>NC_090922.1:662792447-663095478 GCF_040938575.1 Ambystoma mexicanum
AATGGGTGGATGTGAAGGGGATAGTGGGGCAGAAGCCCCACAAACATAGAATCAAAAAGCAAAAAACATATTTTCAATCGTACCAGAGAGGAACAACCCAGTATCCGGATTAGTAGGACAATAATCCCCAGGCTTTGTATACATTCTTCATTAAATTTGTTTCTATGAACGATGAAGTTGAGACCATTGAAGGTTTTCCTTCACCACTGAGAAGTAATTTGTAGCCCAAATGAAATAATCAAAACTGGCCATGATCCTATTGGTGAAGTACGTGCGAACGCATGTTTCAATTGCCGGAACATTTCCCTGATAAATCTTCTCACAACCAAATATTATACAGTACATATTGGTTGTTTAAGCACTGTAACTCTGCAAAGATTAGCGTTGCTGAATTATCCACCTTAATGTTGAACATGCCTTCTCTTGCCTCTAAATCTTTGGCACACGGATAGCTTACGGTTGTGACCTCTGTCCCATGCACCCCCCCCCGTAAGTCCTTCAAAAATGGCATTTTGCTCCATGTTGCCACACTATTACTTACCTGCTGGTCCAGGTGTCAGTCTGTGGGACCACTATACTTCACTGGCGACGAGGATGGGATCATGTTGTGGAGGGTGCAGCAGTTCAGCAGGACACCGCCCTCCAAGTACCTAAGTCCTGGGTTTTAGCCAGCAGTGCAGCTCTGAGAGTACGGACCAGAGTTGTAATCTAGCAGGCCGGGTGGTGCAGAATGAAGGTGGCTCCATGACGGTTGGAGCCGGGGCCCGGATTGGCAGAGGGTCCTGTATACTGAGTTGGGAAGTATGGTCGACGGCAGTGGTGTCTGAGTGTCCACACTCAGCCTGTCCTGCAGGGGTGCACAGGAGCTTCCCTGCCAGGAAGTGTTGGTGAGCAGAAGAGTTTTGTGCTCGCCCAGTGGCGTGGCTGGAGGCTGGGTGGTCCAGTCAGCTGGGCGAGGACAAACACTGTGATTGCGGTGGACACATGCCAGGGCAGGATTAAATAAGCGGGAACAACGTTATTGGTGAGGAGTGCCTGCGGCATGGAGAGAGCCTGTGTGGAGGTTTCTCTGCACTTGTGTCTCCGAACTGATCCCCTATATGGAGGGCATCGGGGATGTGGACTCGTTGGTGTTTGTTGGAAAATGATGACGTCTGCGTGTCATCAGGAGGAATTTCGGTGCGAGAGGCTGGAACGCACAGTGACTAAGGAATCCACTGCGAGTGAGGAGCGCAGGGAATGTGCTCACTTTGTTTCGGTTGCCGGAAGTGAACCACGTTGGTCCGGCAACCATGGCAAGTTAAGTTCTGCTTAGGCAAGGAGATTGTGGACTGGGGAGAAGAGGACCCCAGCAGCGGGATGTCTGAAAAGTGCATAGACCACCCTGAGACGCTGTGTAAACTGTCATCAGGATCACAAAGTGAAGAGCTTTCAGAGGACAGCGTTCTCATTCGCCGAGGTGGAGGAAGGACTTTGCATGGGTTTTGTGAGTGGAGTTACAGTGTTTTCGGAGCCCTGGAGGAGCGGCGTATGGCAGCCCGATGCGAGGAGGACGTTCAAATGTCCGCCGGACTTGTGCTGTAGCAGTAAGGCCAGTGTGGGCGGTGTCACATGTATGTGTTGTGGCCTCCATGTGCAGGTCTAGTAATGTAGTTGTCTGTCGGGCCGGTATGGTGGTGCATGTTTATGTTGTGGCCCGTGTTGTGTCCCTTAAAGGAGAATATTACCTCACAGTTAATGCAATGTACATCATTTTAATGTAAACATGTTCTTCTTTCAGGAAGGAAATGGACTGGGGCGTTAGAAGAGAATTTCCTCCTTTATATAATGGTGACATTTATTGCAATGTAATTGAGGGTGGTTGTAGTTTCAGAACTTGTGGGGAGTGTGTTTTAATTGGTCAACATGGAACTATGAGTCCGGGTCCTACCCAATTGCATTTTCTGAGACAATCTTTTCAAAAGTCGTCAGTGAGAGCATTCAGCTGTGTTGAAGGATTTTACTTGTATTTAGCTGTGTTGTTTTCACGTATTTCTGTCTTTGTAGGCGGTATGGTGTGTGTGAGTGGGCGAGTTTTGAGAGTGTTTGTTTCATACCATGTTAGAGTATGACTATGATAAATGTGGTAGCCTGGTGGGTACTAGGGGTCCCATATTATTGTAATGGTGATGCACTGTGGGGTTGTGCTGGCAGTGTAGCGACTGTCAGTTGGTGTTAGTGCTGTACTGTGTGTATGGTTGTGTTAGAATTGGCAGCCTAGTTTTGTTCTGGGGGTACCATATTTTTTAGAATGGTGCATTTTGGCAGGGACTGGATGTCCTGGTTGTGTGGTGGTTTATTGGTGTGTGGTTTGACACCATCAGGTTAGGTGTGGTTGGTTTTGGGTGTGTGTGTTCTGTGTTGAGAGCAGTTTCAGGTACTGATTTATTTATTTATTTATTTATTTATTACATTTATATAGCGCGCAGGCAGCCCAGGGGCATTGTGGCACTGTTACTTGCAAGGAAGACTTAGTTACAATGTGAGCAGGTTGTGCCTTGGGTTACAGTAAGGCAGTGACCTGTGATCAGATATATCACATAATACATCATACAATACAATTATGAGGGCTAGGCCATGTAATTGTTAGCTGAACAGGGTCGTTTTCAGGGTTTTCCGAAAGGCGGTCAGTGAGGGTTCAGAGCGCAGGGAGCTAGGGAGGGTGTTATTGCTGGGGGTCGCGTAACTAGTTAGCATGGAGGAGTCTCGTTCGTTATCGGAATTAACCAGACAAATCGCTCCACCAACTAAGAACGGCCATGCACCACCACCCACAGAATCGAGAAAGAGCTATCAATCTGTCAATCCTTTCCGTGTCCGGGCCGGGTGAGGTTTCCCGTGTTGATGTATGTAAGTTGTGCATATTGTTGTTTTGTTGAGCTGGGTTAGTGCCTGGGGGTGGCAGCCCTGGTGCCCTGGGGTGCAGACCAGGGTGGAAGGTAGTTGGTGCATGGATGGGTGTTGTCAGTTAGTGTAATGTACTTTGGTGGGATGCTCGGGTGTGTCAGGCTCCAGGTTTCAAGGGGCAGCTTGAAACTAGTGGAGTTCATTATTTATTGTTTTTGTTCCTCAAGTGTTTTTCCAGTTCAGTTTGAGGGGAGGTGTTAGCCCTTTCTTCATTTCGGTGGGTTTCTCTTTTGGGTTGTGATTTTTGTGGGAGTGGAGTTGATTGCATGGTTTGGCATGGTATTGTTTGCCATGTTTTGGGTTTAGATCCATATGTGCGCCGCATGGGGTTGTTTGGCATGGTTTGGGTTATGTGCACTGTGTGGGATTTTATTGTTGTAGCTCAGTGTCTTTAGTGTGCTAATATGTGTTGGTGGGGCATTCTATGTTGGTGCTCATTGGTGGTATGTTGGGTGTGAATGGGCTCCATGTGGGCAGTTCCCTAGGGTTGGGTCTGGTCCATTTGGCGTTCTTGTGTTGTTGGTGCAGGTACGTGGTGGCTACACGTATTTGTAGGGAAGCGCAGGAGTAGGAATGTACCAATTGTTTAAAGTTCTCTAGATTTTCAGAAATGTATGGAGGGAGAGGTGTTATAATGTATGTTTCCCTCTCATCCCTGAGTGTGGTGATGTCAGTGTAGAGTGCACGCTATTATGTAATGTCACTATGGAGTGTCAGTGTTATGATCTGAATGTATGTTCCAAGGGGGGCAGTTGGAGAAGAAGGACGTGCTGGTGTTTGATGTTACTATCTTAAACAATAAATCCACTATAACTTACCTGCTGGTCCAGGTGTCAGTCTGTGGGACCACTATATTTCAAAAACCTTATGCGCATTCACAAAGAAATAATGGCTTTTGAACAAAGTCCAAGAAGAAGTGTGAAAATGAGTGAAAGAGAAGACCGGTGACCCTTATGCGGAGCAGATGATGACGCACCTGGAAAAGATGCATGAGGCAGAAGAACATAGACGTTCTAAGATGAGCAACATTTCGGGCTCGAGATGAAGATGCTCATGCTACAGAAATGCTGAAGAATATGTAAATCAGTTTACACTTGTACAGAAGCAGTAACACAACTAGACAAAGTAATCTTAATGCTGGCTGTGTAGTGAATAGTTTTGCGACGATGTGCCAATGTATAATGCATAGGAATGTATAGAACCTGGATATTCCACAGTGCACTTTAAGCAAGGCTAAAACCCTGTGATTGGAAAGAGTTTTCAGTGTGGTTACTGATGGCGAGAGAGAAATAAAAAAAAGGCTTGACTTGCTGGCCCAGCACCAAGAAGACGAGGCCACCGTGAGCCTGGGTGTCCATCCAGCAATTACATGAATGTGAGAAAGAAACTTCTGGTTGAAATGGAATGGAAAAACACTGAAGACGTCAAGAGTTCACCATTTAATAGAATTAAATGCTGCAAAAGGCTTGCAAATGTGGTCTCCCAGTCATATGGTCAGATATCAATAGACATTGGGTCGAGCTACACCAAAACCGAGAAGATACTCCCTTTATTTCTCAGGCACAGAGAGCCTCTACAAGGCCAAGTTCAAAGCCTAATTGACTGGCAGACTGCAAGAGTGATGATAGATGTTGGGCTAATTGGAAGGGGAGGCATGATCATGTCGACCTTCCATGCAACTGGTATGGTAGCATGCATGCTGCTAGCGTGTGGAATATTCCAGAAGGGTACAAAGGTGCCAAACCCATGGTAGGGAACCAAGTATCAAAGAGCCCTCTAGTTTGTATAACCAATAACTGTCGAGTATTACTATGACATGTAAGATGACTTGCACTTGGGATGGGCTTAATTGCCCACCTGACATTAGAAACCCAATCACTACCTCTGTGTTACGCTCACCTGGTGTCCACAGGGGCGTTGATCTGGACCGGCCTGATGTTACTTCTTCCAATGATATACGGAGCGCCGAGATGACGGAGTGGACCGGGCCACCTAGCTTGGTCTGTGTGGCTCGTATGAATACTCTTCTGTAATGCAGAAAGGGGAATTAACCACCTGTGAGGTTTAAGCTTAACCCCACCTTCTCCCCATGAATTACTTTGGCACTCCTTTAGATTCTCACCTGATAATCTGGAAAGATGAACTCTCCATCCTGCTTCAAGTGCAGGGGCGCGTAGCTGACCAGTTGCCTCACTGAGGGAAGTTGGCGAGTTGCAGACGGTGTTGACTCCGTAGAGGTAATAGTTATAAAGAGTTCAAAACGTCTGGAATTCACTCTGTCCAATTCCTCTAGGTTGCCCTTATGGATCTGGAAAGAGTTCACGTGGCAACCAGAGATGCGCAGGTAAGTGTTTATAAAAGCTGTTTCGGAATAAAGAGGGAAGATTGCTCTAATCTGTGGTCTTTTTCCTTTTCAGGCATCCATTCGGAGGAAGATCCGTGGATTGAAGCGTTTACCGCAACCGGGTAAGTCTGTAGCGGAATGTTTCCCCATAGGGGCCGGGGTGCGGCGGATATGCGGAAGAGGTCGCGCTGACCCGAGATTAGGTTAGTATCCCCGGTGATCTCAAGTAAGTCTTAATATTTGCATTTGTTGTCTTAGATAACTCTCTGTTGCTCACCTTATTGTTATTATGTCCATAGGTGATAAAGAGCGTCCGCGAACTGAAGATGCGCGTGATGGAATGCTGAAAATGTCAATAGGTGAGTTCAGCGCGGCGTTGCAGGGGGTGCGGCAAGAGCGTCTAATGGATTCTTTCTTCCAGGTCCAAGTCGGGAAAATGCAGGATTCAGGTGAGTATGAATAAAACTCTTGCTCTAACCTTTCCTTCTGCTTTCCTTGCAGGGTTCAGGAGCTCCGGAGTGTAGACGGGCGTGGCAGGAGACTGGAAGCTGCTGCAGGCACGGTGAGCGTTACGCTGCTACTGCAGAATAACGCGAAGCACGTGTGGCTGTCTGGGCGTGGCTTAAATAGCTTTGGAAGAAGTCCCAGGTAAGTATTCTTCCACTGCCCCACCCAGGTAAGAAAATAGTCCCTGCATTAAAATAGTCCCTCCTAAGCCTCAATTGGCTTAGGTCTTCAAGCAGCATGGTCTGCATCAGGTGAGAAAGCAGCATGGTCTGCTTTAGGTAAGTTATCATAAATGAGCCTGGCGCCTACGGCGCCAGGACTGACTTTGTCCTTATGAGCCTGGCGCCAAAGGCGCCAGGACTGCACCCAAACAGCCCCTAACTGGGGCTTTTGGGCATGCTCCAAATGGCGTGATGCCTGCTTCCGGGGCTGCTGGGCCTGGTCTGGTTTCCCGGGGGCAGGCATCATGACACTCTGTCAGTATGGAACGTATACTTAGATGTTCCCTGCAATCCTATCACATCCACAAGTAGATTTTTGTAGTTTGCCACGTGGCGTGATGTCACTTATGACGACCTTTGATTATAAAAGTTGTTTTTTTTATGAGATGCACTGAGGGAAATCGAGCAAACGTCCGTTGATGTCTGTTGTAACTCCCTGGTTTACACAATTGCAATAAAAAACAGCATTGAGTTTTGCCAACTTCCTGAGTCGGTTTGATTATTGATGTTTCAGTAACTTCTGCATCCCCATTCATCTCAAAGTATTGCTACCTCGTCTTAAAGGGCCCTAGGTCACTGGGTTCAGCTGCCTTTGCCTCCACCTACTCCGCTCCTCCTACTCTTTCGGGTCACTCCCACCTTGACACAGCCCTCTCTAACTTTCAACTTTCCTTCTCAAATACTCTCAACATCCTTGCCCCTATCATGAGGGTCCAACAGAAGTCTCCCAAAAAGTGCAACTCTTGGTACGACTCTGATCTTGCTGACCTTAAACGTAAGTGCAGGGCACCGGAGCGGAAATGGTGATCTTCAGGTGCACCCTCTGAAAAGGTGGCCTGCCGCCTTCTACAAAGGTAATACAGACTCTGCATCTGGCGCAAGAAAAGAGTCCATGTTCAAGTCCACATTTGCAGCCTCATCCTCTATTGAACCCACCTAGGCCCTTTACGGGGCTCTGGCTTCACACTTCACCGCCAAAACACAGGACATCCTTTCCTCTCTCTCTCCTCTGCACCCACTCATGCACCATCATCTCCTGGGTCCCCCTTGGCCGCCTCCACCACTCCTCCTCTCCTCCCCCTTCTCTACTCCTTGTCCCCTATCACACCTGAGGGAGGTTTCTAGACAAGTCGGGTCTATGAAATCCTCCTCCAAACAGGTGGAACTTTGCCCCTCCAAAACCATCAAGGACAACATTGACTCTCTAGCTCTATCCTTGGCTGACCTATGCAACCTCTGCTTCGCCACCAGAGTCTTCCCCTCCTTCTCTCAAGCACTCTCATGTGCACCCTCTACTCTAAAAACCCTCTGCAGACTCTTCTATTCTGACTAAATATCGCCCAATCTCCATCACTTCGTTCTTGGGCAAACTCCTGGAGAAGCTGGCTATCTCTCAGCTCATCCTCCACACTGAATCTGTTGGTTGTCTCCATGAGCATCAGTTGGGCTTTGGAGCATCCATAGGCATGCAAACCGCTCTTCTTAACACCCGTGAAGACCTGCTCTCAAAGCTTGACTCCAACTCTCCCTCTGTCCTCCTTCTCCTAGACCTCTACCCTGCTTTTGATACGGTAAACCACAACATCCTGATCTCCCGTCTCTGTGATACCCTGGCCCTCACAGATCAGGCCCTGGGGTGGCTTGCGTCCTTTCTCGGACCGTCCCTCCCAGGTGGAACTTGGGTCCTTTCTCTCAGCTATTACCCTCTGTACTTGTGGTTTCCCCCAGGGATCCAATCTATCCCACTGGTTCTTAAATGTCTACGTGGCCCCTTTGGCCCACAAAATATGTTATCTCCAACTTTCAGTGCTATGCAGATGACACACAGCTCTTTCAGGCTACCATCTGCCTCTTCCTCCTCCTCGATCATTCCCGACAGTCCGCAATTCAGTCCTGGTGTGCTGCGAACAACCTCTGCCTTAATTCCAGAAAAACAGAGATTGTCCTCATTTGGACCCCTGCTCCCACTTTACCACTCTCACTCTGGCTGGCCTCCCTAGGTCCTGCAGCCCCACCCACCACTGAGGCAAAAAATCTGGGGGCCATCTTCGATTCTACTCTCTCCTACTCTTCTCACACCTCAGACATGTCCAAAAAGTCCCACTTCCAGCTTCACCTCCTCTGAGGTATTCTGCATTTTCTCACCTTCCCCCAGAGGCTCACTGTCTCCAGAATCCTGCTTCTCACCAGACTTGACTACTGCCACAGTCTCTTTCTCACACTTCCTACTTCTACTCTCTGCCCTCTTCAACTTATTCAGAACAGAACCGCGAAAATTATGCTTGACCTCAAGACCAGGGACAGCCCTTTCCAGCGCTGAAATCTCTCCACTGGCTCCCTGCAGCTGCAAGGATAATTTCCAAGACCCTCTGCATAGTTCACAAGGCTTTCTTGGGCCTGTGCCCTTACTATCTGCAATGCTCTCTTCCCAAATACACTCCTTCTAGAGCCCTTTCGCACGGCCTCCTCCAACTCTCTGCGGCTGAGCTGTTTCTCCAAACAGAGATTTGAGGGTAGATCCATATCCTCTGCAGGTGCCTCCCTCTGGAACAGCCTTCCTACCTCTCTGTCTTGAGCCGGACCTCCTCAAGTTCGAGAAACTCCTTGAGAATGTCCCCTTCTTTTCCTCTTTCTCTCTTCCTCTCCTCTGCAAACCCCCCTCTATCGGCTTGTTTCCCTCCCTCCTTCTCTTCCCCACCTGCTCAGTTAGCTAACTGGTCGCCTGGTGCACCCCTCAGAACATCACAGGTACCAGGCTTCCCTGCCAGTCCTGCACTTGCATCTGTCCCTCTTCACTGTGCCTGGGTCTACTGCAATATGTCCCATGATGGGGGCAACCACTCTGCACTTAATCCTGGCACCTGCTGGACTGGGTGCACTTGTCCCCTCCCTCCCTGTTCTGCGCACTTACACAACCTTGAATGTCTAGGCCTAGCAAGTCTGTCTGTCCAGCCCCCCCCGCTTTTTTCCCCAGTCGTTCTCAGGACATGCAGTCATTCTCAGGCCAAGTGCTTGAGAAGGAGGTTGAAAAAATTGTCAAGGGCCAGTAACAAAGAAAGACACTCATGTAGAAACTGACCCATGCATCAGATTATGATTTGGCACAAAGGATTTTAGTAATGTAAGGGTGCAGAAGTACTATTTTGACACTGAGGTGGCATGTTTTTTGGCACATACTTTTATTAAAGATAAAGAAAAGAAAAGGAATAATCTATCTGGCTCTATTTCTAAGCAGCGTTTACCTACCTCAACAAAAAGACTAAGGACTCTGTCAGGGTGTCCAAAAATGTAAAAAGTCAAAATCTTTTACCATCCCTTACACACTAAATTAACCAAGGACAACTGGGGCCTTCTAGATCCAGTAGAGGGCTTGTCTTGTTCTGGGCTCCAACTAAACTTTTCAATTGTTAATGTTCAATTCTTGGCAGGATGCAAATCTCACATATGATTTGTTCAGGAATTTATAACGGGAGACAGAGGGAAGACAAGACAACGATCCTACTAGGCCTTGTCATTCGGAATGTGCAGGTGCGACAGCGAGAAGAGTAGGGGGAAGTGCAGGGATAGGGTAGGGAGAAGTGTGAATCAGGGCAGCATGGCTCTGAGTATGTGCATCCAGGGCAGCGTGGTTCTGGGTAAGTGCCAGCAGGCAGGGGGCTGTAGGGATTACAGTTACAGCCTCTAAGTGTGCGGTAGGCCAGGAGGCAGTGCAAAGAAGACTGTTCATGGTGGAGCCTGGTACCCAGTGAGACTGTGACGGTACCAAGCAACCAGTCGGGCAGCAGATAGGAAAGTTAGCAAGGAAGTGAGAGAAAGAAAGAAGAGGAGGAAAGGAAGGTCTTGGCTGCTCCCGCAACTTCAGTTGGTCCGGCTCAAGTCTGAGATGGCAGGAGGCCATTCCAGAGGGAGGCACCTGCAAAGGAGAGAAATCAACCGCCACTCTGTCTGGAAAAAGCTATGACCCACAGAGTTGGAGGTACTGAGCGAAGGGCTCTTGAAGGAAGATACTTTGGCATAGTGAGTTGGATGTAGTGCGGGCCCCGGCCCCAGAAAGTCTTGTGGATGATGCAGAGGGTCTTGAGATTGATCCTTGCAGCTACTGGGAGCTAGTGGAGAGATTTCAGGGCTGGGCTGGAGAGACATAGTCCCTGGGCTTGAGGCCAAGGATACGTTTGGCAGTCCTGTTCTGGATTGGTTGCAGAGGGAGAAGAGTAGAGGTAGGCAGATTGAGAAGAGGCTGTTGCAATAGTTCAGCCTGGAGAGAACCAGTACTCTGGACACAGTAGGCATCTGGGGGAAAGTGAGAAAAGGTAGAATACAACTGAGGAGGTGCAGCGGGAAGTGAGCCTTTTTGGCAAGGTGCGCGATGTGAGGGGAGAAGGAAAGAGTGGAATTGAAGATGACACCAAGGTTTTTTACCTCACAGGATGGCAAGGGTAGAGGGCCCAGGGAGGGGGCGGTCAGAGGGATAGAGGGAAAGCAGGCGAGCGGTCCCAATGAGAAGGATCTCTGTCTTACTGGCATTAAGGCATAGATCGTTGGAGGCGCACCAAACCTGAATCGCGGATAGACAGTCAGGAATGAGTGAGGGAGGAGAGGTGGCTGAGGGAAGTCTGAACGAGGCTATCCCGGAGGGTGCGGGGGTAGTCCCTTTCCCTCTTCTTCCTTCACTACACAAATGTTTTATCAAGTCTGGTGAACTATCCTGCCAGCCTTGATTTGTAAGGCCTCTTGTTTTTGACGGTTATATTTTCAGAAAAAATATCCATATTCAATTTGGTCCATTGTTCTGCCAGTCTTCACTGTGGTTTTTCTTCTCTTCACCTGAAGTTTGGTTTTACAAAGACAATCACTAAAAAGCAAAGTTCACAAGTGTAGCACCAAGTCTGGTTTACTATCCTTCCAGAATTGATTGTTGCTCTTTTCACAGACAAGTTATACTTTCAAATGTATTAGCACATACAAATCTGGTTCAATATCCTGCCAGACTTGACCATGGTGGTTCTTCTTTTCACTTGAAGCTGTAGTCTGCAGGAAAACAATCATCAAAAATCAAAGTTTACAAATATAGCATCAAGTCTGGTTTACTATCTTGCTAGACTTGACTGTAGTTCTTGTTGTTCCAGAAATTATATTTATCAATGGGCCCTCGGCCCTTTATTTTTAATTCTTCTTTCTCACTTTTGAATGGGTTCCCAGCCCCCTCTGGGATGCCTCGGGTGCTTCCTAATTTATTCTGTGTCTTCTCTCTTTAATGTGGGCTCCCGACCCGTTTATGCCTTTATCAGGGCTTCCCTGACTTGCTGTGGGTCCTGGCACCTTGTTTGTGTGCTTCTTTAAACTGCAGTCAGTCCTTGGCCCTTCTGTACTGTTCTTGTGGGGCTTGCCCATTTTCAGATGGGTCCCAGACTGCTCTCTTTGGTTTGCTGTATATCTTTGCCAGGCCTGGTTCACTAACCTGTGAGGCACTGTTTCTCATATGTCCACTTTGTACAGTTCCCCAACTACTGGTACGAGGGAGAAGGGGTTTCTTGATTTTCCCCAACGGCCTCCTACATTCTCCGTAATCCTTGCCATCCCCCTACGGTAATCCAGGTACCTTTTGTGGTTATGCTGGCTTGTTTGGGTGACTTCCGGGACCGCCTCTGCTTGCTTTGGTTTCCGCGCACCTTCCTGCGCTCTCAGCGTCTTCTCGCCGTGTTCCCAGGTTTGGTCCCTCTCGGCTCGTGTCCCTTGCTCTGACCATGTGTTCCGGCTCCCGCTTGCTCCCAGACCTCTGATACTTCAGCCAGGACAAGTCTGAACACTGCCTGTGTTCAATGAGACTCCGCCAGGTTCCCCTGTTATCCACGACGGGCTGCCAGATAGCTCTCAGTTCCTCCAGTGAGGATCTGCCTCAGCGCACAGTCCTTCTTCCCTTTTATTGATTTGTGTTCGAGTTGGACTGTACCGCGCACTTTGGTTCCACAGTGGACTTTTTCCTCCTTGCCCAATCTTCTTTGTGCCAGTTGTGACAGAGACTCCATCTGGTTAGTTCTCCCTGTTCGACGTTGCAGTGTGGTCTCAGTGGATTGGGTCTCCTACCCTCCAACAATTTATTGACTTGTGGGGAACTGTAGTGGGTGGAGTGGGTGAGTGAAGTGAGGGGACAGGGAAGGAGGGGGGTGCATGTAATGTTCTCCCAAGATAGTCGTCACTGGTCTCATTGTGGGTTTCCCTCACTATGAGATCCATCCGCTGAGTACCACCCCCAAGAGGGACTATCTGGTTGCGACATCACCTCCCTGGTTTTATGGGAAGGGGCTCACCCCATGGAAGCAGTGATAATACCCTTGGATTTGTCACAGTATACAAAGAAACACGTCTCCAGAACTGGAACTCTGTTCGTAACAACTACCAGTGAGAGTGGTGTTGAGTGCTGGTGTACTGAGCAAAGAGACCGAGGCACACATGCTCTTTTCAAGAGCGCCCAACAGGAGCCAGAAGAGAACAACTGGGGTGGCAGGGCTTTTTAAGCTAGAGCGTGAGGTCATCCATATTTGAGTCAGTCAATGATAGGACAGCTAAGAAGTTGATCCCAGTGACTGACTGCCGCCAACTCTTGAAGAAGCAGTTGGAGTAAAGGTGGTGAGTGCTCGAGAGCAGACCCTGGTAGGAGTTGTGAAGCCACCAGAGAGATGGTACCAGTTTCAGCCTACTAGAAATCCTGTCTGTTTTAACTATAAATGAAATGCAATATGAGATTAATCCAGATGATATTAAGTTATTGTTTTTGCAGGGTCTCCCACATTTGAAAGTACCCTCAACGTACAAAAGTTGTAATTTAAAGGTTAATTAAATGGTGAATTCAAATAACTGGTGAGCCAAATAAAGAGTTAGTTAAAGGTTTCACTACAAAATATTATATTTTTTTTTAAAAAAGAAAATTCTAAACGGTCAGAAACGCATTGCTGGGACTCATCTAAAAGCTGCTTTGAAAAATGAAGATGCTGATTCTTTGTGAATGAAATCAACATAGTATTTTAAGTGTAAAAATCCTTTTGATGTGCAGTCCTTTTAAACCATTTGAACACAATTGTTGAGCTTGGAACAATTTGCTAGAAAATGTAAAAAATATCTATCATGGAACTACAAGTGCTGAATAACGTCAACTCTGATTGCCGATGGAGACATTTTAATAAATCATGTTACCAGTTCAAATAGATTTCAAAATATTTTCCTTTGCTTCTGGCCTTATTCCTAAGACAAAGGTGTGCAGTGTCAGGAAAACCCCAGACTTTACCACCACGGGCCAGTGGGATGTTGTCACGGAGAGAGATGGGAAGCAGGAGTCGGCCATCTTTGATGCTGTTCTGGTCTGCAGTGGGAGATATGTAAAGCCTATTTTCCCACGCGAGTCTTTTAATGGTGAGTGTTAATATTCCCTTTGTGTCCAAGCCTTTTCTGCATCATCCTTTCCTCTCAGTATGACTACCTTCAGAAAACATGTCAGTCACTTTTAAAATACTCTGCTGCCTTTCTTTTTCTGTAGTTGTGTTTGCTGCCAGACCCCTGGATGGCTGTACGTTTTCTAGAAGCTTTGAAAGTTCATCCCAATATGAAGATTCAAGTACCCTCTACTTTATAGTGTAAGAATATAATGGAATTTGCTAAGCAGTTTTGTGACCATATACAGTAATGAAGCCATAGTCCGAATGCCTTTTATAAAGTGGTTGAACACTAATGTTTTTTGCACAATAGATTAAATGGAAACATACAAATACTGCGACTTAAAAACGTCACCTATACCGAATATGGCACCTTTGTGCCGTACTAATATCCCGACCCTCATTACTCCCACTAATGGAAGTGGGAGTTGCAGGGGTGTCCCCCACATCTATTACATGGTTGCGGGGTACAATAAAGATAAAAGTTTAACAAAAGAAAAGAAAAAAGGACCCTACAGCGCCAGTTCAGACCCACGTTATTGGGCCAGTACTGACGCTGCAGGTATACAGTTGAGAAGGCGTCACACTTCTGTGCGTGCAGCTGAAAAGGTAAGTGGGTAGGGGAGAGGCAGGTAGGGGGATGCAGGTCACAGTGATGTATGTGAATAATTGAAGTCAGCTTTTTGAAAGGCGACATTATGGACACTGCAGTAATCTCATAGATCCAAATACATGTCTATGGGGTGGGTTTGCCCTATATTTTCCCACCAGCTGAGATGAGGTTACTTAGCCCACCAGCAAGGGATCAGTTCTGTTACTAGAAAAGCCCACAGCAGTACAGGGATTGTAATACTGTTAGCACCTTAGGCACACATCCAGGTTATTGATCATTTAAAAAAATAAAATGCCAACTGTCAGTTAAAAGAAACTAGAAAGATGACCAGTGGAGAAAATAGTAAAGGAGTAAGTTAGTAGTAGATGCTGAGAGTGAGTGGGGGAAATACAGAGTCTGGGGCAATGTCCGAGTGAAGAAATATGGCTTCTTGGAGGGTGGCGCATTAGCCAGTAATGGAACACAAGATTATGCAAGCAGACTTCGCCTCTGTTTCGAGCCTCCTGATTGGTTGTGGCCATTCATCCTAGGTTCTCATAGTTTTTTACATATGGTTGAGGGTATTGCAATCCTTATTTCGAAGGGATTGTGTCCTCCGACGTATTCCTTATCTTAGATATAAATCCTTCAGCTTTGCTGGCCTCGGAAAATTTTTTTTTTTTTTTTCGCCAGAGGGCGCTGCGCGTCGATGATCGCCGAGTCGATGACCCTCGACGGCCTCCGTGCCGACGTCGACGTCATCCTGCCTATAAAGGCCGCGCGCAGCGTCCGTTGCTCAGTTCCGTTTTTCCGCGCTTCGTTGTGCCTCGGAACACCGTTGCTCAGTTCTCGTCAAGATAACGTATATAATAACTACTATTTACCTCGATATCGATGGCATCCTCCTCCGACCCGACGACCCCTCGGTCCGGTTTCAAAAAGTGCCGAGACTGCGGGAAGAAAATGTCGTTGACGGACCCTCACAGGGTCTGTTTGTGGTGTCTGGGAATCACGCACCAGAGTTCGGAGTGTGAGGAATGCCTTTCCATGACGGCGAAAGCCTTGAAGGAGCGTAGGGGGAAGCTCGAGAGAGGTAGGTCAACTTTAACTTCCTCGAAAGCTTCTTCGGTAGAGTCGAGACGTTCGTCTCCTCACCATAAAAAACACTCTCGATCTAGATCACGAAGTGGCTCCCACCACTCGTCGACATCGAGACACTCGAAGAAGAGACGTAGGAGATCCCCTTCGTCATCTTCGTCGAGTTCTCCTGAGAGAGTTCATTGCCCCACAAAACGCAGCTCGCAAGCTGAGTGGGAGGAATTCAGGAAAAAGATGCTAAGCGTCTTCGAGAAAGCGGCCTCGTCCCCCTCGAAGACAGCTGAGGGTGATACCCCGGGTAAAAAACCCAAAAAATCTAAACGCCGCGAGTCGCAGTACCCGGCGGAAAAGTCAACCCGAAAGCGCCTCGAGCCATCGGGAGATAAAGCATCATCGACGCCATCGTCGAAAACTCCTTCGAAACAGAGGTCGGCGCCATCGACGCCGTTGTCGAAGGATTCATCGGCGCATCAGTCGATCGAGTCGACGCCGACGTCGACGCCGATATCGACGCCGGTGAAGGAAAGAACCACGGCTACTCCACAGCCAACGGTTAGACAAAAGACCTCCGACTCGACGCCGAGAACGTCGACGTCGTTCTCGAGCAAGACTCCGATCCTTTCGAGTTCTTCGAGGCCTAGTACACATTTCTCGACGCTTTTCACGGCGCCTTCGAGTACTTTCACGTCGGTGTCGACGACATCGACGTTTTCAAGGCCTGTGATGATGGCTCCTTCTGCATTGGAAATGGGGTTTATACCATTCCAAAAACCAATGTATCCCCCTTTAACCTCGATTTTTGAGGAAAGGGAGGATTCAGACCAAGATATTGATTTACAGAGGACCACATCACCAGAGCCAGAGACTTTCGCCTCTGAGGAAGGAAGATTAAAAAATCTTCAGGATGCACTTCAGGAAGCTAGTGGCTTGGACACTTCTCCTGAAGCAGAATTTATCAAACCAGACCCAGGAGAACATGCGGAGACTCCATATAGAGCTCTGATGTCTAGAATCATAGAATTTATGGGTTGGTCTGCACCTTCTCCTGCCTTTCAGCAGGATGATCTCACTGACATACTGGACAAGGGCCCACAGGAGGATCCTGTGGTTCCATTTCACTCTGCTCTACAGAGAAGGATTTTGACAAACTGGGAAACGCCAGAAATTATCCCGGCAGTAAATAAAAAACTGTCAACAAAATACAGGGTGGCTAGTTCTGACCCTGAATATTTGTCAAAACACCCTACTCCTGAGAGCTTGGTTGTACAGGCTGCAACCTCATCAGGCAGCACATCTGCATACCCCACTGCTCCGCAGGATAGGGATGACAAAAAATATGATGCCATGGCTAAGAAGGTTTTTTCTGCCTGTAGCATGGCGTTAAAGTCTATTAACGCGACCTGTACGCTCGCTAGGTTCAGCCACACCCTTTGGGAGTGCGCTTCATCAGCGGCTGACTGCCTCCAAGAAGGAGAGGAAAGGGACGCATTTTTAAACATCATCAGGGATGGTAAAGATGCGATGTGCGAGACCCTACAAACTGGCCTAGATTCTGCTGACAGTATCAGCAGGGCCATGGCGGCAAGTACCACAATCCGCAGGCATGCGTGGTTGAGGAAGTCTGGTTTTGCCTCTGACGTGCAGACCAGGCTTTTGAATATGCCCTTTGACGGTTCTACCCTCTTTGGAAAGAAGGCGGATGACAGTTTGGAGAAACTGCAAACGTCCAAGGCAGCAGCCAAGTCATTGGGAGCTGCTATCCGTCAGAATACCTTTCGTCCTTCGGGATCATCGTGGAGAGGACGGTCCTTTCGTTACTATTCCTCATATGGAAGGGGCAGGGGACGACCGGCTCAAAGAGGCCAAGGAAGATTTACCCGTGGTGGACGGGGTAGGGGAAAGAAAGCCGCACCCGCAGGAGCAGGAGCCACTTTACCTTCGGCAACTGCATCAGCCGCTTCAAAACCACTCTGAGGTCTCCCCTCACAGAACACCAGTAGGGGGCAGGTTAACTCACCATCTGACGGAATGGCAGGCTATTACGTCAGATGCTTGGGCTCTGGAGACAGTAGCCCAAGGTTACTGCCTGCCCTTCCTACATATCCCTCAGAGTCATCCACCGGGGAACAACCCTTTGAAGCTTCCAGATCCGCTCCTCTTGCAGGAGGTTTTAGACCTGCTAGAGAAAGGTGCCATAGAACTGGTACCTGTAGCGGAAAGGAACAAGGGTTGGTACTCCCCCTACTTCATAATACCGAAGAAGGACGGAGGACTGAGACCCATCTTAGACTTACGGGAATTGAACAAATTCCTCCGAAAGGACAAGTTCAAGATGGTGACTCTCTCTCAGATCCTTCAGGCCCTCCAGCTTCAGGACTGGTTGGTATCTCTAGACCTCCAGGACGCTTATTTCCATGTGCCGATCCATCCCAGGCACAGGAGATACCTGAGGTTCGCAATTGGCAGCTCTCATTATCAATTTCGAGTTCTGCCATTTGGGCTAACCTCCGCCCCGAGGGTCTTTACCAAGCTAATGTCGGTTGTGGCTGCAAGTCTAAGGAGGGAAGGGATTCATGTCTACCCTTACCTAGACGATTGGTTGATCAGAGCTGTATCTTCGGAACAGGCTCAGAGACAACTAGATTATGTTTGCCACTTCCTTCACAAGCTGGGCTTCTCCCTCAATTTAAAGAAGTCACAGATGATACCATCACAGAGACTCCAATTCATTGGAGCAGTCCTGGACACTTCCCTGGGAAAAGCCTTGCCACCAGAGGTGAGGGCTCGAGATATTCTGCAGATGGTCATCAGATTTCAGAATGCCCAATATCTCCCAGCCTACGACTTTCTGAGGTTGCTAGGCCTCATGGCATCCTGCATATTCCTCGTGCCGGAGGCTCGCCTGAGAATGAGATCCCTCCAGTGGGCACTGAGAACTCAGTGGTCACAGTTCTCAGGAAGGATGACAGATCTCCTTCGGATCCCGGTCAAAGTAGCCCGAGACCTTCAGTGGTGGGCCTGTCGGGAGAACATCCTGAAAGGAGAAATGTTTTGGCAACCATGGCCGGAGATAACAGTAGTCACGGATGCCTCACTCACGGGGTGGGGAGCTCACGCCAACGACTTGACCATCAGCGGTCGTTGGTCTCCATCGGAGTCCAGACTACATATCAACCTGTTGGAGCTGAGAGCCATCAGACTAGCGCTGAAGGCTTTTCTGCCGTCTGTACGGGGAAGAAACGTCCTAATAATGACGGACAATACAGTGGCCATGCACTACCTCAACAAAAGAGGAGGCGTAGGCTCACTACCACTGTGCAGAGAGGCGATGCAGCTCTGGTTTTGGGCAATTCAGGAAGGAATCTCTCTATCGGCAATTCACCTAGCCGGAGAGAAGAACTTGACAGCGGACGCTCTGAGCAGGCAGAGCACAGTCTCTCACGAGTGGGAGATAGCTCAGGAAGTCCTTCAAGAGATCTTCGCCCTTTGGGGAACCCCTCAAGTGGATCTGTTCGCCACCAGTATCAACAGGAAGTGCGACAGATTTTGCTCAAGGGAATTTCCCCCGAGAGGAGCTCTAGGAGATGCGTTCGTAGTGGACTGGGAGTTCCCACTTCTGTACGCGTTCCCTCCGGTCCCTGTCATTCCTCAAATGATCAGGAGGTTGAGAAGGTTTCGGAAGACCATGATCCTAATTGCCCCGGATTGGGCCAGGAGAACGTGGTACCCGGACCTTCTAGACATGTCCATCTGCCCTCCAATTCGACTGCCATACAGAGAGGATCTTCTCTCGCAGAAGGAAGGTCAGGTTCTCCATCCAGCCATCAAGACCCTCAACCTTCACGCTTGGTGTCTGAAAGGTTGAGGTACAAGGATTGGGACCTTCCGGATGATGTTATGGAGGTGTTGCTTTCGGCCAGAAGGCCGGCAACTAAAACTCTATACCGCTGCCGTTGGAACAAATTTTGCAGCTGGTGCAGAGAAAAGAATATTGAACCCTTTTCTTGTGGTACACCTATGGTGTTGTCATTCTTACTTTACCTGGCTAATTCAGGCCTACAGGTTGGCACAATTAAGGGCTATCTCGCAGCGCTATCAATCTTTAAGCGCACTGCAGAGGAGCCTTCATACTTCAAAATTCCATTGGTAATACAATACCTAAAAGGATTAACTAATGTTTATCCCCCGAAACCTTTTCAAGTTCCCTTATGGGATTTAAACCTAATTTTAAACTTCCTAAAGGGTGCCCCTTTTGAACCACTACACTCTTGTTCATTGAAGCTTCTCACCCTCAAAACTGTTTTGCTAATAGCATTGACATCTGCTAGAAGGGTTAGCGAGTTGCAAGCCTTATCGTGTAAACCTCCACATACAATCTTTTACAAGGACAAAGTTGTTCTTCAGGTGAAGCCTAACTTCCTCCCGAAGGTAGTCTCGGAGTTTCACATCACTCAGAAGATTATATTACCTTCTTTCTACCCTCCTCCTCATCCGGGGAAGGAGGAAGAGAGACTGCACAGGCTGGACCCTAAGCGAGCCTTGAGCTTCTATATCAGCAGATTGGCTAAGATCAGACAAGCAGACCAACTCTTTGTAGGTTATGCAGGACATAAGTTGGGCCTTCCAATAACAAAACAAACCATCTCCAGATGGATTATTTTAGCCATTCTGGAATGCTACAAATTGGCAGGAAAGGAGCCTCCTCAAAATCTAAGGGCTCATTCTACCAGGGGTATCGCAACATCCTCAGCCCTTCAAAGAGGGGTGCCAATTCGAGATATATGTGCGGCTGCCACATGGTCGTCCGCACATACATTTACCAAATTCTATAGCCTGGATTCCTCCTCTAGTCAAGAAACTAGATTCGGCAAGGCTGTGTTACACTCTGTCCATTCTGGAAGGGTAACATAACTTTTATTACTCCCGCCTCCAGTCACAATACCACTGCTATGGGAGTCTATCTAAGATAAGGAATACGTCGGAGGACACAATCCCTTCGAAGAACTAGTTACTCTTACCTTGTAACGTTCTTTCGATGGGATGTTCCTCCGACGTATTCCTTATCGACCCTCCCATCCATCCCCGCAGTATGACTTCCTGTGGGTTTGCAGCCTATGCTCCTTCAAGGTGATTAGTCTAATCCAAAAACATTACTGGGGACTACAAAACGGAACTGAGCAACGGACGCTGCGCGCGGCCTTTATAGGCAGGATGACGTCGACGTCGGCACGGAGGCCGTCGAGGGTCATCGACTCGGCGATCATCGACGCGCAGCGCCCTCTGGCGAAAAAAAAAAAAAAAATTTTCCGAGGCCAGCAAAGCTGAAGGATTTATATCTAAGATAAGGAATACGTCGGAGGAACATCCCATCGAAAGAACGTTACAAGGTAAGAGTAACTAGTTCTTCTTTCAACCCCTGTAACTCGAGCCCTGCTATCCAGTCAGCTAATTTGGTAGTCTAGTGTGTTGGATGCTTTATAATGATTTAATGACTTTCCTCTGTCGATTTGGGTGCACCTAAATGAGGTGAGCCCCTAGCAGGATAATGGGTTTACAAGTCTATCTTTGTACAAACACTAAGATAGTAAATATGGGCACCACAAAATAACTCTGCATGAGAACTCCCATGCACGCGGTTTAACACAGATTGTATATATTTTACTGTATCTTAGATGTGGGAGTTAAGTTGAATTACTAAAATGCTAACCATCTTCTCCTCTGAATCTCTGGTTCGATCTGTTACTTTTATTCCAGACAGGGGTTCAACTTGGACCATACATCCTATTTTCAATTGAGAAAATGCTTTAAGTTTGGATACAAATCCAGCCAATTTATTGCACCTGAACTAAAAATGTGGGTAAACTGGATTCCCAGTGTATTAACCAACGACACAGGCTCTTATTCACAGGGCATTTTCCAACGGGGTTTTGCCGTTATAAAAAGCCTCTGTGAATTGGGCCCAAAGGGCCAGTCTAAACGCCAGCTGCACGCCTACTATGTAGGTCATACCCGTCACCACAAGAGACAATGCAACATATTAGTACTAGTGATATGCACTTGCCATTCAATGTCTTGAATTTCAAAAGCAATCCGCCTGGCATTTCAGTGTTCACAGCCTACACGTGTTTCGACACATTGGGGCCGATTCATGGAACAAACGTGCGCCGAAAATCTACGCGCAAGCGGAAAAAAACATGCGTGCGATACATGGAAGTTCCTGCGCGTGTCTTCCTCGGGATGTGCGCCAAACCCGTGCATGGCGCACACGTCACTGCAACATCCCGAAAGACGTGCGCGACGCGCACAGTGAAAGCGCACAACCTCGGCGCATACACTAGAAAGTGGGCGGAACACGGGGCGTAACGTGCGGAATGGGGAACAACTCGCGAAAATAAGGGCGTAACAGGGGATGTACTGCAGGGAAGCAGACGGAACGCCCACACGCACCCGAACCACACGTATTCATGGAATCGAATAGGGCAAAGCCACGCACAGCGAAAGACACGCACAAGCCGAAACACGTCCGCCACACGAAGGCAGGCGGTAGCGTCCCTGCGCATTACAAAAGTGGCAACATACAGCAATAGTGCCTGTGCGAGCGGGGCACGTGTATTTCGGGGTTGCGCGGGAAGTTACACACGCGATTGAGCGGAGTACGTGTATTCCGGGGGTGCGCGTGAACTTTCTCACGCGATCGGGCCTGGGGGAGCGGGCTACGTGTATTTCAGGGGTTTGCGTGAACATTCTCACGCGATCGGGCCTGGGGGAGCGAGCTACGTGTATCTCAGGGGTTCGCGTGAACTTTTTCACACGATCGGGCCTGGGGGAGCGGGCTACGTGTATTTCAGGGGTTCGCGTGAACTTTCTCACGCGATCGGGCCTGGGGGAGCGGGCTACGTGTATCTCAGGGGTTCGCGTGAACTTTTTCACGCGATCGGGCCTGGGGGAGCGGGCTACGTGTATTTCAGGGGTTCGCGTGAACTTTCTCACGCGATCGGGCCTGGGGGAGCGGGCTACGTGTATCTCAGGTTTTCGCGTGAACTTTCTCACGCGATCGGGCCTGGGGGAGCAGGCTACATGTAATTCGGGGGCGCGCGGGAAGTTACACACGCGATTGAGCGAGGTACGTGTATTTCGGGGGTGCGCGGGAAGTTACACACGCGATAGAGCGGGGTACGTGTATTTCGGGGGTGCGCGGGAAGTCAGATACGCGATTGAGCGGGGTACGTGTATTCCGGGGGTGCGCGGGAAGTTAGATACGCGATTGAGCGGGGTACGTGTATTTCGGGGGTGCGCGGGAAGTTACACACGCGATTGAGCGGGGTACGTGTATTTCGGGGGTACGCGGGAAGTCACCAACGCGATCTCATCAGGGTACGTGTATTTTGGGGTGCGGGGGAAGTATCCCACGCAACATCAGCAGGGCACGTGTATTCCAGGGGTGCGCTGGAAGTTCCACACGCAATTCCATCAGGGTACGTGTATTACAGGGGTGCGCGGGAAGTTACACACGCGATTGAGCGGGGTACGTGTATTCCAGGGGTGCGCGGGAAGTTCCACACGCGATCTCATCAGTGTACGTGTATTACAGGGGTGCGCCGGGAGCAGCACACGTGAATTGCACGTGTGGGTCCTCCCAGGTGTCCCCTCTACACCCTCCACGGCCCCTGCAGGTGGCTCACACCACAGGGGCCTACCCAGCACATGTCCTGCAGGCACACCATCCACCATGGCCATGACCCCCAGCCAACCCACATGTCAACTTGCACTACTGCCCACCAACGCATGTCCCCCTGCACCCCCAGTCACCAGGGGCACCCTCCACCAGGCCCCACCCATGTCTCCCAGCACCCCCACCCCCCAGCAGTGCAGGGGCACCCACCACCAGGCCCCCACCCATGTCTCCCACCACCCCCACCCCCCAGCAGTGCAGGGGCACCCACCACCAGGCCCCCACCCATGTCTCCCACCACCCCCACCCCCCCAGTCACCAGGGGCAGCCTCCACCAGGCCCCCACCCATGTCTCCCACCACCCCCACCCCCCCAGTCACCAGGGGCAGCCTCCAACAGGCCCCCACCCATGTCTCCCACCACGCCCACCCCCGACTCCCCAGGGGCAGCCTCCACCAGGCCCCCATCCATGTCTCCCACCACCCCCACCCCGCCAGTCACCAGGGGCAGCCTCCACCAGGCCCCCACCCATGTCTCCCACCACCCCCAACCCCCACTCCCCAGGGGCACCCTCCACCAGGCCCCCACCCATGTCTCCCACCACCCCCACCCGCCACTCCCCAGGGGCAGCCTCCACCAGGCCCCCACCCAGGTCTCCCACCCCCCACCGCCCAGCAGTGCAGGGGCAGCCTCCACCAGGCCCCCACCCATGTCTCCCAGCACCCCCACGCCCCAGCCACCGGGGGCAGCCTCCACCAGGCCCCCACCCATGTCTCCCACCACCCCCACCCCCACTCCCCAGGGGCAGCCTCCACCAGGCCCCCACCCATGTCTCCCAGCACCCCCACCCCCCAGCCACCAGGGGCAGCCTCCACCAGGCCCCCACCCATGTCTCACACCACCCCCACCCCCCAGCCACCAGGGGCAGCCTCCACCAGGCCCCCACTCATGTCTCCCACCACCCCCACCCCCCACTCCCCAGGGGCAGCCTCCACCAGGCCCCCACCCATGTCTCCCACCCCACCCACCCCCCAGCAGTGCAGGGGCAGCCTCCACCAGGCCCCCACCCATGTCTCCCAGCACCCCCACCCCCCAGCCACCAGGGGCAGCCTCCACCAGGCCCCCACCCATGTCTCCCACCCCCCAGCAGTGCAGGAGCAGCCTCCACCAGGCCCCCACCCATGTCTCCCAGCACCCCCACCCCCCAGCCACCAGGGGCAGCCTCCACCAGGCCCCCACCCATGTCTCCCACCACCCCCACCCCCCCAGTCACCAGGGGCAGCCTCCACCAGGCCCCCACCCATGTCTCCCACCCCCCCACCCCCCAGCAGTGCAGGGGCAGCCTCCACCAGGCCCCCACCCATGTCTCCCACCCCCCCACCCCCCAGCAGTGCAGGGGCAGCCTCCACCAGGCCCCCACCCATGTCTCCCAGCACCCCCACCCCCCAGCCACCAGGGGCAGCCTCCACCAGGCCCCCACCCATGTCTCCCACCCCCCAGCAGTGCAGGAGCAGCCTCCACCAGGCCCCCACCCATGTCTCCCAGCACCCCCACCCCCCAGCCACCAGGGGCAGCCTCCACCAGGCCCCCACCCATGTCTCCCACCACCCCCACCCCCCCAGTCACCAGGGGCAGCCTCCACCAGGCCCCCACCCATGTCTCACACCACCCCCACCCCCCAGCCACCAGGGGCAGCCTCCACCAGGCCCCCACCCATGTCTCCCACCACCCCCACCCCCCCAGTCACCAGGGGCAGCCTCCACCAGGCCCCCACCCATGTCTCCCACCACCCCCACCCCCCAGTCACCAGGGGCAGCCTCCACCAGGCCCCCACCCATGTCTCCCACCACCCCCACCCCCCACTCCCCAGGGGCAGCCTCCACCAGGCCCCCACCCATGTCTCCCAGCACCCCTACCCCCCAGCCACCAGGGGCAGCCTCCACCAGGCCCCCACCCATGTCTCACACCACCCCCACCCCCCCAGTCACCAGGGGCAGCCTCCACCAGGCCCCCACCCATGTCTCCCAACACCCCCACCCCCCACTCCCCAGGGGCAGCCTCCACCAGGCCCCCACCCATGTCTCCCACCCCCCCACCCCCCAGCAGTGCAGGGGCAGCCTCCACCAGGCCCCCACCCATGTCTCCCAGCACCCCTACCCCCCAGCCACCAGGGGCAGCCTCCACCAGGCCCCCACCCATGTCTCCCACCACCCCCAACCCCCACTCCCCAGGGGCACCCTCCACCAGGCCCCCACCCATGTCTCCCACCACCCCCACCCCCCCAGTCACCAGGGGCAGCCTCCAACAGGCCCCCACCCATGTCTCCCACCACGCCCACCCCCGACTCCCCAGGGGCAGCCTCCACCAGGCCCCCATCCATGTCTCCCACCACCCCCACCCCGCCAGTCACCAGGGGCAGCCTCCACCAGGCCCCCACCCATGTCTCCCACCACCCCCAACCCCCACTCCCCAGGGGCACCCTCCACCAGGCCCCCACCCATGTCTCCCACCACCCCCACCCGCCACTCCCCAGGGGCAGCCTCCACCAGGCCCCCACCCAGGTCTCCCACCCCCCACCGCCCAGCAGTGCAGGGGCAGCCTCCACCAGGCCCCCACCCATGTCTCCCAGCACCCCCACGCCCCAGCCACCGGGGGCAGCCTCCACCAGGCCCCCACCCATGTCTCCCACCACCCCCACCCCCACTCCCCAGGGGCAGCCTCCACCAGGCCCCCACCCATGTCTCCCAGCACCCCCACCCCCCAGCCACCAGGGGCAGCCTCCACCAGGCCCCCACCCATGTCTCACACCACCCCCACCCCCCAGCCACCAGGGGCAGCCTCCACCAGGCCCCCACTCATGTCTCCCACCACCCCCACCCCCCACTCCCCAGGGGCAGCCTCCACCAGGCCCCCACCCATGTCTCCCACCCCACCCACCCCCCAGCAGTGCAGGGGCAGCCTCCACCAGGCCCCCACCCATGTCTCCCAGCACCCCCACCCCCCAGCCACCAGGGGCAGCCTCCACCAGGCCCCCACCCATGTCTCCCACCCCCCAGCAGTGCAGGAGCAGCCTCCACCAGGCCCCCACCCATGTCTCCCAGCACCCCCACCCCCCAGCCACCAGGGGCAGCCTCCACCAGGCCCCCACCCATGTCTCCCACCACCCCCACCCCCCCAGTCACCAGGGGCAGCCTCCACCAGGCCCCCACCCATGTCTCCCACCCCCCCACCCCCCAGCAGTGCAGGGGCAGCCTCCACCAGGCCCCCACCCATGTCTCCCACCCCCCCACCCCCCAGCAGTGCAGGGGCAGCCTCCACCAGGCCCCCACCCATGTCTCCCAGCACCCCCACCCCCCAGCCACCAGGGGCAGCCTCCACCAGGCCCCCACCCATGTCTCCCACCCCCCAGCAGTGCAGGAGCAGCCTCCACCAGGCCCCCACCCATGTCTCCCAGCACCCCCACCCCCCAGCCACCAGGGGCAGCCTCCACCAGGCCCCCACCCATGTCTCCCACCACCCCCACCCCCCCAGTCACCAGGGGCAGCCTCCACCAGGCCCCCACCCATGTCTCACACCACCCCCACCCCCCAGCCACCAGGGGCAGCCTCCACCAGGCCCCCACCCATGTCTCCCACCACCCCCACCCCCCCAGTCACCAGGGGCAGCCTCCACCAGGCCCCCACCCATGTCTCCCACCACCCCCACCCCCCAGTCACCAGGGGCAGCCTCCACCAGGCCCCCACCCATGTCTCCCACCACCCCCACCCCCCACTCCCCAGGGGCAGCCTCCACCAGGCCCCCACCCATGTCTCCCAGCACCCCTACCCCCCAGCCACCAGGGGCAGCCTCCACCAGGCCCCCACCCATGTCTCACACCACCCCCACCCCCCCAGTCACCAGGGGCAGCCTCCACCAGGCCCCCACCCATGTCTCCCAACACCCCCACCCCCCACTCCCCAGGGGCAGCCTCCACCAGGCCCCCACCCATGTCTCCCACCCCCCCACCCCCCAGCAGTGCAGGGGCAGCCTCCACCAGGCCCCCACCCATGTCTCCCAGCACCCCTACCCCCCAGCCACCAGGGGCAGCCTCCACCAGGCCCCCACCCATGTCTCACACCACCCCCACCCCCCCAGTCACCAGGGGCAGCCTCCACCAGGCCCCCACCCATGTCTCCCACCACCCCCACCCCCCACTCCCCAGGGGCAGCCTCCACCAGGCCCCCACCCATGTCTCCCACCACCCCCACCCCCCACTCCCCAGGGGCAGCCTCCACCAGGCCCCCACCCATGTCTCCCACCACCCCCACCCCCAGCTACCAGGGGCAGCCTCCACCAGGCCCCCACCCATGTCTCCCTCCACCCCCACCCCCCTAGTCACCAGGAGCAGCCTCCACCAGGCCCCCACCCATGTCTCCCACCACCCCCACTCCCCAGGGGCAGCCTCCACCAGGCCCCCACCCATGTCTCCCACCACCCCCACCCCCCACTCCCCAGGGGCAGCCTCCACCAGGCCCCCACCCATGTCTCCCACCCCCCCCACCCCCCAGCAGTGCAGGGGCAGCCTCGACCAGGCCCCCACCCATGTCTCCCAGCACCCCCACAACCCAGCCACCAGGGGCAGCCTCCACCAGGCCCCCACCCATGTCTCCCACCCCCGCCACCCCCCACTCCCCAGGGGCCGCCTCCACCAGGCCCCCACCCATGTCTCCCAGCACCCCCACCCCCCAGCCACCAGGGGCAGCCTCCACCAGGCCCCCACCCATGTCTCCCAGCACCCCCACCCCCCAGCCACCAGGGGCAGCCTCCACCAGGCCCCCACCCATGTCTCCCACCACCCCCACCCCCGCAGTCACCAGGGGCAGCCTCCACCAGGCCCCCACCCATGTCTCAAACCATCCCCACCCCCCAGCCACCAGGGGCAGCCTCCACCAGGCCCCCACCCATGTCTCCCACCACCCCCACCCCCCCAGTCACCAGGGGCAGCCTCCACCAGGCCCCCACCCATGTCTCCCACCACCCCCACCCCCCCAGTCACCAGGGGCAGCCTCCACCAGGCCCCCACCCATGTCTCCCACCACCCCCACCCCCCACTCCCCAGGGGCAGACTCCACCAGGCCCCCACCCATGTCTCCCACCCCCCAGCAGTGCAGGGGCAGCCTCCACCAGGCCCCCACCCATGTCTCCAAGCACCCCCACCCCCCAGCCACCAGGGGCAGCCTCCACCAGGCCCCCACCCATGTCTCACACCACCCCCACCCCCCCAGTCACCAGGGGCAGCCTCCACCAGGCCCCCACCCATGTCTCCCACCACCCCCACCCCCCACTCCCCAGGGGCAGCCTCCACCAGGCCCCCACCCATGTCTCCCACCACCCCCCCCCCCCACTCCCCAGGGGCAGCCACCACCAGGCCCCCACCCATGTCTCCCACCACCCCCACCCCCAGCCACCAGGGGCAGCCTCCACCAGGCCCCCACCCATGTCTCCCGCCACCAGGGGCAGCCTCCACCAGGAACCCACCCATGTCTCCCACCACCCCCACCCCCCACTCCCCAGGGGCAGACTCCACCAGGCCCCCACCCATGTCTCCCACCCCCCACTCCCCAGGGGCAGCCACCACCAGGCCCCCACCCATGTCTCCCACCACCCCCACCCCCAGCCACCAGGGGCAGCCTCCACCAGGCCCCCACCCATGTCTCCCACCACCCCCACCCCCCTAGTCACCAGGGGCAGCCTCCACCAGGCCCCCACCCATGTCTCCCACCACCCCCACCCCCCACTCCCCAGGGGCAGCCTCCACCAGGCCCCCACCTATGTCTCCCACCACCCCCACCCCCCACTCCCCAGGGGCAGCCTCCACCAGGCCCCCACCCATGTCTCCCACCCCCCCCACCCCCCAGCAGTGCAGGGCAGCCTCCCAGCACCCCCACAACCCAGCCACCAGGGGCAACCTCCACCAGGCCCCCACCCATGTCTCCCACCCCCCCACCCCCCACTCCCCAGGGGCCGCCTCCACCAGACCCCCACCCATGTCTCCCAGCACCCCCACCCCCCAGCCACCAGGGGCAGCCTCCACCAGGCCCCCACCCATGTCTCACACTGCCCCCACCCCCCAGCCA
Source organism: Ambystoma mexicanum (assembly GCF_040938575.1). Classification (NCBI taxonomy): domain Eukaryota; kingdom Metazoa; phylum Chordata; class Amphibia; order Caudata; family Ambystomatidae; genus Ambystoma; species Ambystoma mexicanum. The sequence goes on from NC_090922.1 coordinate 662,821,371, forward strand.
CCAGGGGCAGCCTCCACCAGGAACCCACTCATGTCTCCCACCACCCCCACCCCCCACTCCCCAGGGGCAGCCTCCACCAGGCCCCCACCCATGTCTCCCTCCCCCCCACCCCCCAGCAGTGCAGGGGCAGCCTCCACCAGGCCCCCGCCCATGTCTCCCAGCACCCCCATCCCCCAGCCACCAGGGGCAGCCTCCACCAGGCCCCCACCCATGTCTCCCACCCCCCAGCAGTGCAGGAGCAGCCTCCACCAGGCCCTCACCCATGTCTCCCAGCATCCCCACCCCCCAGCCACCAGGGGCAGCCTCCACCAGGCCCCCACCCATGTCTCCCACCACCCCCACCCCCCCAGTCACCAGGGGCAGCCTCCACCAGGCCCCCACCCATGTCTCCCACCACCCCCACCCCCCAGCCACCAGGGGCAGCCTCCACCAGGCCCCCACCCATGTCTCCCACCACCCCCACACCCCCAGTCACCAGGGGCAGCCTCCACCAGGCCCCCACCCATGTCTCCCACCACCCCCACCCCCCCAGTCACCAGGGGCAGCCTCCACCAGGCCCCCACCCATGTCTCCCACCACCCCCACCCCCCACTCCCCAGGGGCAGCCTCCACCAGGCCCCCACCCATGTCTCCCACCACCCCCACCCCCCTCCCCAGGGGCAGCCTCCACCAGGCCCCCACCCATGTCTCCCACCACCCCCACCCCCCAGCCACCAGGGGCAGCCTCCACCAGGCCCCCACCCATGTCTCCCACCACCCCCACCCCCCAGTCACCAGGGGCAGCCTCCACCAGGCCCCCACCCATGTCTCCCACCACCCCCACCCCCCACTCCCCAGGGGCAGCCTTCACCCGGCCCCCACCCATGTCTCCCACCTCCCCCACCCCCCACTCCCCAGGGGCAGCCTCCACCAGGCCCCCACCCATGTCTCCCAGCACCCCCACCCCCAGCCACCAGGGGCAGCCTCCACCAGGCCCCCACCCATGTCTCCCACCACCCCCACCCCCCCAGTCACCAGGGGCAGCCTCCACCAGGCCCCCACCCATGTCTCCCACCACCCCCACCCCCCACTCCCCAGGGGCAGCCTCCACCAGGCCCCCACCCATGTCTCCCGCCCCCCCACCCCCCAGCAGTGCAGGGGCAGCCTCCACCAGGCCCCCACCCATGTCTCCCAGCACCCCCACCCCCCAGCCACCAGGGGCAGCCTCCACCAGGCCCCCACCCATGTCTCCCACCACCCCCACCCCCCCAGTCACCAGGGGCAGCCTCCACCAGGCCCCCACCCATGTCTCCCACCACCCCCACCCCCCACTCCCCAGGGGCAGCCTCCACCAGGCCCCCACCCATGTCTCCCACCACCCCCACCCCCACTCCCCAGGGGCAGCCTCCACCAGGCCCCCACCCATGTCTCCCACCACCCCCACCCCCCAGCCACCAGGGGCAGCCTCCACCAGGCCCCCACCCATGTCTCCCACCACCCCCACCCCCCAGTCACCAGGGGCAGCCTCCACCAGGCCCCCACCCATGTCTCCCACCACCCCCACCCCCCACTCCCCAGGGGCAGCCTCCAACAGGCCCCCACCCATGTCTCCCACCGCCCCCACCCCCCCAGTCACCAGGGGCAGCCTCCACCAGGCCCCCACCCATGTCTCCCACCACCCCCACCCCCAGCACTGTGGGGCACCTGCCAGCAGGCCCCCACCCATGTTCAACTAATTGTTCCCCAGCCAACATGTCATCACAATCTAGATCCCTGGTCCCTATGTTCAGCCTCCAAATGCAAAACACCCACCCGAGTATTGCATCCACCCACTCATTATTTGCAATTACATCACAGAACACCAATTGCAAGTTCCGAAACAAACACATTTCCCTCACATACACCCAATGGGTGTCAGTGAATCTCAAAACACATATCATGAAATGCATGAAACCAATGAGATACCACACATTGAAGTTCACCAAAAATAATATGTATTAAACGAAACATAAATAGAATAAAAAATGAAGAAACAGAAACGTGAATGTACAAAAATGAAAAGAAGCATGTCCGGCAAAAAAATCAAAACCAAAAATAAAATTCCAAAGTAATGTCCAAAGTCAATGTCCACAAAACAAAATCCAATGGGAAATGAAAAAGAAAGCCATTGCTCCATGGTTAAAAATAGAAAAAAAAATGCAATCCAACTGTCAACTCTTTACATGGGAACAAGCCAGGGTCCATTATCCCAACAAAATAAAGGAAACCTATCTAACTACACTAACTAATAAAATAAACTATATACAAAAATGTGGCCAATGTCCGAAAGGTCCAAATAAAATAAAAAGAAAAATGAAACCTAACACTACCTAGAAACTATGTACAATGGCAGCGGGCTAGTTTCACGGCTCACTTGTGGATGTTCCGGGCCAGGGCATCATCGAACTCCTCCTCAATGTCCCAGAGGCGGTCCTCCTCCATGGCCCCGAGGGTCCGCAGGGCTGTCGACGTCTCCACCTCCAAACCCCTGCGGATTGCCTCGAGGCACTCGGCCCGCCTCAGGGCCCTCCGCATGGAGTTCTCCGCCCTGACCATTGTGAACCGTGCCTTTTCCGCCCGCTGCCGCTCCACATCTATGGCGTGGCCCAACCGCTGCCACACGGAAGACACTCTCTGTCCTGGGTCCTCCTGCCCTCCGGCCGATGCCTGCCCCTCCGATGTCGAAGGCCCCGAGCCTTCATGGCTCCCACCACGTTGCTGCTGTGCCTCTGCCCGTGCACTGCCTCCTGCTGCCTGCACATCCTCCGCCGGCTGGGGTGCAGTCGTAGATGTGACCACCCCTGCTGGACGTCCGACTCCCGACTGTGGAAGGGATGCCTCCTCCACCAGCCTGGCCGCACCGTCAGAGGCAGCTCCACAGGGCACCCAGGTGACTGATGGGTGGGAAGATGGCACAGAGGACGACTGGCGCGTAGGGGGTCCAGTTGAGGAGGGGGTCGGAGCAAGCCCCATCAGACGGAGGAATCCGGCCTGGGTGACCTGTCCCAGCACGCTGACGTGGTCAACGAGCCATTCGAGATGACATGCAGTCTCTCCATGAAAAGACTGCCCGTTGACGCAACGCCACACCAGCCAGGACAGGCTCAACCCGGACCTGGATAGCCACGTCCGCAGGCAGAGGAAGGCCAGTTGACGTGAGCTCATCCCCTGCCTGAAAACGGGTCTCGACGTAGGCATCCCTGCTGGTGCAAGATGATGCAGGGACAGGATCGGGGACAGGATTGCACACAGGCACCTCCGCGGCGGCCTATGCTGCCTTCTGTCCCCGGTACTGCATTGCACCACTAGCACCAGTGGGATCCCCATTTCCAGACCCCGTCTCTGGTGCTTGCACGGCCTCCTCCTCCACCAAACCCTCCACCAACCTGGATGACTCCGTGCCATCTTCCCCTGTTGGGCCCTGTGGGGTCCCAGCTGCCCCTTCTGCTGCCGAGGAGTCCAACTCCAACCTCCGCCTCTTGGACCTCCCCCCGGCAGCTGCTGCCTGGGACGCGGCAGCGGACTCCTCACTCCCCGACGAGATGACAACATGGGAGGGGAGTCGGGCCTTGCGTCTCCGGCTGGCGGTGGGATCCCCGCCGCTGTGCTCCACAGCACCTTCTCCGCCCTCTTCATCAGTTGACGCTGCAGACAGGGAGAAACAAAACACAGGCATCAGGGCACTGTACAATGGACACATACACACATGACAGTTGTACATGAGTGGCATTGGCAAACCTCAGACATGTCATCACAATCCCCAACACACATGTCAGTACAACTCGCACACATGAGCCATACCACAGCCATATCGCAACTGCCACCACCATCCATACACATACAACAGCATGAGCAGCCAAAGGTGAGCCAGACATCACATGCAACACAGGAAGTGCACCACACATGTACACACACCACCACACTTGCATGCATGTGTACACCTCTGCCAAGTGTCGCACTGTTCAGACGGGCATCCATGTCACATCTGCCAATCAGGCTTCCACATACCGCTGTCACATGCATCCATGTTGCATCACTGTTGCACCCTTGTCAAATACACACACATGCACATGTACACAGTGCTGATACATGCAGCCGAAAACAACATACATGCGTGACATCACGGACATGTCTACTTACATACACATTCATCCAAACATGTGTGCCCACACAACTGCATTTGGCATGCAAGCTTACACACACAAGCACCATCCATGTCTCACACATTACAGCCTCGCATGTGTCAGCCCCACGGCCCTGTACACCCCCACCCATACTTGACCCCATACAAACAGATGTGCAACCTGCACACTACTGAATAATCACCACACGCACTGCTCACAATCAGGATGCATGTACACTCACCGCTCGACTCCAGACAGGTCTGCTTCTCTAGGACCTGGACGTGGAGCGCTGGGGATATGCGTTCCAGGACCCTCATCTATTCTTCCGACAAGTGGCCCCGGCGCCCCTTGGCATCCGCTGCCTTCAAGAGGCGCCGGGCCTTGTTCAGGGTCCTGGACCTGAAGTCCTCCCAGCGCTTCCTGACATGTTGTAAGTCGCGGACTGCCACCCCCTCCGCGTTGATGGCAGTCACGATGTCAGTCCAGATCCGAGTCCGTCCTTCCTTGTCGGCGCGGGAACTTCCGAAGAGGGCATCATACTGCCCCAGGACTTGCTCCACCAGGACACCAACTTCGGTGGCACTGAAGCTGGTGCCCCTCTGCCTCTCTGGCCGGGGGTTGTCAGTGGTCACAGATGGTGTTTACCCCGACATGACAACCCCAGAGGCAGGAGTGGGTGGGCAACTGGGTCCTGGGGCTGGGCTGTGGAGCGATGGAATCCAGGTCGGGAGTCTTCGGTTCCAGCAGGGGTGGTCACAGCAACAGCACCCCTGGCTGATGTGCAGGCAGCAAATGGCAGGGCACGTGGGCAGCAGGCAGTCAGGCAGCAGCAGATGGCAGGTGGGAGCTTGCTCGGGGCTCTGGGGGGCAGTAGTTCGGCCTTCTGGGCAGGAGCGTGGTCTTCCGTGTGCTTACGCGTGGCCAGCTTGATACGGAGTGATTTGGCACGTGAAAAATCTGCACGTCAGCGTGTAATTCGAGGAAAGGCCCTAAGCGCGTAAGCGCGTCTGCACGCATATGCATTTTCATTGGACAGAAGGCCCCTCAAGCGCAAGCGCCCCTGTGACGTGACGCGTACAGACGTGCATGGCCATTTCAGCGTGTGTGAAAAACTGCACATCCGCGTGTAATACGAGGAAAGGGCCCATGCGCGTAAGCGCGCGTGGAAAACTGCACGTCCGCGTGTAATACGAGGAAAGGGCCCATGCGCGTAAGCGCGCGTGAAAAACTGCACGTCCGCGTGTAATACGAGGAAAGGGCCCATGCGCGTAAGTGACGTGGCGCGCGCGTGCGTTCCCCTCAGCACGGGTTAAAGGTGAGCGGGCCCAGCAGTTCGCTGTACGTGCCTTTCGTGGAGACCGACGTGTGTTGCTGCTTCCTGTTGTTTCGCGCGCCATCACAACTTCACAGCTATCAAGGACGTATCTCTTCTTTTGGCGGGGGTATTGGCTATGCGTGTTTTTCTGCATCGCGCTAGTCAGACGGTGAGTCGCACATGCTCTTTTTCCCACTGCCGGTGCCCCTGTGTATCGCACCCATTTTCAATGTCATAGTAGCCTGCGTGTCCCACGCGTACGCGTTATTCGTGTTACTGGGTGCCACCGCGTACTGCGGGAGGTTGAATCCACGCACGTAGGCTGCAGGGTTGCCTGCACGGTTTTACTGCAGTTTTGGGGTGCCTGAGCGTTGCGTGACCCGTCACCACATCAACGGGGTCACATACAGCCTTGCAGGTGCAGGAGGGCTGTTAACATCTTGCTTCCCACCCCCTTCACACCAATTGCCCAGGTCAATTGTGGTGTACACCTCCCATTGGCACCACTCCATCTGTGCCAGCACTACTACATCTGTGCCATGGTTGGGAGGCCACCAAAGGTGAGGGGCGCCTCAGCTGGGCGTACTCCTCGTGGCAGGCGTGGTCGGGGACGTGGCCGTGGTGACCAGGGAGTAGGGGGACTCCAGGGTGTCCAGGGCAGCCACAGAGGGGGAAGAGGCAGGGGTGCGCCACTTGAGCACAATGTTGCCCTGGACACCCTGTGGTTCCGGGGGATGCAGTTCCTGCATCTGGCACTGGCACCCATATGACCCGGAAGTCCGTTCCATCGACTGCCACGGGCCCAAGGGTAGTGGTAGCTGCAGGTGCAGCTGTGGACACCACCACCCAGGCTCAGGGTCTGCCAGCGCAGGCTGCGTTGGCACTTGAAGAGCCCTTGGTAGATCTCCAACAGGGCAGGGGGGAAACCATAGGGGCAGGCTGGGCTGCTCAGACCAAGACACGTGTCCCTGGGGCAGTCATGTCATCTGCTGCCCCGAACAGCAGGGTGTTGGCAAGTGCAGGGGCAGATGCACCCAACAGCCGATGCCTGCCCCTCCGATGTCGAAGGCCCCGAGCCTTCATGGCTCCCACCACGTTGCTGCTGCTGCTGTGCCTCTGCCCGTGCACTGCCTCCTGCTGCCTGCACATCCTCCGCCGGCTGGGGTGCAGTCGTAGATGTGGCCACCCCTGCTGGACGTCCGACTCCCGACTGTGGAAGGGATGCCTCTTCCACCAGCCTGGCCGCACCGTCAGAGGCAGCTCCACAGGGCACCCAGGTGACTGATGGGTGGGAAGATGGCACAGAGGACGACTGGCGCGTAGGGGGTCCAGTTGAGGAGGGGGTCGGAGCAAGCCCCTTCAGACGGAGGAATCCGGCCTGGGTGACCTGTCCCAGCACGCTGACGTGGTCAACGAGCCATTCGAGATGACGTGCAGTCTCTCCATGAAAAGACTGCCCGTTGACGCAACGCCACACCAGCCAGGACAGGCTCAACCCGGACCTGGATAGCCACGTCCGCAGGCAGAGGAAGGCCAGTTGACGTGAGCTCATCCCCTGCCTGAAAACGGGTCTCGACGTAGGCATCCCTGCTGGTGCAAGATGATGCAGGGACAGGATCGGGGACAGGATTGCACACAGGCACCTCCGCGGCGGCCTATGCTGCCTTCTGTCCCCGGTACTGCATTGCACCACTAGCACCAGTGGGATCCCCATTTCCAGACCCCGTCTCTGGTGCTTGCACGGCCTCCTCCTCCACCAAACCCCCCCACCAACCTGGATGACTCTGTGCCATCTTCCCCTGTTGGGCCCTGTGGGGTCCCAGCTGCCCCTTCTGCTGCCGAGGAGTCCAACTCCAACCTCCGCCTCTTGGACCTCCCCCCGGCAGCTGCTGCCTGGGACGCGGCACCGGACTCCTCACTCCCCGACGAGATGACAACATGGGAGGGGAGCCTGGCCTTGCGTCTCCGGCTGGCGGTGGGATCCCCGCCGCTGTGCTCCACAGCACCTTCTCCGCCCTCTTCATCAGTTGACGCTGCAGACAGGGAGAAACAAAACACAGGCATCAGGGCACTGTACAATGGACACATACACACATGACAGTTGTACATGAGTGGCATTGGCAAACCTCAGACATGTCATCACAATCCCCAACACACATGTCAGTACAACTCACACACATGAGCCATACCACAGCCATATCGCAACTGCCACCACCATCCATACACATACAACAGCATGAGCAGCCAAAGGTGAGCCAGACATCACATGCAACACAGGAAGTGCACCACACATGTACACACACCACCACACTTGCATGCATGTGTACACCTCTGCCAAGTGTCGCACTGTTCAGACGGGCATCCATGTCACATCTGCCAATCAGGCTTCCACATACCGCTGTCACATGCATCCATGTTGCATCACTGTTGCACCCTTGTCAAATACACACACATGCACATGTACACAGTGCTGATACATGCAGCCGAAAACAACATACATGCGTGACATCACGGACATGTCTACTTACATACACATTCATCCAAACATGTGTGCCCACACAACTGCATTTGGCATGCAAGCTTACACACACAAGCACCATCCATGTCTCACACATTACAGCCTCGCATGTGTCAGCCCCACGGCCCTGTACACCCCCACCCATACTCGACCCCATACAAACAGATGTGCAACCTGCACACTACTGAATAATCACCACACGCACTGCTCACAATCAGGATTCTGGCCTGACTTGAACTTGAGGGGGATCATCTCCCGTTCTGGAAGCACCTCAAGACCTTCCTCTTTGCTTCTGCTTACTGTCTGCCTCTCCCTTGCATAATTCTCCACTGGAACTGCACAGGAGCTGCAACTGGGCCACTCTCACCGACCTCGGTCCCTGGCCCAGCCACTCTCCACTTGCACTGCCTCCCTGGCAACCCCTGCACTGCAGTACTGTCTCTCTATCCCTACAGCCCTCCCTTCCCAGCACTTGTCTGCACTTACCTTTGTAGTTGCCACCAGGCGACCTATGTATTATTTTTTTGGCCTACTTCCCCTGTACTGGACTCCCCCCCACCCTTCCCCTTGCACTTTTCCCATTCCCCCTACCCCTGCACTTGCACAATCTCAATGACACCTGGCCTAGTAGTACCGTTCTCTGTGTTCCCTTGTTCCCCCCTCCCTGCCTCATTGCGCCTTGGAATACTTGTGTTTGGCCCATATCATGTCATATGTCATATGTGTGCCTTTTGGTCACACAGGATAGCTTCTGTTTAAGCAGCTAGGGATGCTGACGATGTGGCACTTCCATGTCAACTTTCTCAGGGTGGTAGGGTTGTGACAGTTAAATGTCTCTTTGTCATCATCGATTGTCACCTGGTATGTGCCAGGCCTGTGTGCACTCCGCAGGGGTGGGAGTTTAGGTGAAAAATGTGGCCACAAGCTGGGTCCGGGCTTCCTCGCCACGTGCCCTGTCCCCTCCCATGGGCAGCGCCTGTGCCTGTGGTTGGGGATGTGGGGGCACCACCATGTCCACCGGGACGCCCTGCTGTGTTGCAACATTGTGCAGGACACATGCTGCCACAATGATCCTGCACACTACTGGTGGTGCATAGAGTAGTTGCCCACCAGAGCGGTCAAGGGAGCGGAAACGTGACTTCAGCACTCCGAATGTGCGCTCCACTATGCCCCTGGTTGCAATATGGGCGGCGTTGTATCTTACCTGGGGTGGTGTGGTGGGGTTCCGAATTGGCGTCATCATGTGGTTGCTCAGAGGGTAGGCACTGTCCCCTGGGGAGGTGATAATAGTTGAGATTATTAGGGTTTGGATATGTGTCTGTGTGTGACTTGCATGCATGTTCAAGGGCATTTGTACTGACCTAGGAGCCATGTGTCGCCATGCTGCCCAGCTTCCAGGGCCCGGCTCAGGGCGGACATTCTGTATATGAAACTGCCATGGGTGGAGCCAGGGTAGTTTGCATAGACAGAGGTGATGATTCCCTTTGCATCACATACCACCTGTACATTGATGGAATGCCAGTGCTTGCGGTTTCGGTAGATGTGCTCAATGGTCCTAGGTGGACGTAGGGCCACATGGGTGCAATCTATGGCACCGAGCACTTTGGGGAAGTGTGCCACCCTGAAAAAATCCAGGACAACGGCCTGCCTTTCTGCGGGTGTTCTGGGCATGTATATGTGCCTGCGGACTGAGGGGCGCGCTGTCATGATTGCCAGTACCTGGTGTAGGCAGCGTGACTGCGTGGCCTGTGAGACCCCCCCCACTATGGCAGTGGTCCGCTGAAATGACCCAGTGGGCAAAAAATGCAGGACATTGAGCAGCTTCTCCAAGGGGCTCAATGCTTGGGAGCAAAGGGTGGAGGATGTGAGGTCATCTTCCCACTCCCTGACCAGGTCTAGGATGATATGGGGTGGAAACCTATACCTGCCATAGACCTGGTCGTCAGGCATCCCGAAAAGGCTTGTCCGTGGTGCGAAAATGCGTGCCCTGGCTATTCTCCTCCTCCTGCGGTGTCCCACGATCAGTGCAGCGACAAATGGGGCATTCATCGTAGCTGTATATACGCGTTTGTTGTTTGCGCGCACTTTTATGCTGTGCGCGGGGACGCTTCCGCCTGCCTTCGTGTGGCAGACACGTTGACTCCTGTGCACGTCTTTTGCCGTGCGCGGGTTTCCCGTATTCGGATACGGTCCGAGTGTCATCGCGTGTGATCGGAGGGGAGTGAGCGTACATGCAACTGGCCTGGGTACGTGTGTTTCGGGGTGCGCGGGAAGTTCCACACGCGATTAGCCTGGGTACGTGTGTTCCGGGGTGCTGGGAACTTTCACACGCGATTGGTGGAAATCCACGTGTGTTCTGTCATCACGTGCAATGAGGGAAACACCTGCGCGCGTCACTTCACAGACGCGCTCACGCGCTAAGGGCCTTTGGTCCAATGAAATCGCATATGCGTGCTTCCGTGCATACGCGCTAAGGGCCTTTCCTCGTATTACACGCGGACGTGCAGTTTTCCACGCGCGCCTACGCGCATGGGCCCTTTCCTCGTATTACACGCGGACGTGCAGTTTTTCACGCGCGCTGAAATGGCCATGCACGTCTGTACGCGTCATGTCACAGGGGCGCTTGCGCTTGAGGGGCCTTCTGTCCAATGAAAATGCATATGCGTGCAGACGCGCTTACGCGCTAAGGGCCTTTCCTCGAATTACACGCTGACGTGCAGATTTTTCACGTGCCAAATCACTCTGTATCAAGCTGGCCACGCGTAAGCACACGGAAGACCACGCTCCTGCCCAGAAGGCGGAACTACTGCCCCCCAGAGCCCCGAGCACACTCCCACCTGCCATCTGCTGCTGCCTGACTGCCTGCTGCCCATGTGGCCTGCCATTTGCTGCCTGCACATCAGCCAGGGGTGCTGTTGCTGTGACCACCCCTGCTGGAACCGAAGACTCCCGACTGGGATTCCATCGCTCCACAGCCCAGCCCCAGGACCCAGTTGCCCACCCACTCCTGCCTCTGGGGTTGTCATGTCGGGGCAAACACCATCTGTGACCACTGACAACCCCCGGCCAGAGAGGCAGAGGGGCACCAGCTTCAGTGCCACCGAAGTTGGTGTCCTGGTGGAGCAAGTCCTGGGGCAGTATGATGCCCTCTTCGGAAGTTCCCGCGCCGACAAGGAAGGACGGACTCGGATCTGGACTGACATCATGACTGCCATCAACGCGGAGGGGGTGGCAGTCCGCGACTTACAACATGTCAGGAAGCGCTGGGAGGACTTCAGGTCCAGGACCCTGAACAAGGCCCGGCGCCTCTTGAAGGCAGCGGATGCCAAGGGGCGCCGGGGCCACTTGTCGGAAGAACAGATGAGGTCCCTGGAACGCATATCCCCAGCGCTCCACGTCCGGGTCCTAGAGAAGCAGACCCGTCTGGAGTCGAGCGGTGAGTGTACATGCATCCTGATTGTGAGCAGTGCGTCTGGTGATTATTCAGTAGTGTGCAGGTTGCACATCTGTTTGTATGGGGTCGAGTATGGGTGGGGGTGTACAGGGCCGTGGGGCTGACACATGCGAGGGCTGTAATGTGTGAGACATGGATGGTGCTTGTGTTGTAGGCTTGCATGCCAAATGCAGTTGTGTGGGCACACATGTTTGGATGAATGTGTATGTAAGTAGACATGTCCGTGATGTCACGCATGTATGTTGTTTTCGGCTGCATGTATCAGCACTGTGTACATGTGCATGTGTGTGTATTTGACAAGGGTGCAACAGTGATGCAACATGGATGCATGTGACAGCGGTATGTGGAAGCCTGATTGGCAGATGTGACATGGATGCCCGTCTGCGACACTTGGCAGAGGTGTACACATGCATGCAAGTGTGGTGGTGTGTGTACATGTGTGGTGCACGTCCTGTGTTGCATGTGATGTCTGGCTCACCTTTGGCTGCTCATGCTGTTGTATGTGTATGGATGGTGGTGGCAGTTGCGATATGGCTGTGGTATGGCTCATGTGTGCGAGTTGTAATGACATGTGTGTTGGGGATTGTGATGACATGTCTGAGGTTTGCCCATGCCACTCATGTACAACTGTCATGTGTGTATGTGTCCATTGTACAGTGCCCTGATGCCTGTGTTTTGTTTCTCCCTGTCTGCAGCGTCAACTGATGAAGAGGGCGGAGAAGGTGCTGTGGAGCACAGCGGCGGGGATCCCACCGCCAGCCGGAGATGCAAGGCCCGGCTCCCCTCCCAGGTTGTCATCTCGTCGGGGAGTGAGGAGTCCAGTGCCGCATCACAGGCCGCAGCTGCCGGGGGGAGGTCCAAGAGGCGGAGGTTGGAGTTCGACTCCTCGGCAGCAGAAGGGGCAGCTGGGACCCCACAAGGCCCAACAGGGGAAGATGGCACGGAGTCATCCAGGTTGGTGGGGGGTTTGGTGGAGGAGGAGGCCGTGCAAGCACCAGAGATGGGGTCTGGAGGTGGGGATCCCACTGGTGCTAGTGGTGCAGTGCAGGACCAGGGACAGGAGGCAGCACAGGCCGCCACAGAGGTGCCTGTGTGCATTCCTGTCCCCGATCCTGTCCCTGCATCATCTTGCACCAGCAGGGATGCCTACGTCCAGACCTGTTTTCAGGCAGGGGATGAGCTCACGTCAACTGGCCTTCCTCTGCCTGCGGACGTGGCTATCCAGGTCCGGGTTGAGCCTGTCCTGGCTGGTGTGGCGTTGCGTCAACGGGCCATGCGAGGTGACCTGCAGTCTTTTCATGAAGAGACTGCAAGTCATCTCGAATGGCTCGTTGACCACGTCAGCCTGCTGGGACAGGTCACCCAGGCCGGATTCCTCCGTCAGATGGGGCTTGCTCCGACCCCCTCCTCAACTGAACCCCCTACGCGCCAGTCGTCCTCTGTGCCATCTTCCCACCCATCAGTCATCTGGGTGCCCTGTGGAGCTGCCTCTGACGGTGCGGCCAGGCTGGTGGAGGAGGCATCCCTGCCACAGTCGGGAGTCGGACGTCCAGCAGGGGTGGCCACATCAACAACTGCACCCCAGCCGGCGGAGGATGTCCAGGCAGCAGGAGGCAGTGCACGGGCAGAGGCACAGCAGCAGCAGCAACGTGGTGGGAGCCATGAAGGCTCGGGGCCTTCAACATCGGAGGGGCAGGCATCGGCCGGAGGGCAGTTTGACCCAGGACGGGGTGTGTCTTCTGTGTGGCAGCGGTTGGGCCAGCAGATAGGTGCGGAGCAGCGGCGGGCGGAAGAGGCGCGGCTCACAATGGTCAGGGCGGAGAACTCCATGTGGAGGGCCCTGAGGCGGGCCGAGTGCCTCGAGGCAATCCGCAGGGGGTTGGAGGAGGAGACGGCGTCATCCCTGCGGACCCTCGGGGCCATGGAACAGGACCGCCTCTGGGACATTGAACAGGAGTTCGATGATGCCCTGGCCCTTAACACCACGGAGTGAGCCGCTGGACTTGCCCGCAGCCTTTGTATATAGTTCTTTAGTTTTAGGTTTCCTTTGTTTCTTCTTATGATTTGGAGTCGACGGACACTGCTCCACTTTTTGTATATAGTTGCATTTTAGTTAGGGTTTTTTGTAGGTTTCCTTTGTTCAGTTGGGCTCATGGACCCTTGGATGTTTTGTACATAGTTCTTCATTGGATTGATTTTATTTTTAATGTGACTTTGGACAACATTTTTTGGGATTTGGATTTGTAGTTTTGATTTTTTTAGACGGACATGCAGCTTATCTTTTTTTCATTGCCATTGTAGTTTGTTTCATTTCATTTGCATTCAATTTTTTTTAATACAATTTTGTTTTCATACTTCACTGTGTGGTATCATCTCATTGGTTTCATGCATGTCATGTTGGGTGTTTTCCCATTCAATTGCAACCATTGTGTGTGACGGACATGGGTTCATTTGCTTTAAACATTGGGGATGTAACATGTAATTTCCATTTCCATGTGGGTGAATGGGTTACTTGGTAGGGCTTTTTTGCTGTGGAGGCTGACCATAACGCACATGATTGGGGATTGTGAGGACCTGGTGGAGGCTGCCCATGGTGGCTGGGGGGTGGGGGTGAAATACACGTACCCTGCTGAAATCGCGTGTGGAACTTCCCCTGCACCCTGAAATACACGTACCCTGATGGAATCGCGTGTGGAACTTCCCCTGCACCCTGAAATACACGTACCCTGCTGATATTGCGTGTGGAACTTCACGCGCACCCCGAAATACACGTACCCTGATTGAATCGCGTGTGGAACTTCCCGCGCACCCCTGAGATACGCGTACCCTGCTCGCACGGGCCCAATCGCGTGTGGAAATTCCCGCGCACCCCTGAAATACACGTACCATGATGAAATCGCGTGTGGAACTTCCCGCGCACCCCTGAAATACGCGTACCCTGCTCGCATGGGGCCAATCGCGTGAGGTACTTCCCGCGCACCCCAGTGATACACGTAGCCCGCTTGCTGTGCTGGTACAGGGTTAGCGCAGCCCTTTGCGCTGGATTGGGTATATTGATGGCTTTTCCCTGCGCGAGAGGCGTTCTTGGGGGCGTAACTGGCGCTGCTGCAGGGTCGCTGTGCCACTGTGCGCCACGGCTGGTTTTGGTGGCTGGAATCCATGAATACGCTGTGCGCGGAAATGGATTTTAGCGCACTCGGCTGGCGCAGGGATTCGCACGCGCACACTGTGCGCTGAATTCTATGAATTACCCCCATTGTCTTTATCAAGGATGCCAATGAATGCAAGGGATACCATAAACACTATAATAAGAAAAATAGAAATACAATAAGAAACATGATTGCATGTTAAAATGTATAAACAAAAGTTTATTCAATAAATGAGTGTACATACCAGAGAGAAGATGGGTATGCAGGTAGGTTTACAAACAGAACATGGAAAAACAGAAATTGATGTTATGGTAATTGTTACCATGATTGTAATAAAACAGCCAATGCTTATTTCGTTTCTTATGATTCAACTACGGTGGTCACTGTGCTATTTATCGTGTAAAATGCTCATTAGAAGTCGAGCTGCACGTGTGAAACACCCTAATACTGGTACATGTCAGGGTATTATTTTAGTCAAAATAGCTCTTTTGTGTTTTAGGTGGGATATCCTCCTTTGAAATTGTAATGTGTATTCCTAAGGAAATATCAAGTAGGTGAGTTTATACTTAGGGAGATCCTGTGCATGTAAGTAGTGGGGTGGCTGATGTCAGCAAAAAACATGAGAAACTCACCCCAATATGAGGTTGGGGTGATCTGTAATAGAAGGTCAATTAATAGTATATTTTATTAGTAGTATTATTAGTACTCTAATCTTGGTAATGACGACATCAAGAGAAGTCTGGATCCTTAACTTTTAAATTTGCTTACCTCTTATTGTGAGTGAATCCGATATGCCGCACCCTTGAATGAGCTTGGAATGTTGTTGCGATAATGATTTATCAGTATTCTCTAAGTGTCTTCAAATGCTAATTAGCATGTTACACGATAATTAGCACAGTGACCACCGTAGTTAAATCATAAGAAACGCAATAAACATTGGCTGTTTTATTATAATCGTGGTAACTACTACCATAACATGAATTTATGTTTTTTCATGTTCCGTTTGGAAACCTACCTGCATACCCATCCTTTCTCTGGTATGTTCAATTATTTATTGATTCAACTGTTTGTTTATACATTTTGACGGCCAATCAAAATCATTGTGTCATGTTTCTTATTTTATTTATTTACTTATATTGTTTGTGGTATCACTTGCATTCATTGGCAGCCTTGATAAAGACGATGGCCCTCATTACGACCCTGGCGGAGGACCATGGTGCAATTTGCACCATGGTCCATGGTGCAATTTGCACCATGGTCCATGGCGCAGAGCTGCCAACTCCGCCATGGGGGTTGGCGGACTTACCGCCCCATTCCGACCTTGGCGGGGCGGTAAGTCCCCAATCCCCATTTACCCTTCCCCATTCCCATTTTTGCCCCATAGGGTATAATGGGAGTGGGGAAGGCGTTAATTACGCCACCGTAAATTACGGTGGCGTAATTAACAACAGGTCCCGTAGCGCCATGGATTTTTCCGCCCGGAAAAACCAGGCGAAAAAACCACCATGGCGCTACGGGAACTCGTAGTAAGGCGGAAAGGTACGCCATGCATTACGCTGGCGTAATACCCTTTCCGCCAGGGTCGTAATGAGGGCCGATGTGTTGAAACATGCGTAGGCTGAAATGTCAGGCGGTTTGTTCTTGAAACTCAAGACATTGAATATATCTCTTTTAGCAAGCGCATGTCACTAGTACCAATATGTTGCATTCTATTGGAACTGTGTGAGAGATTCACACAGACTGGGCCTATGGGACATAAGACTTAGACGTGTTTGGTCCTACAAAGAAGCTAAATGGATTGGACTAAAGATATGCCAGGCTCTGCTGCATTCAAAATAGATCCATCTGTTGCTTTGGCCTTGATAACCTCATCCTGACCTGCAGCATAATTCTGTTGGAACACGATTAACCCTTTACTTACATATGTATCCTCATATTCATTCCAGGAACAGTGTATTTCAAGCAGGTATACCATTCCCCTTGTCCCACTTTAAACTCTTAAATCGGGAGGGGGTGGGGTGGTTATAGTCTATTCCTTACAGGTGGGCTACAAAGATTGAACAACCTAATTTTGAGACTGGCACTGAATCTGGAATAAAATGACGAGATTAAGCCCATCTTCCCCATAAAGAGAAGCAAATAAGAAATCCTGCGCATCCGTGCACAAGATATATTCTGGAACAAGGGCCCATGATCCCTCCCCCATGCTGCACCCTTCCCAGAAACCTGCACTCACCCAATTTGCTAATCAGTAGCTACCAAAAGTTCAAACTTCACAAATCTAGGTTTAAGTCCTTGGAGTTACAGGGATTGTGATGAATCCCAGGATGTCGTCACTGCTTCTAAAGGGGGAGCCCCTTCCCATGAGTCCAGGGTGGTGAGACTGCTATCCGATAGTCCCACTGGGGGTGGTACTCAGTGGGTGGATCTCATGGGAGGGGGAAACCCCTTTGCGACCAGTGATGACCATATTGGGCGAAAGTAGTATCCCCATCAATTGCCTGACCCTAGACCCCTTCCATTCTGTGCGCTAGCACCAGCATCTCTTGTGTTAGATGGGATTACCAATAAAGGTCTCAATCCACATAACCGGATAGACTCTAAGCATATGGCAAAGTACTACTTTATTCTCAATTTAATAAAGCAGGGTCAACTGGCAGACATCGGACTGATGCATGCACACACAAACCTGATTACACAGAGGTTTTATACCCCAATATGGGTCATCTATGATATCATCATCCTACATGGCAAACTTTAAAACCTATCAATGGAATTGGTTAGGGGAACAGTCTCATCTGTGAGGCACACCTCAAACTACTTCTAAATAAGCATGATAATGATTATAGCGGACAAAATGGCAGCAGATTGGTCTATGCAACATTGTATAGCAGGTTGCCCAATAGACCCACTGATTGGTTGGCATTCCTACCCAACCTTGGACTTTCGGCTTGGCTAGCAGCAGGTAAGCAAAATGGAACCCAGGTGCTCGAGTCGTGTCAGATTACTCCCCACTTTCCCAATTAGTCCATCTCTCTTCAGTCCAGCCATGAGCCAAAGTTTCCCATTTGTAGTCGACCTTGTAACCTGCTCTTTGTTCTGGGACATTCAAGGGAGTGTAAGCACACCACTATCTTCATCCACAGCTTAATGAATAGCCCTTGTTTTCGACTTCAGATCACGTGTGATGAGACTGTAAATGTCTCTATTTCGACCTCCTATTTTCTGCTATTTGATTAATTCTGCTGAGTGTCATTGATCCTCTTGGCCTCTAGAGACTTGCTCACTCCATCTTGTAGGAGCCTTATTACTCTGCAACACATGATATCCAGCATTGCATGCTGACATCCTTCCACGCAACATCCTTCCACTCCTTGAGTGTGAGGATACATTTGAAACGGTTGTCTGAGTGTACATCGTCTCCCGTACACTTAATGCGGCATAGGTATAACACATGGAGTCCCATATATGACCCTTCTCCTGCTGTTCCAGCATGATGGCAGTGAGGGGGCGAGAGTTGGGGATAATGGGTCCACCTGCTCCTCTACACTACCATAACCCCACCTCTCTTTCAACTCCACCCACTCCAACCCTACCCAAATATACCATGCAACTTTGTAGCCCAGCAAATGTATAGATTACTGAGACGAGTAAGATCTCTGGTGAGTTAAAACACTATGACTCACTTAGTACTGGGACGAGGCGCAGGCACGGCACAGTAAAGAATACTTAGCAGAACCACTTTGTGCATTCTAGTGGTAGTCTGGTACTCAACAGCCAATTGGAAGAAGCCGCGATAAAGTGTCAAGCCTTCTCTGGAGGAACCGCAAGAGCAAGCACGGACCAGGAGTGAAGATGAAAGGTGGAAGCTGGCCAGTATGCCGCGAACGGAGAGAGCAAAGGGAAGGAACTGTGCTGCCGAAAAGGTGAGAGGCCCCCGGAACTCCTCGACAGAGCTCAGCTACCCCAGAGGAGCCAACACCCATGCAGACCACACAGCAAGGTATGCGGGTCACCAGTGAGGCGCTGAAAGCCTAAGGATGTGGTGGCATGAGCTTCAGGGCTAGGAAAAGATGATCTGGAAGCCTGCAACCATGGGAGAAATGGTTGATTGGACATGGTCTTGTACTAAGGCTTGGCACGAGAGGTAACCAGGCCTACAAAGTGGGAAACTGAAGTCAGAAGTGCGAGTCTGGGGTGCACACCCATATTAAGAGAATTGCAAAACTGATGGACAGTACATGCAGTACTTGGCAGGCAAGTAAATCAAGTCTTCATGGGACACCACAGCTTGGAGAGAATCCAGGTTGTTTCTTTTTTTTTTGTCGCAGTACCTGGTGGGAGATAACCAGGTCTGCCACCCATGGTCAGGGACCCACCGCAGCCTGGGAGTGCATCCAGGTTTTTCTACATCGAAGTGCCTGGTGGGGGGAAATTGGGTCTGCCAACCAGGGTCAACCAGGGTCGAGAACCCACTCCAGTTGGGAAACCCATCCAAGCTCCTTTTGTGTGCAATTGTGCCTGGTGAAAAGGAACCAGGTCTACCAATCTGGGTCAGGGACCCAGGGACAGAAAATGAGGATGAGAAGGGCTAACCAGAGGGTGGGATTTCCCCTAACAGTTGTTGAGCATGGTCTGAAGATTGCAGAACTGTCATTTGTGGAGGGAAGGGTACCACTCCCTTTGGGTTAGAAAGACCAAATATTTTGTATATGGCATGCCAGAGAGGACCGGGGGTCACACTAAGCAGTCACCATTCAAAGCACTCAGGGCCCAACAAACCCTCCTCTGGCATACAAATGGAGGACTCCACCAAGGGCAAGTTAGAACTTTCCTTTATTTTCCAGATAAGGATCATACAGGAAAGACTTTTCCAGCAAACACAGCTCCTGAGCTTGCGTCAGGAGTTTTTGTGTCATTCTGACAACACAAATCAGAGTTCTTCCACAAAAACCCAAGAGCCCTCCTGATTGGGCGATTAGGTGTTAGCACTTATGGCTGGCACATATAGATGTTATTCCACTGGGCCTCGCATGTTGGGCGGCTTGTTTGACCCTTCCCCAAAAACTATCTGCTACATTGTTGCAGGGTGCAGGATTACCATTGGCCCTTGCCCTCTGCCATCCACCCCTGGATTTGTGTTCCCTGATTGGCTGGAGCTGATCACTCCAGGCCTGGGACCCAGCTCTGTTCTCAGCACACCTTCTCAAGTTGATGAGGCTTGTTTTCCAGTGGTGCAGTCAGTATTACCACTTTGCCTTTTAGAGTGTCTTCAGAGTTGTAACGTTGTACAACACCGTAGGTATCATTTTGTGCCTGCTTCGCTGGGAACTGGGAACTGCTCTTCTTCTCACCATGGGTAAATAGCCATTGTTGAGCTCGGCCGTATCGCGTGGGTGAAGAAAAATTGAGCATTCTGCTCTTTAATTAGTGAGGATTCATTCTGTTTTTCTGCAGATGATTTCTTATCCCAGAGCTTAGGAATGTGCTGCTCGCCTCTGACCTTGGCTGTAAACCCTGGCTTGGTGCTTCGTGCAGCCTGGTTCTGCTTTGCTTTTCGTTCTGAGGCCGGTGGCTTCCTGTAACTCTGCTATGGTTATGCTATGATTGCTACATGTCTCTAATGTGCTATTCTTCTTATAGGTTAGTAGTATCATGTTCCTTCCAGGTTGTTATATGGTCCTGTAGTTCCATATGGTTAGTTGCCTTAAGCTGCTGCAAGCTTGCTCTGCATCTCTTCCTTGCCTTGCGTTACGCATTTCTGCAGTTGGCTAATGAGGAAAATAATAAAAAGCTTTCAAAAGTATGTATATGTATCTGTCCTCTATCTACAGAACTGTGTAAGCATGCTCTTCGTGTAATTTTGTGCATGGCTGTGAGTGTACTTCATGGCTAATGTTACTATGTCGTGGTGTCTCTAATTACGTCCGCACCGCTGAATATTTGTCATTAGTCGATCATGTCCATCGGGGCGGTTGGATCCACAATCATTGTTGGGGCACCTGTATCCTTGATGACATTAGCAGGATATGGTTTGAATGGTTGTCTGAGAGAATATCTGTTTGCATATGTACTTTTCACTGTCCCCCTTCGGGCTGTCCAAACAGGGACTGGCTTCTTGCTTCTCAGACTCTTCCAGCTGTCATGCTTATGGGGGACAAGAGGGCATTCCAGGGACCCTCTCTTCAATTTACTTTAGTTTAAGCTTATGAGGCACAGAGTTAGAATTCTGACATTGGACATTGGGACTTTGCTTTGGACATTTGAGGAAGGGAAACCCCTCTTAGAGTTAGGTCCACATAGTTTTCTTTTTCCTTTTTCACCTTTGAATAACAGTTTCTAATAATCACCCTGATCCCTCCGTGTCAGAGTCTTACATCTGCGCCCTTACAGGATTCAAATTGTGAAAAGTAGCCAAACCAGATTTGGCAAAACCATCAACCTAACTCGCCTCACCAAAGCTGCTGAAAACCAAACTGTTCAGAAAGGCCTTTCACTGCCTGAGAACTTGTTATCATGGTGAATGAGTAGGGACTCATCTGCTTATGTATACTCTTGCTCGAATTTTAAAGAATATATAAAAAATCAAGCTCTTTGAACTTGAAGGAGCTATTTTAAACTCTCAAATATGCAACACAAACAGTTCAACTACTTTCTCAATCATCCCTAACTCCTGGACAAATCCCACCTGGGCATCATATATTCAGGGTCCTTTTGCACGATGAAGCACTCAAAAAAGAAATTGAACACTAATTTGCCTATTTTTCAAGGTTTTATTTATTTATTGGGTATTTATAATGCTCCTATACTGCAAATGGTGTTTCAAGGCGCAACACAATAAAAGAAAGGGAGTGGGGCTCTGATGAAGAGTAACAAAAACAGTCCTGCTAGGCTTTGTGTCATTCGGCTCGTGCACTTTTTTGAAATGGGAACCATCTCTGAAATTTTCCAATATTCAGGCACTCTTCTTGACTTAATTAGAAAGGGAACCCCGACTCTATGTAGATGTGTTAAATATAGGTGTATTGATAGACAATCCCCTTATGGGGTCATGCCCACTCACCTAGGATTTAGAGCGACAGTGGACGCTTATTGGAAGTGTAGGGGTGACAGTAATTCTGTTTCAATGACCCGTGCCTTCTTTTACAAATAGCGCCCAATTAGGAGTTGGAATCAGATGGAATATTTACAGTATATGGTAGATGTGAAGTACTACATGGGGTACATAACGCTTATTCACTTCTCATTAGAAACAGAGGCATCTTTTTTTTTCTTTTTTCTTTTTTTTAAATGCACTAGTCCCAAATCTTTTCTCTGGAGCCACCAGTGTTTGCAGCACTGCAATGTTTGCTACATTTTAAATGTATAGCTAAGATAAACCTTTGATGATGATAATACACAATCCATACTTTGACCAATCCATTAATGTTACTGGCATGCTGAAATATTTGTCCATTTATAGAGATGTGTTCCCAAAATCCTGCATAGTGAACAAAGTCACAGATGCGAGAAGCACTGCAAGAGGTGACAATTAAGCATGACATGAATAAATGAGGCTTAACAAGGGTGTTCAAGATATCACGAGTAAGGAGCTCCTGTAAGTTAGGGGGTTACTGAGAGGAAGTACCTGAAATGTGAAAGAGGTATGGGGTGTTCTAGGAACTCTCAACAGATGAAGGGGGAACAAGTGCCAAAAGGGCAGGACAGAACATAGTGACAACTGAGGATAAATGGACTAAGTGGGATCATAAGTGCAATTCAACACAAGAGAAAGATTGTGAAATAGGAGACAAGCAGTAAAGAAAAAGTCAATGAATGGGGAATAGGTGATGTCTGAGCGCAATGGAAGACAAAAAAGCAGATGCATGGCAGACTTAAAGATAAACTGCAAGGGTAAGAACGCATAAGCAGAGAGACTGTAAGGGTGAGATAGCATAAGCAGAGTCTGAATAACCGGGAGGGGTAGTAGCCAAAGGCCTAGAGTACTAGTTGGAAGAATGGTCTTGGCTGCCTTAAAGTGAGAAAAGGACACATCTTTAAATATTGTAGAGTTGAAACTAACCATATCGATCCAGAAGAAATGTAGGATAAAAAAGACTGTTGAATTTCTTTTTCGTGAGTTGGGTTTTGTGTGTATTGTGCGAGCCGATTCTCCAGGAAAAAAAAAAGATGCCCGTTACCATACGAAAAGGGACACAGTCCTTTTTCCTTTTCTATGGTGGCTGCTGGCAGGAGGAGTGTCGGGACCGGAGCACAAAGCTCTGGTCCAGCAGGTAATTTGTGGGGAAAGGGTTAGGTTTGTTTTTGGGGGTGGGGATAGGGGGAGGCAACAAGGAGAAGCTCTGTATTGCCTCCCCACAATCAAGATGACGCCACCCAGGGAAGAGCCTCGGGTGGCTGGAAATATCAGGCAGTACACAGTGTATTCATGCCCGCTGTTCCAACTACCTTAACGGCTGACACACATGGTGCAAATGGAAGATCAGCCAGTTTTTTAATGACAGAACCAGTCTTAAATTCTGGTATAAAGGTGATCAGAAAAGATTTGGGTTATCAGCGAAGAAGTGCAAACTCAAGCCATAGGAAGAAATGATAGAGGAGTGGATTAGAATAGAGTGAGAATAGAGGAGGCCAAGTTCAGGGCGCTATGGGGATGCCCTATGGAAGTGGGAGAGGGGAGGAGTCGTCCTTTGCTCAGATACGGAAAAATTGGAGAAATAGGATCAAAAATGAAGAATGGGCAGGACCAGAGTTACCAAGGGAAGAGTGATAAACATGCTGCAAAACGATCAACAGTGTGTCAACGGCTGCAGAAAAGTCCTCAAGAATAAGATGTGACCACCAATTGTGGTCTGCAGAAGTGAGGAATTTAGTGAAATGCAACAGGGTGGTTTCAGTGGAGTGTGCAGAGTGGAACACAAACTGTAGGAGGGAATTAAAATGAAGTTGGCATGAGAAGAATACACTACATATTCAAGAAGTTTAGAAAGCAGAGGAAAAATGGGGAACCAAGGCAAAAGAAGAGATTGATGGGTCGCGAGAACTAAGACAGTGTAAACATATGGCTGTAGCTGCCCAAACCTTGTACAAATCCCTTTTGATAAATCTGATTGCAAGTCAATTCATCTAAAGACTTGATTATCCGTTCCAATAGCTATTTAGAAAAATAATGTGGTTCAGGAATTAATAAGTTTGAAGGTATTGGGGTCCAGTCGGATACCCACTGTATACCTGGGTACAACAGTAACGGGATGTAGCTGAATTTGCTACCCATGTTCTCTCAAGAAGTGGAAACATTCCAGGGAAACTACCTCAACCTGAGTAGTTTGTGGACCAAAGTATTGAAAGACTCTGATCATTCAAGCATAATGAGATGGGGAGATGGTCTTCAGCCACTAAAATGAGGACGATATCTTGGCCTCAGTTCCATGGTTTGGTCGGAACTAAGACTGACTGAGATTGAGAAGCCCTTTGGATTCTAAGAATCCCTAAAGCTGTGCCATGACTATCTTTCCTTTGATCTTGGAAATCCATGGGAGAGCAGGTGTAGGTTGATGGCTCTCCTACTTTGAAGAGTCAAGCGACACGTGGTGTAGCTTGAATAACATCCCTATGACTAGAAGTAGGTGAAAGAGAATGGAATAGGATGGATATTAGGCAAACCATATCAGAAGGAAATGATCTGTGGTCGACTAGTCTATGAAATATGGAGGGAGTATTAGAACTAAATATATATAGTTCCAATTTGATTTGATCCTCCCAAATTCTGGGCCAATAATCAATTGGCTTAACTGGAGGATCTCCTCAAGTGGGCTTCTGCTTGTCTACGGTTCTGCTTAATTTAGAGGAGGTTGGGAGTGCACTATGGAAAATGGTGAGACTTCACTGGGACTGGAGAAGCGATGTGGTGCTGCCCTTTTACGAGTTGCTTCAAAAGTGCTATGGAAAAGCAATACAATGCATTGTGGAGACACGAAAGAACCGTGGTTAACAAGAAGTTAGGTTTGCTAGCAGAAGGATATTTATTGTTGGTGGGGAGGAGAGCTGTGCTTAGTTCTTGTATTGTGTGGAAATGGGCAAGCCTGGTTTGCCCAAGAAATAGAAGCGAAGGAGTGAACCAACTAGTCAAGGGGTGAGTATCTCAGAGGGAAAGATTGATTGTAATGAAGAGTATGTGGTCCTGACCATGCCCATTATTATGAGATAGTGTGTTGTTAATAGGCAAATGGCATCTGCATCTATAAGCAAAAGAAACTTCGTACAATAGGACATGCATCCAAAAAACATAAAATCCCTTGCATCAGTGAATGCTTTAAATCCAACGTGCAGGAGGATGGCAGATTAGAAAAGCTTGCTAAGAAAGAACCGCCATGGCCTGTCGGTTGATAACAGACCTGGCTGAAAACAGACCTGGCTGGTGGTAATGCAGCTGCCATTAACTGAAATGCGGATTCCTTGAATCTCTGGGAAAATACCAGGGGGAAGAGATGGACGGAGATACCTTAATAGTCTTGTAAAAAGCAATTGCTACCTCTGCCTCATTTGAGGGTAGCTGACCACAAAAATGAAGAATATATCGGAGAAGGGCAGATGAAGAACTTCAAAAGAGTCAGTGATCGAGGTCTCTGAAATGAAAAGATGATCCAAGTTGGCCTTATGCATAAGATTGAAGATATCCTATCCTACCACCTTACACTGCACATAGAAATGGCAGCCAGAAATCTACCCATTAGAACATCAACACCAACTGAACCATGAAACATCTCTCTAATTTTATCACTCCCCCGCCTGACGAGCAGCTAACAAGACCCAAAGCTCTCTAGTATTAAAGATCTTGCGCTCATCTCTATAGATAACATGTTCCCAAGTTTCCTCGCCAAACCCACAGACTGACACACAGAAACTGGTTACTTCTGACCTGCATCATCAACACCACAGGTGTTGCATCTGCCTCTCCCACTGTCCCACTAATGATAGCCCCCCTCAGCCTTCTCCCTTTTTTCTTACAGAGCCATGTGCAGAAAGGCCACCGATAGTGGCAGAAGGGTGCTTCACGAGACCACTTGGCATAATCTCTGAAATCTTATAGGTATTTGTGACCGCTGATCTGACATTCCACAGTCCAAAAGATAGAGATGTCAAGTGAATCTAACCCGTTGGGTCTTGGATAATGCACACACGGTATCTCAGGCCTCCATGCTTTAAGGTCCTATGTAATAGTTTTATTAAAAGCAACTGAGGCGCAACTAAGGGAAAGTTCCTGGCATTAATCTGGTGGGGAGATTTCAGCCAGAGCATTTGCTGAGGTAGATGCCATACCATTGTTTAGTAGGAGCAACATTTCCCTAGAGTAGCCAATGAGGAGGACCACACACCAGGTGCACTCGCATAATAAGGGCTGAATAAAGTACATCCTGAGGCAGGGGATTTAGGAGGGAGGCTTCAGATTAGGAAGCCGAACCAGGAGTCTCTTGGCTTGTGAGAAAAATTGAGGTATTGGTTGGTAAGAGCAAGTGGTACTGACTGGGGAGCGTGAATGCAAGGAATGTAGAGAATACATGGAACATTCTTGCATGAGTGACGGGAGGATGACTGAGTTAGAAGGTGGGGTTTAGTAGAAGTAGCAATTTGAAGGTGGGAGAAGTAGTGTGGAAAAAGTGAGTTATAACATTAAAGGTTGGATGCATCTTTTTCTCTTTCTCTCTCTCGCTCTCTCTCTATGACATGCCCTTTTCTCTTT
Organism: Ambystoma mexicanum; assembly: GCF_040938575.1. Taxonomy (NCBI): domain Eukaryota; kingdom Metazoa; phylum Chordata; class Amphibia; order Caudata; family Ambystomatidae; genus Ambystoma; species Ambystoma mexicanum. Next base: position 662,847,689 of record NC_090922.1, read on the forward strand.
CTCTCTCACTTGCGCACCCCATATTTTATCTCACTTGTCCCCGTCTCTTTCTCTCTTGGGCAGATGTCTTTTGCTTTCTTTCTCTTGAGCGTGACCCCTGCATCTTTCGCTTGTACACCCCGTCTCCCTGTCACTTGCATGCGTCCCATCTCTCTTTCACGCTTGTGCACCCTTTCTCGTTCTCTCTTGCCCCCACTAGTCACAAATCCTCAGGTTTCTAGGCGGCACCAGGACTTTGCTATCAGAATAATGGTGCAACCCTGCAGGGACTTCTTCAAAGTTCAGTACCTTGGCCTAAAGTGGGCGCAGCTACTGCAGAAAGGTGCAGAGTAGAATGCTGACATCGACGGAAAGGGGGATTGGGTAGAGGGGGTAGGATGCACCTTCCAATGACACTGCAATCTCCAGTTTGACAGTGTGTGAAGCTTGCTAAATAAGGGTCCGAGGTCGATGCCTATGCAAAGCTTTGTGCAAAAGCTAAATGATGAAGCGATGGTTCAAATGGCCATGCTATATTCATCCAGAGTTAAAGGTCTTTTCTTTCCAGGGCAGGGAGGGCCTGTCAGAGATTAGCATATGCACAAAGTTGAGCTGTTCTCCTACAAACTGCCCTCCTACCACCCCCCACAGCGTGTACCCTGGATCTGGGAACGTACTGCCTCACCCATTTGCAACTGTTTACATTACAAAAAAGAGGAAGGCCAGTGAGGCTGTCTTTCTGCAGTAAGTGGAGGGATGACTGAATTTTGCTCTTGCATTTACAACTCTTCCACAGGTTGATGTGTCTGAGGAAGGATGTCAGGAAATTGTTTGAACTGGTTCCAAAAGCAACTAAAATGCATAACATTTGGCTACGTGGGTTCCCGTTGGTTCTTTGGACGTTTTCTACTTGGTCGTGGTGCCTGGGCTCTTCATTTAGGGGCTTAGCTGTGCTGTCTAAAGCTTGAGCATGTAATGTACTGTATATGCATTCATCAAAAATGATCCGAAGAACGGAGGGAGCCCAGTTTGTGAGATTCCTGGGTTAGGATTTCCAGTTTGAAAGAAGCAGATTCTTACATTTTCACAGTGGCTTTGATCTGGCAGAAAGACATCCATCACGGAACATGGCTGGACACACTCTCATACAAATCTTTGGAGTTAATTATCTAGAAGAGATGTTCCCTTTACATAACTGAAGTGGAGGAGAGGTCTTTTGGACTGAACAGAAGCAGAATATAGAAGCCTGAATTCGGTGGTCAACCATAATTTCACGGAAGCTGGTGAAGCAGTGTTTGTGAGCTACTGACAAACCTCAGGCAGTGTGGGAATATACGTTGCTCGTCTTCTGTAATCCACACATTGCTAAGTGGTTCCTCTGGCGCAGATGGCAAGTTACTCACTGCCTGGTTCCAGACTCTTTGGTATTAACTTTGAAGATATTTCCCGCCCATGTTGCCAGCATGTCAAGCTAATGTGCGTTCAATTGGAGTATCGGGGTAAACCAGATACAAAATGCTAAACACAGTGTTTTGGATACGAGGGCTGCTGTTGAGCCCTCGTATCCAAAAATTGGAAGCTTGATCCCGTGCTTCGCACAAGATATGCCTGCGCTGTGAGATGGTGGTAAGCATGATGAGATCAGTCTTGGACAATTAAATCCCAACTTGTTTCTCAATTCTAATCTTAGGAAATCATTTTATGTTAGATTTCATATCCAATCATGACAACATAAGGCACTTGGGAGTTTTGTGACAGCAAAAAGCAGGTTTTGAGACTGCAAGTAATCTACCCGGCCAAATCATGGGTTTGGATAAACAACCCCTATAATCTTCCATATTTATTTTAAATTTAATTGCACTTGGACTTGTTATATAAACCTTTCTCAATAGTCTAGTCTAGTCAGCAGAATACATAACATACAATGCAAGCATATAAGTTATGTTATTGTGAATTTGTACCTGCTTCCCCTACATCCCTCCAGCCCACTTCTGCAGGAGTCTTTCCTGATACATTCTGATTTCACCATCACCGTCTTGGGGCCAATGCTGGATTGAACTTTTATGGACTTCATTGATTCACGGTGCGCCACCCTTTCTCAACTCTCATGCTGGACTTCCTTTGCATCTTGTATTCGTGGTGGCCCTGAATCATGCTGTTCCCATGTTCATCTTGTATCCTGGCTTGCAACATTATGTGTTACTACTGACTTCTGCAATTGTATTCGCTCTCCCCTCTTCCTTCTCCACTCTTTTTGACTGCTTACTCTCTGTTCTTTCCTCCTATCCCTTCTCCCTTTTCCTATCTCCTCCCCTTACTTTCTTCTATGCACTTACTCTATAAGAATTGTCCCTGGACCTAGTATGATAACAACCTCGTCTGTCTCCTCCCACCTCCCTTTACTGCCCCCCCACCCTCCAGCACTATCTGAAATGTTGTCAGACCTAGTACGATAGTCGCTTGTTTTGTTCTTCCCCTCACTTTCTGCACCCCTCTCCCTCACCTTTTGTTTTTCTCCGGCTCTACCAGAAATGTCCTCAGGCCTAGTTCCGCAGTCGCCTGTCTGTTTCCATTTCCTTCCAACTCTCCTGCTCCCTTCGTTATCTATGTCTTAGCTCTTGCACTATCTGAAATGTCGTCAGGCCGAGTACGATAGTTAATTTCACATCCTTACTGTTCATGGCCTGTAAGAATGTCATCGTATTTTCCCTTGTTCCTTTCCTTGCCTGGAAGTGCTTTGAAACACGTTGTGTATAGGCGGTACATAAATAAACTATCATATATCATATCATATAGCGCCTTGTACACCATTGGCATGATCTGAAAGCGCTGTGGGTTGAACGCCATTGGGGACCGTAGTCCAGGTCAGTGGACAGAGTGGGATAGTATATAGTGCTTGGGTGCACTCATGTGTGCAGCCAGTGCAGTTTGGGCAGAGAGTGCCTGCAATGTAATGCTAGGCGCGGTACGTTGGTTGTGAGCGATCAGTGTAATGTGTGCAGCAAGGTAGTTGACCTCCAAGTCTGCATTCTGGTGTCCGTGGAGCCACTGTATGAGATTGTGGTCAGCTAGGCCAATTTAGTTTGTGGGGTATATCTTTGTTCTAAATGATTGAGGTGTTCATGGATTTAGTGTAGTTATGTGTGCAGCCAGGCTGAAATTGATCAAAGGGAATAGCTGCGTTCTATTTTTTGTTGCTGTAAAGGAGAGGATGAGCTTATCGGTATGATTGAGTGGCTGCGCTCAATGGTAAGAGCCCCCTATTCCTGGTTACTTTCCAGAGACCGATACGCTGGCCTTATGTCTCCTGGTAGTTCATGGTAATGGATCTCTGAGAGAGATTCTCTGACTGGTGGGGAGTATGTTGTGTTTGCCCGGTTGAGGGTCATTGTTTCTGAAGCTCTGTTATAATTGTCAGAGTCCATTTTCGTAGTCCCTGGTCATTGTGTATAGCGCGGGGCTGGGTATTCCTGACATGTTTCTGATTTCAGGTTATATGGCAACAATGTTTTCCCTTCCGATTGCAGGAGTGCTCGAGCGCTGATTGACTGGAGGTCGTAGTGCATATTGTCATGAGATAAGAGCAAGCCAAACCAAGCATAGTGGCTATAGTGCCTCGGGTGTGGGGATTCATGGCATTATTCCTGGGTAGCTTGACTTGGTCATATACTGCCTTGTGTACCTAATGGTTGACATGATTTGGCCTAATTGTAATGTTTGAAACATAAGTGCTTTTAGGCTCTGTGGTAGTGTCTCTGTGTGTTAATTTCCAGGTGGGTGAAGTTTGACACAGGTGGACAAGATCAGGTCCAATTGTATTTGCCTGCCAGAGGAGCTATTGCTCTGGGATTGTAGTTATGCGTGGAAGTTTGCAAATATGTTTGTATGACAGCGGTTGGCATCTTCTAGGGTAATAGTGCCATGTTTGCTTAGGGTAAGATAATGATTAAGCTCAGTTATGCCAGAAAACATGGGTACTGTTGGGCTCTATTTTGGAGTCAGGTGTCCATTTCCAGGTCGTTGGAAATGGACAGATATCTCCTGGTTTTAGAGCGCAGTGCATGTCTGGCCAGGTGGCAGTAAGCATGCCTGGTCATAGTATACAATTATAGTGATGTCAAGTCCCTGGTTTAAAGTCGTAGTCATTGAGAGTGCTTGAGGTGGCATGGCCAGCTCATTGGTACAAGGGGGGTCTGCTAGACCATTGTAGTCGAGCCAGCAGCTACCTAGCCCGGACCATACTGATAACTTGAGGCAGCTTCCGTGCCCTGACTCTGCCTCAGTCCATTGTTCAGCCAAGATTTTTGACTATGGTAGAGGTGGGGAAAGCCGAGCGAGGGGGGGCATGGCAGTGCTTGTGGGAGAAGAGCTGTGTTTTGCCGCACACACTATGATCTGTTTTCCATGGTTTCAGAAGGAGGTGGTTATGCTGTGGATAAGAGCTCATTTTGGGGATTCTCAGGATAATTTGGGTGCTGTTAGCGTAGTTCTAGCAAGTGAGGTTGTGTGAGCGGATGATCCCTGGCAGGGGGGGCATGTAGAGGTTGAATAGGAGGGCTGAGAGGCAGGTGATTTGCAGTACTCCTGTGTTTCAGGGCGAGCAGTGGAGAGGAAAGGGGGGAGGAAAGTGATTTGTTTTCTATTGTTGAGGAAAGAGGCAATCCAGATGTGTGCCGAATCTCTGAATCCTAGGGAGTGGAATTGGTCAAGGAGGATTGAGTGGTTAATGGTGTCAAAAGCTGCTTAGAGGTCAAGAAGAACCAGTACTACAAATCCTTCAGAGTCTCCCGAGACTTTGAGGCCATCCCAGATCGAGACCATTGTGGTTTCTGTTCCGTGGACCGGCCGGAAGCCTGATTGAGCAGGGTCTAGGAGGTTGTTGGAGTCAACAAAAAGGTTAAGCTGAGAGTATGCAGAGCTTTCGATGAGTTTTGCCAATAATCAAGTGTTGGAGATGGGCCTGTATTTTATTGGCTGGAGGGGGTCGATGCATGCTTTCTTTAGAACGGGTTTGACATGCCCTACTTTGAAGGGTTTTGGGAAGATGCCGGAGGTGAGGAAGTTGAGTATGGACCTTGCCCTTTCCACAAAGTAGTATGTGGAACTCCTCGTTCGAGATAGAGTTGAAAGATGGTGTTAATGGGTGGGGTGGTGGAAACTCAAAGAGCGAGTGTTGGGCAGGGGGTGAGGTTGGAAAGTTTGGCATTAAGGGTGGCCATGCTGTCTAGTACTATGTTGTGGAATTGTTGGGAGAGGGACTTGCAGAGCGTTTGGGCGGATGTGGTCGGGGCAGTAGTGCTTCATAAATTCTATGATGATCCTTTGGAGCTCTTTGCTGCAGGGGGAGCTGGGGGTGGACGTTAGGGCCAGAACAGTTGCAATGACTGGAGGGGTGGGGGTGATTGTGGTTTAGGTTGGAAATTCAGTTTGTGGGGACAGGGAATGAGTGAGGTGGATTGCAAGTGGGACGAGTGAACAGGTGGTGGCTGGCTTGTGTGGGAGGAAAGGAGGGGATCAGGGATTGGAAGGTCGGTGATGAGTGGTCCCGGTGTGGTGGGTGTAGTCTGGCTTGATGTTGAATGGGGTTCATGTCCGGAGGGAGGTAGAGGTGTGGAGGGAGGTAGAGGTGTAGATGAAGTGGCCGAGAGGTCGTATTCAAAGAGGGCGAGTCATGGAGTGGCTAGCAGAGTGGTCCTGATAGCTCGGTTAGACACTGTGAGAAGAGTGGACTGATGCAGGCATGGAGTCGAGGGTGAGGGCTGGCTTCTGTTCCCAAGTTTTGTGTTCTTGGCTGCAAGAGTTGTGTGAGAGAGGGTAGTGGGGGTCTGAAGGGAAAGGGGATGAAACAATAGTTCTGGAAAGAGCAAGACATGCCATGCTGAGGGAAGAGAAAGGGGTGGAAGGGGTTGGTCTAGTGATGGAGGTTGAGGGGATACAGAGGAGGGGCAGGAATGGCATGTGTGTGGGAGTGTGTGTAGGTTTAGCAGGTGACAAAGATGTTAGGTCAGATGGGGTAAAGGTGGGAGGGTGGTGCAAGTGGGTTAAGGCTGTCAAGGTAACGCAGGTTTTTCATGGGAGAGCTGGGGCTGGCAGAGGGTATGCATGCCAGCAATGGGCCAGGGTTATTGGCACGAAGCGGACCTCCCCACGTATGAGTGTTTGATATGCTTCGATGTGGGGGCAGGGGGGGTTTGAGTACAGGGGTTGGAGATAGAGAGGTGTTTTGGTGTGCCGGGAGAGTTTGTGAATGAAAGTGCTAATGTGAAAGAAGTGGGGAGGGTCGGGTGCTTTTTGACTTACCAGAGGGCGACTTTTGTTTGTGGGTTGGGATGTGCATGTAGAGTGGCTGTGTGCGGGAATTATGCTCTGGATGAGTGTAGTGCTGATGGATCACAGTTGTGAGGGCGGAGAGGTGGTCTTGGTTGTCGTGGTGCCACTATCAGTTTGAAAATGCCAGTCATGGTAATGTGAGGGAGCACTGCAGCAGGTGAGAAATGTTCAGGTCTTGGCCAATAGCAGCAGAAAGAGAGCGCTAAGGTCTAAGGTACCTTGGCCTAGAGAGGCACTTCAGTCGTTACAGCTAGATAAGAAATATCTGACCATTCAGAGAAGCACCCAAACCTGAGACCACAGCAGCGGGCAGTCAACCGCTAGATGTGAGACACGTGGATAGCGGGAAAAGCACCTACATTTGAGAATGCAGCAGCAGAGAAACACTCGCTAGATGTGAGCTACCTAAATAGTAGGAGAAATGCCAACATTTTAGACTATAGCAAAGTGGCTAGATGTGAGATAACTTAACAGTTGAAGGAAACGCCAAAATTTGAGACAAACACAAAAAGTAATGGGCAACTAGCTGAGGGGTACCTTAGTACTGGGAGAAATGCCTAAATCAGTGGGAGCAGAAGTACAAAACCAGCAGCTAGATGTGCGACACCCGAGTAGTAGGTGAAATGCCCAGATTTGAGCCAATGGCAGCTGACACAACTGGCTAGATGCGAGATATCTTAATATTTGGAGAAAACACCTAGCTTAGAGGCAGCAGCGGCAGAAGACGAGCTGCTAGATGTGAAATATCTAAACAGTGAGAGAAAACGCTCACATTTGGGACAATGGCAGCAAGTGCTAGGTGGCTAGATGTGAGATACCTTAATATTGGGCGGAGCCACCTAAATCTCACACCACAGTAACAGGTAGTGGGTAACTAGATATGAGACACCTGAACAGTGGGAGATGACACCCAAATTTGAGCCTGTGGCAGCAGAGGACAAGCAGCTAGATGTGAGATGCCTCGATAGGTGGAGAAAGTGCCTAAAATGGAGGCACAACAGTAGCCAATTGGCCTACACGCAGATTATGGTATTATAGTTACCTATAAAAATTTGCATAAATACAAGCTATGGCTGACTGACACAATATGCCTGAATGCAAGATAAGACCAAACACAATATGCGAGATGTGGCTGACTAACACAGTCCACTTAGATGTGTGATATGGCTGGCTATGACACCCTAGCTGGGTCGCTAGTACAATCTATTTAGACGCGAGATATGGTTAACATACTACCATGGGCTACATGCAGCAGACTACAAGCTTTTGGGTAATAAGATAGGTTGGGCAGTTTAATGGGGAGTAGTAATGGCTGGTCCCCCTGTCCAGACCTTGCTATCTTGCCAGCCGCTGCTGGTTGACGGCTGCGCTGCAGGCTCCATTGGTGAACACTGGCAAACATAATCTGGAGCTTCTATTGCAGGAACTGCCCTTTGCCTCGGCTGCCTGAGGGAATGTCCTAAGTAGGCCAAGGACCCAATGGGGAAGGGGGCAGGACAAGAGGCTAGGACCACAAACAAGGAAGCGGCCCACATGCCCAACACACAGAACACACAACGCTCACACAAAGCAAAATCAAGTTTTAAAAAGATAAAATCACATTTGTCTCGACAAGCGAGACAGGGATTGACAAGGATGCCTCACCTCAGTGCCTGGCACCAAAAGGGGTGTTAACCTCAAGAAATAAAACTAGAAAATTCATCTAACAAATTCAGTAAAAATCAATCCAGCAATTTACTTAATCGAAGGGAATATATGATATAAATATCTGATGACCGTTAGAGTTAGTGGTTATATGGAAACCTGCCAAAATCACATACCAGAATACTGGTAGAGACAAGAAATTCTCCTTAGAAACACATTTACCAAAATAGAAACATCTTATGGGAAGGAGATGTGAATGTTATCACCAAACACTTGAGAGATCCTACCTGTGTTTTATAATTGCATAATCTACAGATTCTCTTCTGCCTCTCAAGTTTCCCCCAGGCACCAAGAATTTCATTTGTAGGGAAAAAGTAAAAATGCAATCTTAAAATTACATTTTTCCACAGAGAATTTGGAAATCTTCTCAAATATAGCGGCACATCATTTATAATAAATAATTGGTATTTTGCAATTTTTGCTCGTGTTAATCCAACTCCAATTCCATCATTTATTTTTCACCACAAGAGGGAGATTAACCCAAGTTTCAGTAGTACAGAGCATGAATTGGAGAATCGCAATAAATAATCCAATTGTTGACATCCAAATCAATGGATTTTCCCATTATCGAGTTTCGGTCGCAAAACGGGGAGACCCAAAAGGAGCTAGTAACTTTCAAAATAAGCACAGGATTTTCCAGTTAACAAAGGTCGGCAGGTATAAACCCATTTCATTTTGTATTATTACAATAGGCACATTTTAGGTGGATTTAAAATGTTTCTCCAGAAGAAGCATTCTAATTTTGCCCAGATGGCATTACAAGTACATCAGCACCATATGTCCGTATCGGTATAACTTTGGCTTTCTAAAATGTTCTAATTTGTCAGGAATGAAAAACACATAGTGAGTTGATCTCAATAGTTTTTTTTTTTTTATGAATTCCCTGCTATATGAAAGCTTAAATACACTATTGAGTTAACAATTTACAAGTTAATTCTCGTAGTTTCCAAACAATATGCAACTGCCTTTAAGACGTATGATTAATATTTGGTTTTTAATGTATTAATCACAAGATAATTGTCTCCTACATATTTCTCAAGCGCTCAAAGTTGCTGCTGAAGGCCAATAGGTAAATAGTCCAAAAGCGCTAAATCAGCTGCGCAGACCAACCAACCCACATCTAATATTACCAAAGGCCTCCTGATGTGTGAAATAAATACATTGAATAAGGTTGGGGCTAGGACGCAGCCTTTCCTTAATCCTCTAAAAGTAGCAATAGAAGATGACATAAGGCCTACATTATGTCATCCAACTTGGAACGTTGTACCTCAATGTCGGGGCCTTAGAATGTTCACTAAAGAGAATGGACAACACCATAAGAGAATGGACAACACCATTTCTACAGCTTCTTCCAAATTGGCGCTTGGTTGACATAGTCAAAGACCATGGCAAAATTGACAAAGGCCAAATAGATCAGTTGTCATTGGCTAAATGACCTTGCTGGTGAGATGGTGAGGAAAAGGCCATTTTCGGTAGTACCTAAACCCCTCATAAAACCTGATTAATGCTGATCGTACATACCCCTTTTGATCGCCCACCTATACAGATATTTTTGTAACAATGTTGAAAAAATGTTGCTATGAAAGGTCAAAAGGGAAATTGCTCCGTAGTTACGGGGCAAAAATCTATCACCCTTTTTTATGAATTGGGGCAAGTATAAGATTTTCGAGGAGGATGGAATAACCTGTTTACAAAGCACATTGCTAAATGATGTCAACATTCTTGACAAAGAGCTTGGATTTACTTTGAAAGTAAGATTGGATAATCTAGGAGCTCGAGATGTTTTATATTCATTACCTAATTACCTCACACATGTCCTCATTATCAAACGCCAATGCCCAGGATGAGTCCTCTTCTGGAATAGCCATAGAGGAGGAAAGAGAAGCTAAAGAGTGTACCCCAGAGAAGACTTGACCCATTCCCTTTTTTAAAAAGGGATTTATCTGATGATTTGAATAAATGTTTAGAGTCAAATTACTTTCCAGAAATGCATTCAACTCCTAGTATTTTAGGATGGACAAAATAATTTCAGCGACCTTTTGGGTCAAAATGACTTTTATCAGTAAACACAGTTTTTAAATCTTTGTTTCAACTTGGCACGCCTTTTTTTTAAGCTTTGGGAGGAGATTGCACCAAGGGCAAATTACGACCCAACTCTTTCCTTTATTATATTTTATATATTATAATTGGTTATGTATAACGCGCTTAATACCCAGAGGTTTCTCAGCGCGGACCCGAGGATCGAACCTGTCTTGCTTCCCAAACAAAACAAGAATATTAGCTGAATATTGTAATCAAAGAAACGTTTGCAGTTGTACGTTTCTGCAGGGTGTGTTTGACAGTGATTTTAAAAGCCTGCAAGAACACCCACATAAGTATCCGGCATAAATAATGTGTGTAACTCTTCAGTGGGGTAAACACCTAATACATTCTCCAAGTGTTTATTAAATATTAATATCGATCGGGGCTTCCACTTAAGCCTGAATTAACCTCTAGCTCAGGAGCACAGTAATCACTTTAGACATGTAGATTGTTTGTCTCCACTTCTGTATATAAAGCAGAGTGATCACTCTTACTCAAGTGTAGGAACTTAAACAATAAACAGGTATCATCAACATTCAGTGTTGCAAACGTATAGTCAAAAATGGAGACTGCAGCAGCTCGCACCCATGTACATATTGTTCTATAATTCAGAGGGCAGTCCATAGGAAGAAAGGAAAGAATAAACTATGTTTATGAATATGTTTAGGATTCATGGGCATCTAAGGGTAGTTGCATGGCATGGGCTGTAACGGTAATGTAATTTTTGTATCCCTTCTGCCAATCACGTTGGCCTAGCTCCATGTGACTGAAAGAAATAGGTGGAGGGGACTTAATAGGATAGAAGGAAAGGTAAATGCTGAAACTTGTGATGTTGGATGCATCCATTTCCTGTGCACTGCAATGGAAAGTGTGTTCTGTGGACTGAGGCTATGCGGGGGCCAGTGACCTGTAAGGGTGGCGTTATGTTTACTAGAAGCAGCAATGGATCCTGGGGGGTTATGATAACAAATAGACAGGGCAACAGTCTGTTTGATACACAAGACCCTCTGGGTTGTTTGGGGGGTGAATGAGGTATAAGGTTGCAAAGTTTTAATAGTGAGGAGTTAGTGAGGGTAGAGCCTGCAAGGGTACGCCTTGTGGGATGTATAGTGCATACATTTCTTATTAGGATTTTGATTTGTCAGTTATAGTACCTATTCATAAAATGTGCATTGGCCAGTTATTGCAGTTGTTTACCTTAAGCTATGCAGTGGGAAGGTGGGATTGCCAAACGGGAGGCACAGCAGATTGGTCTAATGTTCTATGTTTTGTGTATTGGGCCAGTGCGTGAGGCATGGCACATGGAATGGGTCATTACTTTTTGAGCTAATCTTGATTTATTAAGGTTTCTTCATTTCGGTTAGTTGAAGAGCCTTGTTTTGAGCTGTTTATTGAATGTTGGATGGTTCTTTTCCAAGCAGGAGGTACTTAGTTAGGGTGTTCCAGAGTGTGGTAGCCAGAAGAGTGAATGAGGATCCTCCTTGTACCCCGTGGCAGTTAGGAGCTAGGACTAGGGCAGCACTACTGGACCTGTAAAAGACACTGGTCCCCTTATCTGTGACCTATCACGCTGCCCATTTTTGATCCACAAAATGTGTTCATGTACTCTGTAGAGATTTGGGGTGTTATGCATTCCTTTCAGTGCTTTCCTTCGCGGAAACTCATTTCACCCATTAATCCTGATGTGAATGTCTGCTCATCAACCATCTCTACAAATGGACTTTTATGTGTGTTTCCTTCAAGGCTGAACAAAATCTGAACGCAAAAAAGAGCAGCTTCAGCTCCTTTCTCTATTGTCAGAATAGCCATTCCCCCAGTCAAGGGGGACAAATACTCCTGGCCTTTTTCAGTGCCTGGAAGTGCTCACCAACGGTTTCTGAGATCACAGATACTGCTACACAGGTGTCAGCTGTGACCAGTCTGTCATCCTTTTAGATTAAGCATCTGTCCCTTCTGCTCTCAGTCACTTTGCAGAAGGATAATTCCAGCCCTGTCTTATTAGTTGACCACGAAACTGTGATGTATTGAAATCTTTATATAAACACATATTGTATTTTAGAAGATCAGGAGCAGGATGGTGCATTCCTACACCACCATGAAGCATCGAATTCCGCGTATCCACTACTGTTCATTCCTCTAGGCAGCTGCCATTTCCATTGTTGGCCATTCTGTTCCATATGAGCATACAATCACCCGTATGCAACTCCATTCATGTCCCAAAACCAAACGGAGCAGTGCTGTCTACATTGGTCCCTCATCTCTGACTGTCTGCTATCCAGGAGTGGTGTGCCGCCAATGATCTCTGCCTTAATGCAAGTAAGACTGAGATTCCCCTCATCTGCACACTTGCTCCCTCCTTTCCTATCACTCTCTGGCCGGCCTCTCTTGGCCCACTTCCTGCTCCCACCTGTGAGGCTAAAAACCTGGGGGTCATCTTCAACTCCACACTTTCCTTCTCCCCTCACATCTCTGACATCTCTAAGAAGTCACACTACCAGCTGCACATCCTCAGAGGTACACTTCCTTTCCCCTTTTTCCCCTAGAAGCTCACTGTCTTCAGAGCTCTGGTTCTCTCTAGGCTGGACTACTGCAACAGACTCTTTCTAAATCTGCCTGCTTTTACTCTCCGCCCTCTGATACTCATCCAGAACAGGACTGGGAGACTTATCCTTGGCCTCAAGCCCAGGAATCGTATCTCTCAAGGACTGAAATCTCTGCACTGACTCCCAGTGGCTGCAAGGATTACATTCAATACCCTCTGCTTTGTCCACAATGTCCTATGGGGCTTGGGACCTCAATACCTTCAACTCTCTCTTCCTAAATATCTTCCTTCTCGAGCTCTTTGCTCATCCGCCTCCAACTCCCTCGGGGTCAGTCGCTTCTCAAAGCAACGAGTTGGTGGAAGATCTCTACCTTTGGCTGGGGCCTCCCTCTGGAACAGTCACCCTGCTTCCTTGAAACTTGAGGAGAACCATCTCCGGTTCTGGAAGTGCCTCAACACCTTCCTCTTTGCTTTTGCTTTCTCTCCTCCTTTCCCCTGCTGAACTCCAGACTGAAACTGGCATGGTCACCTGGCTACCCTCTGATCTCGGGCCCAGGTCCCCTCAACTGCCAATTGCACACCTACACTGCCTCCCGGGCAATCTCTGCACTTAAGGGCTGTTTCTGTATCCCTACAGTCCCCTACCAGCTCTTGACACTTGATGTATGCACTTAAACTAGCTGGCTGCACGTTTTACCTTTTTGGTTTTATTTATTTTGTTTATTTTTACTGTTGATCCTATGTATTGCAATGCCCCACACTTTTCCCTTTCCCCCTCCCCTGCACTTGTGCGATCGCAATGTCACCTGACCTAGTAAATCGTTGTCTTCGTGTTCCCCCTGTCACACTCACCTGTGTCTCTGCAGGAGTGATGGATGAGCCTCCTTTGACCCCGAGTTTTCACTTCCCCTGTTTCACCCGGAGGAACACCTGTCAAATATAAAATGCACACTCAGACCTGGGTTCACCTGATTCCCCTGTGCCCCTTCCCTTCTCTCTACTATGTGCTGTGATGTCCCCTAAGGGCATACCTTGGTTTTTAGTGGGGTGTGCACTCCATCCTGCATCCTTGCCAAGTTCTGATGCCACACGCTGTTATATGCCTTCACATTGAGGCATTGAGGCAGAGTGTTCAATGTGCTAGTTTCTTCACTAGCAAGAAAGTCCTTTCCACAAGGCGAACGTTCCACAGTAGATTTCGAGAGTCCAGTATTGTCCGAATTGTCTTTATTTTGCCAAAGGTATCTTGGGTGAGTAGCGCTGCGTGTAGAACTCAGAACCGCCGGTAGGTATGCACGGCATTATAGGTTCAAGCGCACCTAGTAATGTCTCTCCTTTACCTTGCAGGAGTGGATTATGGAGTGCTTGTGCCACGAGTCTGGGTTCAGCGCTACTGGAGAGCCTCGGAGGTCTGGTAAGTATGCACAGAGGCTTCAGTAAGTATGCACAGCGTTACTGGAGCGAGCGCAGTAAGTAATGTCTCTCCTTTCTTTTGCAGGAATTTCGGTAAGTATGCACAGCGTTAGTGGAGCGAGCGCAGTAAGTAATGTCTCTCCTTTCTTTTGCAGGAATTTGGGTGCTCGGACTACGAACCTGGATTCCAGTGTAGCGGGAAGATTCGGTGACTATGCGCAGCGTTACTAGAGTGAGCGCACTAATGAAAGTTCTTCTTTGTGCTTACCGGTGCCGTTGTAGGTTTCACCTTGTGTCCGGGGAAAGATGCGGCTTGGAGAAAGCACAGAGGTTGATCCGGAGCAGGTAAGCAGAAGCAGGATGATCCGGAGCAAGTAAGCAGAATCAAGTTGATCCGAAGTAGGTAAGCAGAAGCAGGATGATCCGGAGAAGGTAAGCAGAAGCAGGATGATCCGGAGCAGGTAAGCAGAAGCAGGATGGGTGCGGGAGGTGTGGAGGTTCGGGTTCCTGGGTGTACTGGTTTTAATAGTGACACATGAAATACGGGATGTATACGCATATGTTGAGGTCACGCCAGTCTCATGGCTGCTGGATTAATCACTGTCTCAATCGTATATGGGCCGATGTATCTAGGCTGACATTTTTTGGGACCTTTTAAAGCAATGTGTCTAGATGCCAGCCAGACCGAGTCTCCCACTTGATAATCTGGGGCTTTTCGTCGAAGGCGATCAGTGTTTCTTTTTTTGTGTTTCTTTGGCTTGCTGTAGGTTCTTGTTGGCCTCCCTGGCTGCTTTAATGATTCTGGCATGCATATTCTTTACTGTGGGCATCTCAATATTTTCTAGCGGGTCTTAGACAGATGTTCTGGGCTTTAGACCATATATAATAAAAAAGGTATTGCTTGGGTTGATGAGTGTGTTGAATTGTTGTAGGCATACTCTGCCATCCATAGTATTTCTGTCCAGCTTTGACTTGTTTGGTGTAATATACAGCGCAAATACTGTTCCATGGTCTGGTTCGTGCGCTCGGTTTGACCGTCCGTTTGAGGATGGTGACTAGAGGACAGATGGATTTCTACTCTTGCCAGGGCACAACATTTCTTCCAAAAACAAGATACAAATTGGCTGCCTCTGTCAGTCTAGAAAAACCTACGCCAGAGTCAGAGCTGAAGGAATACCTTTCACAGCTATGAAATGGGCCATTTTGGAGAAGAGGTCCACTACTACGAGGATGGTATTATAACCTGAGCTATGTGGTAAGTCAGTGACAAAGTCCATTGATACTGTGTGCCAGGGCACTGGTGGAATGGTGATTGGCTGAAGGAGGCCGGCTGGTTTTTGCCTGGATGTCTTGTACTGTGCACACAACTCACAGGTGCCTAGGTAGGTAGCAATATCCTCTCGCCAGTTGGCCACCCATAAGATTTGCTCACTTTCTTCATGGTTTTAGCAATACCTGGATGGGCTTCCAACAGCGAGTCGTGGTAGTCAGACATAATTGCTTGTTGCAGATCCTTAGTGTGAACGTAGAGACGTCTTTGGTAATATGGTAGTTTGTCTTGAATGGTGAACTGTTCTCCCTTCTTGTCCCAAACCAATATGTCTCTTTCAGACATCCTTTTTTTTATTGCTTCCTGCACTGTGTTTAACGGAGATGGGCCAATGCAGAAGCTGAGAATTTCATGGCTAGATATGATCTCCACCGGGTTAGGAGCATTATAGACTTCCTGTCCTGTGCCAATTCGGGATAACGCATCCGCTTTCCCGTTCTTAACTCCGGGGCGGTAGGTGATCACAAAGTCACATTCCATTAAGGATAGGGCCCAACTGAGCTATCTTGAAGACTGAGCTTTCGCTGAGCTTAAGTATTGCAAGTTCTGAGGATCTGTTATTATTTTGATGGTGTGTTTTGCTCCAAGTAAGTAATGTCGCCATTCGCACAGTGCACTCTTGATTGCTAGGAGTTCTTTCTCAGAAATTGCATAGTTCAATTCTGCTGGGGAAAATGTTCTCGATGAAAAGGCAATGGGGTGAAGGCATCCGGTTTTGGGATTCTGTTGGGACAATACAGCCCCCATGGCAATGCTTGAAGCGTCCATTTCCACGATGTACGGTAAATCGGGCTGCGGGTGTTGTAGTATTGGGGATGAGGTGAATTTTTCCTTGAGGGCTCGGAAGGCTTCTTCCGCCGCTGGTGTCCATTAGAATCTTCGGTGTTTATGCAGCAAGGGCATAATTGGGTGTACTAAATGTGAGAATCCTGGTATGAAGCGTCGATAGAATTCGCAAAACCTAAGAAACTCTGTACTCCCTTTACAGATGTGGGTGAGGACCAAGTGAGGATTGCCTCCACTTTTCTATTGTCCATCTTGATTCCCTGCGGTGTCAGTACATATCCCAGAAACTCCACCTCCGTGACGTGGAAGAAATGTTTTTCAGTTTTGCATACAGTTGGTTTTCACGCAGTTTGCAGAGTACTGCTCGCACATGAGTTACGTGTTCTTGGGGAGTGGTGGAGTAAATCAGAATGTCATTGAGGTAGATGACTGCGCAGACATCTAGGAGTTCCCCTAACACATCATTCATAAAATGCTGGAACGCAGCCAGGGCATTGCAAAGCCCAAAGAGCATGACCTGGTATTCGTGCAGACCATAGCGGGTATGGAACGCAGTCTTCCACTCGTCCCCTTTCTTCATGCGTACCAGGTGATATGCACCACGTAAGTCCAGTTCTGTGAAAATCTTTGCTTGTCTCACCAGGTCTATGAGAACTGGTATCAGAGGTAATGGGTACTTGTTCTTTATGGTGACTTGATTTAGGGCCTGGTAATTGATACACGTTCTTAAATCCCCCTCTTTCTTAGGCGGCTGGTGACTTAGATGGTCTAATGAAACCGTTGGCCAGGTATTGGTCTAAGTAAATCCATAGATTAGTGTTTTCTTCCTCGGTTAACGCATAAATGGGGCTGCAGGGTACTTGTGCCCCTGGTAGCAGATCGATCTGGCAGTCATAAATTCGATGTGGTGGTAACGTATTAGCTTGTTCCTTCGCGAACACGTCCTGGAACTCCTGGTATTCCGCTGGTAAGGTCCCACCAAACCTAAACCTGCTATCTTTTTCTGTGAAGCTAACAATGGGCTTCTCTGGGTCCCTGGTTGTCATAGCAAGAGACGCATTCTGTGGGAAAGCGTAAGGTTCTCACTCGCCAATCTATCCTTGGGTTGTGCGTCTCTGTGCACGGTATCCCAAGAATCAGCTCAAATTGGGGTGCTGCGATAAGGTCGAATATAATACCTTCCCTATGACCATCTTGGCAGATTAAGGTGAGAGTGGAAGTACACTGTGTTACTTGTCCCGAAAGGAGTTGTGTGCCATCCACAGCTGTCACACTTTCAATGGTGTCCTTGCGGTGGAATGCCAATCCCAAGGTCTTTACGGTGTTTACGTCCAAGTAGTTCCCGATAGCCCCACTGTCTATGAAAGCCTTGAGGGCATGCATTTGGTGGCTTGTGAAGGATCTACTAGAACCAAGGGAATACTGAAATGTGAGATCTGAGTGCTCCATTCTTGGCTCCACAGACCAACCTCTACATCTGCCGGGCGTTGGAGTTTTCTGCTTCTGTGTCTTCCCTTGTGTTATCCAGGACCCCCATTGTCTTCCGTGGGGGTTTAACTGTGCAGTTCCGGAGGAAGTGCCAGATTGGCTGCAATATAAACAATGTTTTTCCTGACGCCTTCCTTCTCTCTCTCCTTGGGTGAGTGGTCCTCTGAGGACACCCGATTGCATGGGCTCTGAGTGTGTTTTGAAGGCCTGTCGATTGGACGCTTCTTTCGGTCGGACATACACTAGTCCATGTTCTGATCTGGTTCGGTCGGCCTTGCGATCCTGTAACCGGTGGTCTAGTTGCATAGTCAGATCGATGTATTCGCTACAATCTTCAGGAGGATTAACTACTTGTGCCAAGACATATTTTAATTCTCCTCTCAGTCCTCGATAAAATAATGTTGTTCGTTTCTCCTCTGGCCAACTTGATTCGGCTATTAGACAATTGAATGTGGCGACATACGAAATAAGATCCTGACCACCCTGTCTCAGAGAGAGCAGCTGATCATCCAAGGCCTGACCACGAGTCCGATGGGCAAACAGTTTTTCCAGTTCACGTTGAAAACCTGGGTAATTTCTCAACAAGGGGTCGTCCCTAAGCACTAACAGGACAGAGCAGTCCGCAGCCTGTCCTCCTAAATAGGAGAGGACGAAGGCTACTTTAACCTGGTCATTCGGAAAAGAGTCTGGTTTGCATATGAAGTGTAGGCGGCATTGATTCATGAATGCTCCAAATTTCTTGGGATCCCCAGAGAAATGTTCTGGGGATGCTAAAGGGATATTGCCTGGAAGCAATACCTGAACGGGTGTGACTACAGGTGCCACGGTAGGCTGCCCCTGAGGGGCTCCACCTGGTAGGGGTGCTAGACTGGCTTGGGTCTGTAAGACCTGTCTTGCCAAGTTGTCTGTTTTTGCCCTGTTGACTACCAGTTCGTGCCTTAAGGCATTAGTCTCTGAGCAGGCTGCATGAACCTCGGCCCGTAGTACGCCTAACGATAGGGAAAGCTGGTCTACCTCAGAGGTTTCCATCGCTCGGGCAGAGTTGTTGAGGATGGCTTTGTGTTCTGTCACACTCACCTGTGTCTCTGCAGGAGCGATGGATGAGCCTCCTTTGACCCGGAGTTCTCACTTCCCCTGTTTCACCCGAAGGAACACCTGTCAAATGTAAGATGCACACTCAGACCTGGGTTCACCTGATTCCCCTGGGCCCCTTCCCTTCTCTCTACTATGTGCTGCGATGTCCCCTAAGGGCTTACCTTGGTTTTTAGTGGGGTGTGCACTCCATCCTGCATTCACAGGGGCACGGTTCTATGGGAGATTCACAGCCCTACACTCGTAGGGATGATGCCAATGTCTGTTTGCCGAGTTCTGATGCCACACGCTGTTATATGCCTTCACAGCGAGGCAGAGTGTACAATGTGCTAGTTTCTTCACTAGCAAGAAAGTCCTTTCCACAAGGCGAAACGTTGCGCGGTGGATTTCGAGAGTCCAGTATTGTCCGAATTGTCTTTATTTTGCCAAAGGTATCTTGGGTGAGTAGCACTGCGTGTAGAACTCAGAACCGCCGGTAGGTATGCGCGGCGTTATAGGTTCGAGCACACCTAGTAATGTCTCTCCTTTCCCTTGCAGGAGTGGATTATGGAGTGCTTGCGCCATGAGTCTGGGTTCAGCGCTACTGGAGAGCCTCGGAGGTCCGGTAAGTATGCACAGAGGCTTCTGTAAGTATGCACAGCGTTACTGGAGCGAGTGCAGTAAGTAATGTCTCTCCTTTCTTTTGCAGGAATTTCGGGAAGTATGCACGTTATTGGAGCGAGCACAGTAAGTAATCTCCTTTCTTTTGCAGGAATTTGGGCGCTCGGACTACTAACCTGGATTCCAGCATAGCGGGAAGATTCAGTGAGTACGCGCAGCGTTACTTGAGGGAGCGCACTAATGAAAGTGCTTCTTTGTGCTTACAGGTGCCGGAGTAGGTTTCACCTCGTGTCTGGGGAAAACTGCGGCATGGAGAAAGCACAGAGGTTGATCCGGAGCAGGTAAGCAGAAGCAGGATGATCCGGACCAGGTAAGCAGAAGCAGGTTGATCCGGAGCAGGTAAGCAGAAGCAGGATGATCTGGAGCAGGTAAGCAGAAGCAGGATGATCCAGAGCAGGTAAGCAGGAGCACGCTGAGTGTGTTGCTGATGCAGCTTACAGAAAGCAACACGAAGCACTGGAAGAATCTTGGGTGTGGCTTATATAGCCAGCCACACCCAAACACTAGAGAGCTTATGGACTTTTATGCACTTCCTGTTTGACAACAGGAAGTGGTAACCAAGAAGTTACTACAAACACCAGGAAGGAATTAAAAGAAGGTACCTGCTATGGGATTTGTGTGTGCCTATGCCAGGCCTGCAAAGCCTCCGCCAAGCTTGCCCCGACTACATGCCTGGTACCCATGACACCTTCTCCCTTACCTCATTGTGCCTTGAAACACTTGTGTTTAGGCGCGTTATAAATGCCATATCATATCACATCCCCTCCAAACGGGGACACTTTCAATCGCAGACATATTTCTGCGCTTGTTGGGAATTCCTTATCCATAGAAAACAAGGGGCAACTGACTGGAATTGTCCATTGCACTAAGCAAGGCTTGCTTGAATCGCCAGACTTCCAATGGGGTACACTAGAGGGCAGTCAAGAGCTCACTGCTCTGACTTTTCTTCTCTGTTGCATTGCCTCCTCTTCTCTTCATACACTTACAACCTATTTGAAGGACGTTAGGTATTGGGTAAAGGGAGCGATACCTATCCCTAAACATATACATTGCATGCATTACTGGAATAAACACATTCAAATTTTCTGTGTCTATTTAATTTGCCATTTGTTAAAAATGCTCTGTGTTCACTGTGCAAACTAGATTCGTTTTGGTTGTTACTGTTTAAAATGGTGCTGGTATTTCTCAGATTGAGCTCTGCTTTTCTGGCCTCACTTTCTAAAGGTTTCATGCTGAAGGAGTAGAATACACATATGCTCTTTCAGGGTCCCTCTCTACTTACATTGGGGGCATACGGGGAAGGGGGCAAGAGTGCTATTGCACCCCAGGCTGGCTGGACTGTTGCTCCCTAGGGTAGAGATGCAAAATGCAAAGAACACATTGTAAAAAAAGAAAAAGAACATCCTTCAAATTCTACCCTGCCTCAAAGGAGACTGCTTCTCTGCACTGGGAGTGAACGTGAGTCAGTCGTCTTGATTTCAGGAACGTTGTATGTGTGCCTGGATGGTCTCCACATGTGGACCTCCAAAGTGAGAGGGAAAAGAGCTTAGGCCATAGGTGCATGTTCATAATGCCCATCGTCAATGTACGTATTTAAATGACCGAGTCTGTGACCCTGGTTGGCAATGTTGGCACCACTGCAGCCACTATTTATCTTGTGCAATCTTCAGCAACATGCCGCAACTTCTACTTGCCCAGGAAGTAGGAGCCCATCTCTTATTAGAGTTTGCCCTGGGTTTGATTCAGTAAGACTGCTTCCACTTTTTTTCTGGGGAATGTCTTGATTTATTGAGTTCAATAACACACTTAACACCCTTGGATATTACCATTTTTGATTGCTTGTGATGCTCATTTTTTGGCACATTTGAAGAACAAAACATGTACAGAAAGATGTAACATACAAGGTAGTACTTTTTAGAATACGAGCTAAGCAGGTCATTCAGAGTTGGGCAGATTTATTTTATGAAATACCGCTAGAAAAATTATGAACTCCGTCAGTGATATCTGAAAATCCACCCATTTCAGAATTTGCCACTAGTGCGGATGCCATTTTTGGACCATATCTCTGGAATATGCTGGTGCTAACATAAAAGGGTGTTTAACAAAAAAAAATCCACCTTCACCGTGAAGGTGGAAATGGTTGATGTATAATAGTGGTTTATACCACTATTGTAAATTTTGTATGCACAGGGGTCATTTGCGGCAGCGGCACTTTTAAGCATTCCGTGGAACAGGTGGCGAGAGGGCGCATCAGAGGTGCCCAACCTTTCTCCACCTTACCATGGCCCTTTGTAAAAACAATTTTACTGTTTTGGAAGCTTCCTTGAAAACACAAAATATATAATAGGTTGCCCTTATTCCTTCTGCTACCATGAATTTAAATATGCAACCAGCTTTACAAGAAAGTGCAACTTTGCAGCAAAATACAAGCCGAGTTCACTTGGCACCTTTCACTTTGCCTTGTGCAGACCCCATGGCTACTTCCACCAAAAAGAGCCCGGCCATAACTTCCTGTCGTGTCTCAGAGATGCTGAACGGCAAATAAAGGTGATCTTCCATCTGCATGTGGGCCAGGGCAATGTAAGTGGGTGAGTTTCAAGGAATTAATGATTGAGCAATGTGGACAGGATAGGGGGGTGCGTGTGACGTAAAAGAAGGGAATTTAGAAAAGGTATAGTGAAAACGTTAATTGTAAGGAAGTGGAGGGTGAAGGGGCATTGAGGATGTTGTGCAAACAAAGGACACTGGAGGGTGATGGGTAAGGAAAACAGAATAAATGAGATGGAGGTACGAATCTAGAAATGTAGGGCTGCATATTGAGTTGAGTTGCTCAGATATGTGCCTGCCATGCATGCCAGTGACCAGATTGTGGGACTGGCGTGGCCCCTTTCTTGTTCTAACAAAGTGATGCATACTTGCGTTCTGAAGATATGTTTCAACTAAAATGTCTGGTGCCTTGTAAGCTTGATTTACTAAAAAGTGTACACGTTTAGACCTTTAATAACTTTGCATAAAGTGTTTTGTTGGTTCTAATACTGAAGATGAAATAGGAGAAGATGAAGCCTCCCATTGGAAACTGGAACAAGTAGGCCAGGACTCAAATCCCGGTTTTCCACACTTCTGATTAAGTGGTCCTGAGCAAATCCCTTTTGGTTACTGTGCCTTATTTTCCGTAACTATTTGTAGGGAAAGTCACACTCATGCAGGTTTATAATCTATAGTGCACTCCATAAATAACTACAATATTAATCATTTGGATAATGTGCACTGGTGGGGAGGCAGGCTGCCAAGTGAGTGTCTTGTGTTGTGTGGATGGTTAGACAGAGTGCCAAGTATAGGGTTTGTGTTGAGGGGAGGCAGGAAGCTAGGTATGGGTTCTTTTGTTGAGCCAGCTCCTGTTTGTCTCTTACAGTGAAGCCTGCCTGCTGGATCAGCTATGGCTTGGCCCTTCCAATGAATTATCTAGCTTCCTAACCTATTTACATTGGCCTAAAACTAAAGATGGGGCGGAAGAGAGGAGATGTAGCTTGCTGTTCAATTGCAAACTGGGAAACAAGGAAAGCTCAGCTCATAACCCAGGTTTCCTGTTTCACCAAAATGTATTATCCTGGCCAAATCATAATTTACTACATTTTGATGTGTGCAGAGGTTCCCTAGGGCCCAGTTCTCTAAGGAACCACATATAATGGCTGAAAGATATTCTGAATACAATTAAAGCAATGCCAGTAATGTCTACTTTATATTTACTTGAGAATGTGTGGGTGGTGTGAACAATCCTATGTATCCCTCACTGAACCCCTGGCTAAGGTGGTATCCCAGGTGGCCAGGGAAAGGCAGAGACTTCCTTATCCTGACCTTGAGGGGTGGTGTAATGCGGGAGGATAATTTGGGAGGAGATGGGGCCCAGGGTGGTGAGGAGATCCCGTGGGATGAGACACAGTATGTGTGCTTTGTAAGGGAACACCTTTTAAGTTTGCCAAAGCAGGTAATGGCTGATTGTCATTACAGTCTATCTGAACCACATATAAATCATGTGGCTCTGGGCACCAATAATTTGGAACCTATACAGACCCTGATAACTGAAAGAATGTTCAAGGTTTGTCAGGATAAAACCCCTCCTTACTCTCAAAGGTATAATGTAAAAGGATCTAGCAAGATTATATTTAGTCAATTGTCTTCCTCTATAACAACTAATTCTAACGGTTCATCTTTTAATAGTTCTAAGGAATTAAATCTACTCTTAAAATGAAATTACCTATAAGTAATAACTTTGTTGTTGGGGACTGCGAGTGCCATAATCCTATGAGTACTGGGACGAGAAAGAGGACTGAGGAGGAATCTGTGGTAATATTCAGGAAATTAAGCCTAATAGCCCACACCTGAAGGAACCTGGGAGGCATAAAAGGCCTCCTTAGGTGCAGACGATGAGAAGGAGCTGTGTCTGTGACTGCAGTGTGGGCTGTAGTAGCAGAGGCAGAAAGAAGACAGTCTTGGCAATCTATGCAGAAGTGGGAGAACAGAGGGACGCCAGAATGCCGATACAGCAGATTTCACACGCTTCTTCTGAGAGGGTCCTGTTCCCCCAAACTCTGAATTGCAGAGGCTGCCTTTCCCCATGTGAGCCTGACTGTCAAGATTGCTGTGCCAGAGGTGTGTCAGAGACTGAGGCGAGGAGCTGCAGGTAAGCCATGGGTTTTGGGTGCGAGAGGGGCTCCTTTTTCGAGTGGCACGACCGTAGACGCCTTCAAAGAGGAAGGGTGTGGGTCCGTGTGAAGCCAGAAGCAGTAGAAGTTGTACCTGAAGTCATGCAAGCAAGGATTACAGAAGTCAGTGAGTCAAACCTGGCATTCTGGATCTTTGTGCGAGCACTGCCGGCAACATGGTGAATGGTCATTTCTTTATTTCACTCGTGGGAAGAGCAAATGCTACCGAAAGGTATTGTTGAATACCTTGAAGTTGTAAACTGTATGAAGAAGTGGTTGCGTGTGCCTAATTTCACTTCCCAAAGAGAGTGACTCTTTACATCTCTATTCACATTAACATTTAAGTGGTTAATGAAGAATTAAAGAATCTAAACTTTGTAACTACCATTGAAGAGAGAGAGCAAGCATTTCCCAAGCTAAGAGTGTCCCCCTATTTCTTCTGCAAACAGTTTTTCTTAAAGCCAGAAGACCACCTAAGCAAGACTGTGAGCCCACAGAAGGTTTAACGTTGCTTAAAATACAAGTGTTCAAGCAAGAGGGTGGCAGCAAGGCTTCTGGGTACATTATTTTTGGCTGACAGTTGGCAGATGAATGTAGGCAAAGTTGGGCAAGGGTAACTTGCTGCTCATAAATATTACTTGAAGTTGAGACAGACAAGAGAAGCAAATATGCTGCCCCTTTTGAAGATATATTCAGAGGAAGGGTGCCTTACCAGGTGGAGGGTATTCAAGTGCCTGAACCTAAATCTTGTCAAACCTAAAACCATTTTTGAATTGCAAAGTACTGAAGCTGAGGTGGTATTAAAAAACACTGAGACTCTGGTGGTATATTTAAGAGTCGGTAGATGTAACAATTCAGAAGCCTAAATGAAGTGAAGTACTATGAGACAAGGGGAAGAGCTCTCAAGGTAAACTTGAGTAGAAGTGAATTTGTTGAAGTGGAAGCAGCAGCACTAGGTAGGCATCCTGACAATTATACCTATTCTGAATCCTAATCTTGTGATTGATGACATATTGACTTAACCAAGAAATGTCTTCCGCTGACAGTTGTCGAAGTGACTTTTATTTTGAACTGTGGCGAAACTCCTTCAATTAGTGGTGGCAAAGCATCGTGGCTGGGGAATACCACTGGTGCTGTTCCGAGGAATTAGAAAGCCCATATGTCATCAATGAGAAAAGAATTGTGATTGTTGGAACTGGTTAACAAAACCTTACTTTGACATTAAAACATCAAGAACTAATTGGAGACTTTTCTGTCTACAAGGATGTTCTTGTTGCTTTCTTTTCTTTGGAATCATGGAGCAGAATTCACTTTGAATCCTGAGCAAGTGAGCACACCCAGGCTATTGAAGAGGCCATCAAATAACTGTGAATAATGTTCTTATTTTGGATTGCCATGTCATTTTCTTTGTATTTGATGTTTAGTGTGAGTGCCAGACATCCTGTGTTACAATTTCCACTTAGTTGTGGGTAGGCTCGGAAATCCTCAGCAGAGTAGGGAATCGAGGAATTTAACATATTTTATACTTTATTAAAATGGCATATTTTGAACAATCATCAAACAGTTTCCGGCCTTGCATTGCTGACCCCTCACAGTGTGCAGTGTAGGTTTTAAGTTTAGTTGTTCTGGCAGTCGGGGGCTGCTGCATTGTGGGCTTCAGCCAGAAAACTGCACTTGCCCTTTGGGCCAAATGTTACAAGCCCTCTCCTCACTGAGATCTATCATCTGCCATGTGGTTTGGCAACATGGTAGCCTCAGAGAAACACACACATTTCTGAAACCTGCTGGAATACAAAAGATTGCAACAGCAATGGTCTGCCTTTAAAAGATGGCACTCCTGATTGAAATCTATGTGTCATGGCCACTTGCCCAGGATTACAGGAGCGGCACCATCAAGTGTAGGGAGCTGGGGGCATCATGGTCCACACAAGTCCCTTTGGGACATGTATACATGGGGGGCCTGGTTGGACACAGTCCTGGCGCCTTTGGCACCAGGCTCATGTAAGAACTTAGACAAGACATTTTTATTATGGGCAGAAGTGCTTGGAATGGAACAGAACTCTTTTATTATAGGCAGGAATACTCTCAAGAACTTCTAATTTGTGTAACTAGTCCGGGTGTGGTCTCCATCTGCATCTGCATGTGCACATGTAACTTCTAGGAGTGGCATGGTGTGGCAAGCAGGACTGAGCTAAGGGGTCGTGGCCTTAAGAGCTCAGCTATAAAAGCGAGCCCAACTCCAAGGCACATGCTTCGCGTTATTCTGCACCTCTGTGCAGCGTAACGCTCACTGTCGCATGGGACTTAATTTACCTGAAGAGATCCTGCCATCTACATCCACACTTACCATCTGGAGGGTCCTGTTCTTCCCTGTACCCTTCTTCCTGGCACCGCGGTTCACCTGCAAATATCTCGGAACACAGACAGCATTATCAGGGCACGGCGGCACAACGCACTCCATCCAAACTCGCAGAACCTGCAAAAGAAAGGCAAGAGACAAGTTTAGACACTTAACAGACATTACGTTAAGGGCGCACGGCTGTTAAACCTCGCGCATTCTATAAAACCATCACTCACTTGCTGCCGGACATCGCGGTCGCTTCCATCTTCCACTCTGCCGCGTTACGCACCTGCACAGCCTTTGTAAGCTGCATTTCCATCTATTTGGCAGAAAACAGAGAGGAACGTTATTCACAGAAAAACAACAGCTTTGAGAGCAATAATATCAAAACATTGAGAGAAAGCAGAAAGAAGGGAAAAGACAAGAGACATTGAGAGAGAGCAAAAGAAGGAGCTTTGTCTCAGCTGGACTGGACTATTACTCAGGAATCAGTGAAGGAACTCAATCCATCATCAAGCGTCCCCGCCAGAAGTAGCAGGACGGAGAGTTCATCATTCACATTTAGCAGGTGAGCCTTATGGGCCGTTACGTTCCCACAGATATAGCACCTTGGGTTGAAGGATTTGTGAGATACCACAATCACCTAGCAGCGCATTCACATTTTCCCATATTCATGCAGGAGCAGTGCCAACATTTGTCACCGCCCAAATCTGATCCGCAGGGGATGAAACCGGAAGGGGGTGATCTAACTCCAGAGAGGGCTACAACCGGGCCCCAACACCTCCACAGAGACCAGGTGAGCATAACACTATGTCTACATGCACAAGGACCTGTGGCAGTTTGATAAATATAAAGGTAAATCTAGTTTGATATAGCGAACTAGGAGTCTTATATAGTTATGTCATTTTGTCATCAACTTATTTACTGCTTGTTAGGACTGATTTTCTATACTCTGGTATGGTGGACAGATGTATAGAAGGCCAAACTAGTATCGTGATGGGGACAACTCTGGGAGCTGTAGCCAAACCAGTTCAAGGTAGGTAGACACGTGGTCTAGGTTAAGTCTCAAGAGGTGGTGAGCTTGTAAGGAGTCCACAATGATCACACAGAGTGAAGCAGTCAAGGAACACACTTGGATAAACCAGTATAAAAATGCTTTACTTATGGCCAATTAACACACTGAAAAATTACTACAAACAGGTAATACTATCACACAACTAATAAAAGATTCATATACACAATCACTGGAGTAGGGCAAAATACATATACAACTCCTGAAACGGGAGGCACTTATTAGTATAAGCACTACTGGTGCACAGAGATTCAATCCTAACTTACGAAGTGCATCCCTATGATGTATGGGCTCTTGTGCCCAAGTTTCATACAGATTTGTGAAGCTGGAAAAAATGAAGGTAGGATCTCTGGGGTCAATGAACAGTTTCAAGTGTTAGGGGACAAGGTTATCTGACTATCAAACATGTTCCCAACTTTCAGAGCGCTTGTGTAAACAAGCAGTGGCAAAGCCAAAGTAATACAAACGTTTCTAAAAGTTACCAACACTTTTAAAAGGGAGTTAGGGGTGCAGGTAAGTATTGCTACAACTCACCCCCATTCTCATATTCTTCATGGGACTTGATAGGTCTCCTGAAGAGGGTCCAAGGTCTCTTTTCCCGCTGACAGCTTCAGCCCTTGATCCCCAGCAGTTGCAGGTTCGAGCACGTCTCCGGTCGGCGACTAATGCTGGTGCAAGGTCTTCCAGTTAACAAAATGCAAAATAACTCGATGTGTGGGCTCTCTCAGGACAGGACTTGATGCAGGTAAGTGGTTTTGTACAACAGCCACCAATACACAGCGACGCAAAGGGATTCACTTTGCGTGGTCAGTATTTGCCTCCTATCGCGGGTGCCCTTGCTACTAGAAACCACAACATTTCACAGAGGTAAGTCTTATGGCAGAAGCTGAATATTCCCCAAGGTCCAGGCATCAACTCGGAACGGCGATGGCTACAGCACGATAGCCCAAACTCTGAGGTGGTCAGCCACTGGGCGGTCCAGGGTACCCTCCGAAGGCTCTTCTTCATAGGACTCTGAGCTGACGTTGAGAATGGATGTTCCCTACACTCCAAGGGTCACAGATTCTTTGCAGGACTGCTGAAGATCACCTACAAGACAGGGTTCTTCCAGGACAGGGGCAGAAGTTGGTCGCCAGGCCGCCTTCCAACGAGCCTCTGGTCTCCTTGTCGGTCTTGCACTCGACAGGAGTCTTGGCTCCATCAATTTCTTCCAAGCTTTCTCTAGAGTGAGTGCAGGCCTCCTCTTGTTATCCTAAAAGCCAGGTAAGAGCTGAAACTCCTAGCAGAAAAACTCCTGCATGCCACTCAGACACAGTGACACCAGTTTGTGGATTGGGACCCAATAGTCCCAGTCCACTTAATGGCAGCACACACACATAGCCCTCCAGTGGCCTACCAAAAGCCTTTGCTTTCCCAGGCACTGGAAATCCATATAAGAATGTTCCTGACTTCACAGGCAGGAATGCTAAAAGACAAGATGGCCAAAGGACAAGTGAAAAAATATTTTGGCATGGCCATGTTTGACCACTAGCCACAGTTAGTTGC
The DNA here is from genome assembly GCF_040938575.1 of Ambystoma mexicanum. Taxonomy (NCBI): domain Eukaryota; kingdom Metazoa; phylum Chordata; class Amphibia; order Caudata; family Ambystomatidae; genus Ambystoma; species Ambystoma mexicanum. The sequence continues at coordinate 662,876,756 of NC_090922.1, forward strand.
CAAATGCGGTAAAGCTAAAACGAAATGTACCATAAAATAGCCATAAGTAACTGCTGCCACCAGCTTGTCCATTTAGCACAACTGGAATAACCAAAAATCTCCTGAGTGCTATTCTAGGGCAAAGCCAAAAAGTGTACCCCATTGTACTGCGTTGTAAGATGCATTGTACAATGATAAAGTTACTACAAGTGATAAGTTACTAAAAGTAGTGACAAGGCTAACTAGACTAAGGGAAACTATGTTTCCCAGTACTGACAGCCTGAAGGACTCTCAGTTTCCTGATGACAAATGAGCAAAACGTCAGTGTAGTGAAGCTTAAGGGTTCACTGCACTGCACAAAGAGCAGGTCAGATATAAAAGGAAAACGCGTGGGGGTCCATCAACATGGAAGGAAAGGTGCTGCAAAGAGAAATCCTTTCCTAAAACTGCTCTTTCTACAGTTGTTATAGTGTTTGTGGACCATTGTCTGGGGCCGACACATGCAAACACATGCATACACACGCACACATATATACACGCATATACACATACATACGCATATAAATGCATGCATTGTGGCCGGGTCCAGCCATGAATGCTCCCTTTAGTTTCAATCATTAGGTGCAAGGGGGGAGCCAGTGCTTCAAGGGAAGCGCTGCCAGCACATTGGTCATGCATATATTTATGTTTAGAAGTGCAGCATTTATTCTTAACAATGATGATAAATGTATATCTAAAAGAAAGAGGAGGTATTAATTTGAGATTGGGGCCTTATGGGTAGTTAAGATAAACTACGACTATTCTTATGTAAATAAATAACCATGATCACAATAAATCAGATCATGTGTTTTATGGCATATTTACTTCATTAATCTATCCCTCTGGGTGATGCATACCAGCTATGAATTCCCCGTCAAGACATGTGACTCAATCTTTGCATTATGCTACTTTTGAGTTTTTCTTTATAAATCCATGAGTGCAAGAAGCAGAATGCAAGCAACACATAAGGCTACTTACCCTTTCAATGGGAGATCAACTTGGGCGGTGAGAAGTTCGACAAATTCCAAAACCACAGGACTAAATGTGTCTAAAATGACAATGCACATTTACACATCGTTACTCCTTTACAAATAATATTGCCCTGGTTAAAGTGCATGATAAATGTTCCCTGTGAATCCTCTGTGATGCTGCTGTCAGGGATGTCATTTCACCAAAATGCCAGGGGTAGCAGAAGTGACATCAGACGATCCTTGACCCCTGATGACATCACAAGAACTGATGTCATTTGACCTCCCCCCCGAAGTGATATTGCGGGAAGCAATGGAACACGACCTTTCACACGTTGACAAAACAGGAAGTGGCATCACATAGCATTGTACACTACGAGAAATATGGTTAAGATATCACTATAATGTGATGTACCTTTCATACAAGAATGGATTGCCATATGTATCGTTAAGATCATTGTGCATAGGCCCATATTACCAAATTACTGTGAATGCAAGCAGACGTCCATGACCAAATGATAATTATGTGTTATTAGATAGCACTTAATCGACCTCAGAAGGATGAAAGGCTGAGTTGAGGCGTTTAAGAACAGACTAAATAGGTGACTCACCCCCTGAACTGTGCCTGAAATAAACCTTTAATGAATCTAGCAATTATTGTATAAAATTCCAGAAAGACACATTCTTTCTTATTTAGGGTCAGTGCTGAAAGTGTTAGACTTGTGGCACTCCTGTTCTTATTTTTCTTCCTTTTTTAAGGGGCCTGGACAAGAAAGCCAGCCACTCCAGAAGTAAACAGCCAAGAGCCACATTGTGCTGGCCGCAGCCCAGGAACTTGCATTACAAAAAAAAGCCTTTTTTAAAATGTCTTTTTATTGGTTGCAAGGGAGACCTCAGAGGTTGCAGTTGCGACCTCTGGCGACCCCTAAATGACATCCCTGGCTGCCGTACAGAGCATGCCCATGCCATTGCGACACCTGTAAATAGTCTTTCACCTGTGGTATATATGGCTCTTGTCCACAGCACACAACATCCAAACTGCTCGTCTTTATATTTGCTGTAAACGGCACACCTCCTCAAATAACATGAACTTTAACACATGCCGAGTGCTTTCACCATGCCCCCACCACTCTGTGTTCATAGCTCTTCAACTTCCTGAAGCACATAGCAAGAGCCAAAGTTGTTGGCTTTGATAATGCTCTTTCCCATGCGGCTCGTGTTCCAATATGACATGAGCTGTGGGGGAAACCGATCTACTGTGTAACCCTGAATGATGCAGGCTTGCTGTGCTGTGTGTCTTCTCTATCCATTGCATCCTAAATAATCAACACCCAAGAAGTCGGTCTCACTGCAACGCAATCGGAGCTCTCACGTTTCACGTAGCCATGTGTGATTAGGCCATCCGGTCGTCTTTTTGCTTGGAATTATGGGACTTGTGTTTTTTCTAAGTTTGAAATGGGGGGGAAAAAAAAGTCCCAGAATTCAAAGGAGGAAAAACAGGACTTGATGGCCTTCCCACACATGACCATGGGGAACTTGAGTGCTCTGCAACACTGAGATAGATGAGCAACTTTATATTTGGGCTGAAAATTAGGGTTGAACTGGGGCATAAAAGAGGCTCGAGCACCGATGAGAAAGTGGCCACATACTCATGGTAATTGGCTCCTTTTCAGTTTGAGCTATTAGGTGTCGCTTGCAGTACAGATGGGGAAGAATGGCATATGAAGAGGGACACTGTGAAGAATCCTATTGATCCCTCACTGAAACCCAGCCTAAAGTCTCCTCCCAGGTGGCCTGAGGAAGGCAGATGCTTCCTGATCCCAACTCTGGGGGTGGTGTACTGTGGGAGGATCACCTGAGAGGAGACGGGGCCCAGAGTAGTGAGGAGATTCCGTGGCATGAAACACAGTATAACAGGAAAAGTCTTCCCAATGTGCCTAAAGAGGTCATGGCTTATCGTTATTTTAATGTCTCTAAACCTCATTTTAGATCTAGGTTTGTGAACCCTAAGGTTATGAAGCCAGAGCAATTTATACCGAAAGAAAGATCCTTTTCAGTGTCCCAAACTAAACACCTTCCACAATCGCAAGGGTACAATGTAAGGAACATACGACCTACCCCTCGGAGTACGACATTATCCCCATTGGCATACTGGCTATGGTCAACCCAGCATTCTTTTGGATAAGGGTTTGGTACCAACCAGGTTTGGAAAAGTGCAGGGAAGCAATGTTACATCTTGTGTCTTTAAGCAGGGTTAGGGGGGGTCTTAAATGGTCAGCTCATGGTAAAAACATGCTGTACGTTCTGGGCATGAGCGAGCTGTGGAGTAACCCAAGGGGCCAAAAACAATGCTAAGCAGAGAGTTAGGGATCATATTTTTGACATTGCCGCCAAGTGCAAGTCAGGCCGCGAATACATTGTCCATAACAGTGAGCCTGGCTTTAAGCAATATCTGCATGAAATTCTATCACCGTTCGAGAGGTCCATTTACATGTTCTTGAGATTGGGCCTTGTCCCATTAGCTGTATTGACTCGTGTGTGTGGTACAACACAGTATCTGATATCTGCCCTATGTGTGGTAATGCAGGAGAAACAGTGTTGCACTTCTTTTTGCTATTTGAAAACTCACTGAGGCTGAGATGTTTATATATAAAACCGATCTTAAGTGATGCTGGGATACGTCACTAAGATCTGCCATGTTGCTTTTAATACATTCTCTGTCATCTCCTGTGACATTTGCAACTGCTCGATACAGCTGCAGGATGTGGCTGCTGAGAAAGAAGTTCTTGACAGAATTACTGGGAAGATGGTGCCTTCTAGTGTTTTACTTATTCAGCCTGCAAGCTTCGCTTTCCTTTTATTTCTTATTCTTTTAAACATTTATATCACTGTTTTTGAGGAAGGTTCACAATATCAATGTGCATAGTTTTTATCCCTTTTTGAAATTTGTATGTTACTGTAAACTTGAAGGTATTTTACTAAAAAAAAGTATTTTTATGAAAACATCTCTCTCTATAATAGCTCATTCTGATAGCCCATCTGTTAATAATTTTAAGGGAATTAAATCTACCCTTAAAAGCAATGCAGAAGTGCAAAATATTGAAAACCTACAAGTCCCAGAATCCTAGAGGTACTGAGACGAAGAGGGCTGAAGAGGCATACAGATGTAACACAGGCAATTGAGCCTAGTAGCCATTGCTTTAGTTAGGCAATCAAAGCTAATAGCCTGCACCTGAAGCCTATTATGGAACTTGGGAGGCATAAAAGGCCCCCTTAGAAAGGAAGGAGTAGCAGTTGGAATGGGAGCTGGAAGGCTGGCTGTAGCAGTTGAAGCAGAGGAGAAGCACAACGCTGTCAAATCATGATGAAGTGGGAGCACAGAAGGTATCTTGGAATGTGGAGACAGCAGATTTCACTTGCGTGTTCTGAGAGAGTCCTGTTCTCCCAAAATCTGAAATACAGAGGCTGCGCAGCGGACGATGTGCAGGAGGCAGAGTTTTCCCCATGTGAGCTTTTTATTGCCATGATTGCAGAGCTGTGAATGTGCAATAGACTGCACAGAAGCAGAAGGCATGACAAAGGTCTCTGGAGGAAATTCCAATTCGAGTGACCAGACTGGAGATACCCGTGCAGGAGAGCGGTGTGGGTCCCCAGCTAGCCAGAAGCGGTAGAAGTGATAGAGGAAGTCAGGAAAGTAGTACAACCCATAAAACCAGTGTTTAGGAAGCCGGTGAGCGAAGCACAGTGTTCTAGTACACCGTGTGAGCCTTGCCGGTAACTGTAGCCGCTCCTAATTGACTCGCGTATTGCTTAATGTAAGTGAAAGCTGTTCGTTATATATACACAATCTTGTTAACAATGGAATTTTAGCACTCACGTATACTGTAAAAGATCAACACTTGCGTGAGTAGCTAAAGTCATTAAAAACATTGTTGAACTATTTGAAGACTATAACTGCTTAACTGTGGACATCTAGCTAAAGTCATTGAAAAACATTGTTGAACTATTTAAAGACTGTAACTGCTAAAATGTAAACATCTACTTTAAAGAGGATGTGGGTGCCCAACTGTGTTTACACTTTAAAGACCAAATCTATACTGTATCCAGAAATGACATTCTTTGCATTTATATGAAGTAATGAGACTAAACCCTTAAAGAGAAGTACAAGCATTACCCAAACCAATAGGCAACCCCTTTTTATAGGGAAACTAGCCTTGCCAGCAGTTAAAGAGCCATCCATCTACACTGTAAAATTAGTCTAGCGGCCTAAGATACAAGTATACCCTTGTTACCTGAAGCTGAGAGAGTGGCATCTAAGTTTCTGGGTGACTGCTTTGGCTGATAATTGGCAGAAAGGTGTGAGCAAAGCTGGGGAAGGGGAATTAAATGGTTGTGAAGAATATTATAAAGTAAAATGCAACTTGTGGTGCCAAAGGCTGCTGAAGCTAGAAGCAAGTGGGTCTCATGAACAGAAACAGGTTGTTATGGTGGCAGACGACAGGAGAGGCAAAGAGCTGTCCCTTTTTGAGAAAGTCATTAAAAAGAAAGAGTGCGTTGCCTACCTGAAGAGGTTAAAGTGTATGTTGTCTAAGTCTGTTTCACAATTCAAAGTAATGGTATACTAAGTTGTTGGAAGATGTAACCTTAAAGTGGTATGATCCAGTAACATACTATGAGACAAAGGTGACAGTTCTCATTGTTCAAACAGTATGGTTGTTTAGGCGGAAGAAGCAGCACAGTGAAAATATCCTGACAAATATACCAATATCAAGTTGTAACTAAAGAAGTCCTAATTAATTGTGTATTACACCTTCATTTGCATACTATTTGGATTTTTTTACCATTGGTTTGATTTCTTTTTCAGGAAGTTTTAAGGGTATCTTTCATCCAGAAACAAAATATTTGTTACCAGTGGATTTTTGTTTGAACTTTTTCGTTGACTTGGAAATATCAAGAGCTGGTTCAAAAACGTTCTTTTCTTTTGTTTAACATTTTGGAGTTGACTTTGATTCCTGGGGAAGGGATCTTAACCAGCACAGGAGAAGGTCATTTAGATATTGTATTCATATTGTTTATTATACTGTGTTGTCATATATTTGTTTGTTGTTTAGTGCGAAGGCCAGTCATCCATGCTAGAGAATGACCCTTTAGCTAATAGACTAGGCAGGGAATTCCCCAGTAGAGTAGGGCAAGCAAGTTTTTGTTTTCACACGTTTTCTTTAATAAATTGGCATATTTTGGTTAAACCCACAATGTGGGAGGATAGCTCAGGGGCAACATGCTCTCCTTGGAAGCAAAATGACACGAAGCAACACAGGTTCGATCACCGGGTCCACGCTTAGAAACCTCTGGGTATTAAACGCAATATAAATAACCAAGCATATCATATCAAGCAGCTGTCTGCCCCGCATTTCTGACCCTCGCAGACACACAGTATGTAGGTGTTGTTTGGTTATGTGCCCACCCATTGTCTGCCCATGGCATGCTAATCCCTATGGACATTACCACCCATTGTTAGGGAGAATTCTCCATAATGGCTAATTTCCCTTACCTACCGAGTCCCTCAGCAGTTTTGCTGGATTTCTCGGATTTATTATTTTCACCTGGTAATAGTGTGAGCCTTTTTTCCCACTCTTACATGTGTTTTGCTGTGTGTGTTTAACATTTTTGTGTTCATAGACTGTGGAGCCTCACCTACTCCATAGGCATCATCTTTTTACTGTGTGTTACACAGCACTTTCAGTGCAGTGACACATGTTTGTCTTTTAGACTTCCCAACTCAAACTCCATTTTCTGGGACTGACTACTGTCTCCCAGAACATGTAAAGATTCCATTTACTTTATTAGTCTTTTAAAATCCACAGACCCAGTACAAACCATTTTACATGGAGTACTGGAAAGGGTTAATACTTATCCCTTTTTGTCTTTCTCTTGGAGCATTGTTTCGCTCCCTTTTCATCAAGACTTGGCTGGTGGCAGTGGTAACTACCCTATTGTTCATACCACGGTTATCTTAAATAACCTTGTTTTGTTTTAGGCTATCTTGGTAGCCTCGAACTTAAACCCACTAGACCATATACGTTTTAAACGGTTCCTGCTGGGTTTATTTGCCATATAATTTTGAAAATGTCTTTCTCATGTTTTTCTCTGCGCGCCAAACCAGGTTTGGTTCCTTTGTTCACTATCTCTTTGCGGGCTTCTATGCAGAAGCCCTCCTTAGGCGTCTGAAAGTCTGGATAGGAAGGATGTGAGGGAGGGGTTTTAGGACCCCTGCCATGGGTTCCCTTGGTAACCCAAGTCTCACTCCTGTTTGATTGCCTAGGTGACTCTCCTGCCGGGACAGCCACCCTGCTGTGTGATTGACAGCCAGGCTATGTGAATTGGGGAAAACTTCATAAAAAGCAGGTCTCTGGGTCTGGAAAGGCAGAGTCGCCACTGGAACAAAAGAACTGACCAGGAGCTGACAGAAGAGGACCCCTACCATGACTGAACCGCCCGGAGAATCCCTGCTGCAGGTCCGAATCTCCAAACTCCAATGACAGAGAAGATCCTCCAGGAATCTTCTGCACTTGAGCTGGTGGGACCAACCAGTTCACCCAAAGTGCAAGCCAGGACTCCCTCCTCTGGTCGAATTTGCTGTACAGAGCTACAGTGGCCCGGATTGCCAGGAAGGTCAGACCCTGCTTGGGTTTTAAGGAGCGCACCTTTTATTTGTTGCTTTTCTCTGCTGCTGGTTTCTTCCCTGGGCAGTGCAGGACCCTCCAGTCTTCCTACTTCATGTCAGTCCGACAGTCGCTTCAGGAACCGTGAGCCTGCAGGAACTGCCAGGAACGTCCGCCTCAGCTACAGCTTCTTCTCCATTTAAAGGTACTGTGCAAATCCGGTTGTTCGTTTCGTCCAGCCACGGTGAAAGTGTTTGAAATCTTTCTCCAATCCGAGGGCTTGTCCTTCTCTACTCTTTAAACTAACTTTTCTGCAGATCAACTTCGTCCGAAACTCTTGGCAAAGACCTAACCGCGAACTACGCTGAGCTGTGTGATCTTGAGCAAAAGACTTTTGTCCTATTAACTTGGCCCTAAGCCGTTTTGATTTGATTCCATCAATGTAGTTCCTCTTTCTAGATTGCCCTGCTTACTTACCGGTTAGTGCTGCTCAATTTCTGCCTAACTTTGTCTTTCCCTCCCCTTTAAAATTGCTGGAGTGCCATTTTGCTCCCACTTCATTTGGTGAGCTTAACTTGTCTTGAATCTATTGGGAGTGGTGTGGTGTATTAAGAGTGTGATTTTTGAACTGCTTTACTTTAGTGAAATGTTATACAACTGATGTGTAAATAAATATATATTCTTGTACTCAGAAACCTTGAGTCAGTGTTTATTTGAATCATAGTAATTGCTGTCCTTTGTGTAACTATTGATAATGCTCACTTGCTCTTGAGATAAGTCTGGCTGCTCCACCATCGCTACCACTTTACTGTGTAGTACAGGCTTGTACCAAAGGTGAATTTGTACTGTCACTTCTAGTCTTAATTGTGTGTGTTGTTCCCAAAGGGTACTGCATATAATTCTGCCTAACACCCATTGCTGCCCCACCACCTAAAACAACCCTCCCAGGAACTCTTTGAGCTCACTTTACTGAAACCTTACCATAAAACATCAAACTTGAAATGTCTGTCAATAGTTTTTCAAAGACAATTAGAGTTGTACATACACTACTGGTGTAATGTCTCACTTGGTCTGCCATCAGCCACTCTATTTATAAGCACTCTGTGTGTCCTTCACTTACGTCCTGTTAAAAACGATCCAATTTTGGCTTGTGTACAAGTATTAAGCTTTTACCAGGCACTGTTATTAGATGCTCAGTACTCGCACGCGTTTTCACCTGCCTGGCTAGTGCCTTTCCCATGACTCCACAAAAGCCCAAACTCTTGGCATTGCCAATACTTGTTTCATAGAATGTTTTTAGTAAAATGTTTTGCAAACTGTGCATTTTAAAAACTATTTGTTCAGTAGCATACTAGCTGCTCAGTTAACTCCTCAAACTGCCCCATTTTGGTAAAAAACGAGCCCACACTGGCTTGTTGGGCCTGCACTTCAGGCATTGCCCTGTTGCCCTATATGCCAGCCAGAGTCTGCTGTAGAGGGATGTGGATGTGTCTGGCATGCAGCAAAAACACCAACAAAGTGAGAATGCACCCACTTCTCTTTCCATTGCAGATGAGATATATGTTTTCTTTTGGTATTTGGAATTGGAATTGGAATTTTTAATCTCTGAGGCAAATTTCAGCTTAGAGCCCAAAGAACTAGGTGGATGATGGCCTCTATCCGGACCCAGAAGATGTTTCTGTCTGAACAGGGCTACTTCTGTTTTAGTTGTATTTAATCGTAACCAGTTGGAGGACAGCCACTTGCTATCCTCTTGAAGACACTGCCCTACCCTGTGATAGGACTCTTCCAGGTCACCAAGTTTGATAAACACGTGTGTCATCCGCTGATTATTGGAAAATGACCTCGTGTCTGCTTAGCATTTCAATAAGCGGTCTCGAATAGATGTTAAATAGCAAAGGAGATAGGGATGGCCCATGAGGTACTCTGCAATCTTGAGGTAGAGGATTGTAGATAAACTCTCCCAATCTCACCTGTTGCTGGCGTTTTGATAAAAAATACTTAAACCATTTAATAACATGTTCTGAAACATTGCCTATCCCCCTCAACTGCCTCCGCAAGACAGAGTGATCTGCGTCAAATGCGGCGGAGAGGTCCGGCATTACCAGCAGTGGCGACTCCACCTCATGAGCAACTCGGAGCAGCTCATCCCAAACTGCCAGTAGCACTGTCTCCGTGTCGAATCCAGGCCAGAAACCAGATGGACAACAGTCCAGTAATAGCTCCTTCTCCCCATGTTATTGTAGCTGAACAGGGACTATATTCACTAGGATTTTTCCCAGCCATGGTAGACCGGCCACCGGATGATAGTTTTGTAGTTCAGTCTAATCCAAATTGGGTTTTTTCAATGGAAGTGTTACTATTGATTTTCTTTAAGTTTCAAAGGAACCACACGTTGTACAAGAGAGCGATTTACAAATTGTTGTCATAAAAGGCGCGAGTGCTGCTGCTAGTCGTTGAGCTGTGCAAGCCGGTAGGTAGAAAAGCAGATCATTCAGAGGCTTGAATGACTGCAACAAAGTCTGAATATAATCCTTGGATACTGTTTCAAATTTAAATAACGGTTTGGTACACCAAGAATCATCGGATTCTATTTCCCCTACCCAGGCTAGAGGGGTTATAGCTGATTTCCAATCCGCTTGTGCATTCAAAATAATGTTCTTTTGAATTCAATTTTATTATTAAAGAACAGATTGAATGTGCTTGCCTGAGCTACTGAGGGTTCAATGGACGAATAAGCACAACGTGGATGACAAAAATTGCCAATAATTGAAAAAAGTTCTCTTGGACTGTTTGTTGCCATCTATGTCTTTCTTTTCTTTCTTTCTTTTTTCTTTTTTTTTTTTTTACACAAATTCTGATTCGGCTTTGAAAATAGCTACTCTATGGGCCTCATTACGACCCTGGCGGTACAGGGTAAACGGCGCTGTAAAAGATGCCGGCGCCGTTTACCCCATACCGCCTCATTACGATGTCCGCTTGCGGGACCCAGGAAGCAACGCCTGGTCAAACCAGGCGTGCTTACCTGGTCCCGCGAGGGGAAGAGGGAGCAAACAACGGCCCAACTCGTAATGGCCCGTTGTTTGCTCCCTCTCCCATTCAGCCCTATGGGGGCTGAAATGGGAATGGGCAATGACCGGGTCCGGGTCCTTGGAGGGATGAATTACCGGGCCTTCCGAACTCGGAATGGCCCGGTTATTCCTCATTCTGAGGACCTGGACCTGGACGCGCTTTCGGCGGCAGCCATCCAGCCAATAGCGGCATGGCTACCGCCGAACTCGTAATGAGGGCTTAATGGTGTTTTAACGCGAGTTTAACCGTGTCTACGCATCAAGGGTTCTGTACTGACTCCATTTCGTTCCATTTTTCGATACGTTTTCCTCAAAGAAATCAAATTTAAAGAGAACCAAGGCAAAGATTTGTTCTTCAGCTCTGTAACCTTAGCCTGGGCTTCCTTTGGGTGGCTTTAAAGTGCTAAAATGAAGCATGAATGTACGTGGTAATATGGCAGAGGGCATCATTTAACTGCGAACAAGTGATGTAAAGGTATATGGAAGCTGGAAGACTACCTCCTGAAAAAAAGCTACTTTTAAAGCTTTGCCTACAAACCAGTACCATAATAGTTGGCACTGAGCCCTTACAGATTGACAGGCCTTGGGGTGTATGTATGTGTCATGGAAGAGCACAGCTCCCTGTATACCTGGGGCGGAGAGAGGCAGCGCACAAGGTACGCCAAACCTGTATTTAGAAGCCGTGCTCGCCAGAAGCCTAATCCCAGATCTGCTTCGGTTCCCAGGCAGCCTCTAAAGATGTAATCATCCGTGAAAATGAATTTGGCTGCCTTCCGCGTTTTTCTGCAGGGACCTGGCATTGTCGTTAATTTCTCAGACTGGTCTCCGGCTCTGACAATATGCCCTTCGAAGTGCTCTTTTTAAAAGAACAATATTCAGTAACTATTGATTATTTTATTTTTAATTTTTATTTTTTTATTTTATTTTTGTTTTTTGCTCTGAGGCACCAGGGGGGCAGGCAGTGCAAAAGCTACGAGGATTCCAAAATGTACATTCCCAAGGGAAATTTCAATAGCGGTTTGTAATCAAAGCCACAGGATTAACTGATCGCTGGATTTACAGTCCAATTGAATTATTGGTGAATTTTCTGACACTGGAAACCCCATTTTATTTAAGGTTATTAAATGGTGCCTGCTCCACCTATAAGCCCAAACTATGAAATGGCGCATGAGGTGGGACACACAGCTTGTAGGTGTTTGGTTATTTGCCCATCCATTGACTGCCCATGGCCATGCTAATCCCTATATCGGTTACCCCCTTCGTTCCTGCCCCACTCTGCCTAAAACACCTCCTCATGAGAATTCGTTGAGCTCGCTTTAATGAAGCCTTACCATCAAACTCTGCACTTGCAGTGCCTGCCAGTGTTTTTTTTTTTTCAAAGCAGTCTTCTGAGAGTTAATAACTTAGTTGGAGCTGAAAACCAGTTACTGGTGTAACAAAAATGTCTTACCATGACTGACTTCAGCCACACGATTTAGAAACACTATGGGCCTCATTACGAGTATGGAGGTAGCCATGCCCTTAATAAGGGCATGGCTGACTCCATACCGGGTTCCAGCTCCGGGTTCTGTGAATTAGCAATTACCGGGTCATTCCAACCTTGGAGGACCTGGTATTTCCACATTCACAAAACCAATCCCCATTCCCATTTGAGCCCCCATAGGGCTCAATGGGAATGGGGATGGAGCTACTAACGGGCCCGTTAATACCAGGTCCGTTATTAGCTCCTTGGTCCCCTTGCGAGACCCGCCAAGGACGTCTGGTCCAACCAGACGTTCTGTGCGGGTCCCGCAAGGGAACCTCGTAATATGGAGGAATGGGTTTACCGGCACTAGCACCCTTACCGGTGCCGGTAAACCCATTCCTCCAACCTCGTAATGAGTTTCAATGTGCGTCCTTCACTGAAGTCCTCTTAAAAACGAGCAGTGGCAAAGCCAACAGTTTGGGCTTGTGAATACGGTTTAGGCATTTGCCAGTCAATGCTATTAGATGCTATGGCATGTCAGAAGGACGATGCAGACCCTGATCATTTCACTGAATAGTTTATTTAAAAAAACAAAGTCCATCTATCCTTATTCTATGAGGCATCCCGACCTAACAAAAGTAACTAAGGTGCTCATCAGTCTTCAGTGAAAATCCAACATAATCCGTCCACTTTCCAAACTACCCTTATCTGGCCCTACCACCAACATAACCACTTAAGGCCAGGAGAAGGACTTACACTTCTTGTAAACTTCAGTTCAATAGGATATTTTCAGATAGTCAATGATGACTGCTTGTATCAATTCATACAGTTTGTTCATAACTTTCGTGGACTTTATACTTTTTTCCTCTTGTATTATAAGTATCAGCTTCTGTCTTGTTATTCTTGTAAATTCCTTGCTGGAATGAGTATGAGCATTGTAATAATAATTCTCATTCACTATTTTTTAATCATCAAATTGATTTACTCTTCTTTTTTTACTCTGACGAGTATGAGAACTCAAATAATGATGCTAAATTATTTCACCAGTTTTTAGTGTTGGTTTCTTTCTCTATACTGGGATGGGTATGGGTGTTCCCATAATGCTCCTCCGTCCCCCTCCCGGGTCTCCCGCATTCCCTGTCACCTTCGACTGGTATGGGAAACATGACTGGGGTTTCTGTTCTTTCCTTGGTGAGGTTAGCCTTGTAGATTTCCTTCACGTCTCTTCTGTGTGTCCCTGGGCTTGCAGGTTCTCTGGTTTCCGTTAACGGTTTGTTATTTGTGCCGTTCAAAGGACCGCAAGTCCACCAGAATTTCACTGTGGTCAACCCACTACTCCCCTTCTCATGTCATTCGTTTTCTCACTTTGGGGATGCTGCGCATCCGACTTCAGTTCTTTGGGTGCGTCGGTGAAAGATGCTGTGCTCCTCTGTCCGGTTCCTCACTCATTCAGGATACCAAGTGGCCAACCTTTGTTTAGTGCTGACATACACATTTTGTAACTTGTGGGTTTCTCTCTCTCTGTCTTAGGCTCCTCCCCTTTCATGCACTATGTAGCCGTGGGACTTCCCTGGTGTATTGTCATATTCCTTTCTCTCTGACTTGTATTGCTTCTCTTTTCCACTGGTCACCTTCTTCGTCTCAGTAAATGGGAATTCCTTATTTAAAGGCGTTGTCACAGTTTCCAGTTGACAAAAACAAATACTGATATTTCTTCATGTACATCTTTATAAGATACATCTGAAAAGGTTTTGTTGCTATATTCTCTAGGGAGTTCCTCATCGGAATGGGAATACTTGTCCCCAAATGGGGATTTCTCCCTGTAAGGTCACACTTGCCTCTACCCCTAGGGAGGGTATCTCCTCCCTTTGGGGAGAAGGGACAAATTCCCTTGATTTGTCACAATACCCAGGTACCCGCACCATTTTGCACCTGCTACCATCAATGGCCAGAAAACACCACTACGACAGTGCCTGGCAAGTGCCTTTCCCATCTTTACACAAACCCACAGACTGTTGTCATTGTCACTGCTTGTTTGACTTTGCGTAAATTCCAGCTGGCAAAAAGTTCAGAATCTGAAGTTGGCCGGAAAGATTCTTGGAATAAGAAAGAAGTTGAAGAGGGAGAATATATGTTAAGACGGGTGTCATTTTTTGAAAAGTGTGTAGGTCCTTTTTAGAGTCCCCTTAAATTGCAGCTTTGTTTCCGCTTACACCTTTTTGGGTGGGGGGTTCATTGGCCTATGTTTGTGTAGTGAAGTGCTTGGAGTGTATGCAGATGTATGATGAGCTGAGAGAATGTTGGTGTGCTGTGGTGGAATGTTTTGGTGTGAACGCTATGGGAAGGTTCTAGGATTGAGCACTTGGTAGAAGCTGGCCTGGGTGATGGGACCAAGTGGTTCGCTGTAACATCTTGTAAAGTACCTACAATAAAGCTTACCTGAAGAACCTTAACAGAGTGTCCAGGAAACAGCTTGTATACAGTTTAGTGGTTCTATGGACTTCCAATGAAGGTCCCCTGCTTCTGAAACCCTGTTAAATGCAATTAGAGTATATGGTCTTGGGTCACTCAAAAGGGCGTCGGACAAAGGAGTATTTCTCAATGTGTGCTATTGGGTTGTTATATCACCCCACATTGATTTTAGGGACTACACTGGTGGCAGCTGTAATTTAGTTATGGCTTCATCCGGGGTACAAGCCGATTTACTGCATTGGTAGCCTATTGTACATTTTCGGTAGCCAAGTCCTCATCTCAGCCATATTGCTTTCAGGGCTTCCTATGTTCAGGGGAGACATGGGTTCGGCCTAAAATAGCAACTCTGCTCTTTGAGAGCCCAGTCATTAACTCTCTATTGTGGTTTGAACTGGTGTACTGTAGATGGGTTCCTAGCCCTGAGCAGGGTTGGATCACATCCGGTGGGAGTGGTCTTGGGTGAGTAGATTGGTTGGCTTTCTAACCAAATGTTTTAGTCCCCTAGTGTGATTGGTGGCCTGTGCGTGTGTGTTTGTGATTGTATCTCTGGGGGAGTCCAGAACCTTCTTTCAATTCAGACTAGATTTTCTTGAAAGACAGGTTACCTACTTAACTGATGGTGGATACATACAGTTTTGCACTGTTGGTGCATTTTATGAACTGGATCTGGCCTACCTGATGAGGATTGTGTCCTGGGCTCACTTGTCTGTGACTTGCCTCACCTGTGAATTCTAAGGTACCCGTTGTGTTCGGATGTGGTCTGTTGCTCCTGGTTGCCACTGTGTCTCCTGATGACAAACCGCTCTGGGACAGGTTCACTCCCTGAGGAATGTCTCTAATGGAATTCATATTGATAAAACGCTTTCTAGATTCTTCACAGGAGCCAGGGGAATATCTGGTGAAGCCTGGCTCGGGTAATGCTCAAGAACACTCCTAATAGTAACAATTATCTTGTGCCTAGTTGAAGATATGGTGCATAAGTGGGAGGACTGAGGTGACACCCAGTAAGGAAACAAGAGGGGGCAATCAGGAAAGGGAAAGGTAATGGCTGTGGACATTAAATGATTGCCTGTTGGTGTGAGGAAAGAACTGGAGAATAAGGAGAATGCAATGAAAATGGAAGGATGAGCATCATGCTATGGGAAGCTATATCTAATAATTTGCAATGCAGTGCTCCTAAGCTTGTCTTATCTGAATATGCTCTCTGACAGTAGCACACATCTACTGCTTTGGAACTGTAAGTCTGCCATCTTGGTTGTGGCATCAGCAGCATTTGGGCCATGGTGGGTGGCCATCTTGCAAAGTGATCTGCCAGGCACCACACTGCAAAGAGTTATTTTTTAGAGACAACCACCGTCAGTGCCATAAGGAGGCCGGAAAGAAGGCATTTTAAGATATGACTGCATCCCCCACACCCTCACCCTCCCGCAGGGTCCACTTCTGGCTTCCACAGGTGCAGTCAAATTCGGGAATTCTCCCAGGTATGATCATGGGATGGGGAAGGCCTGAAGTGACCTGGCAATCTGCCTGTGGGATACTTACTTATCAGGGATATGTGGAAGACAGGATGCATACATTTACAGGAGGGTGGCTGGCATAACTTGTGAGCCACAGGTTTGATTGTTTTGAGTATCTTGAATGGTCCAACATATTTTGTTGTAAACTTGGAGGGGGGCAAATGGTGGGACAAGTGGGAAGAAGATGGTTACACTTTCTCCATTCTTAAGGTCTAGGGCTTCCTGCCACTTGGCATCAGCGTATTTCTTTTTGGTGCTGTGGGCGTTCTCTAGATTCATGGAAACCTGTATTTGGTCCTTTTTTGTTTTTCTGTATAGAGTTTGTCGAGAAGCAAATGTAGTTGTCTGAGAAGGCTGCAGTTGAAATAGGAGGCCTTGATTCCTCTAACTTCCATCTTTTGGATACATCTTAAAGAGTGGTGGACAACTCTGCTTGGCTGTCTGAAGAATGGGGGTTACCAGAAAGATAATTTCTAGCCTGATAATTCCTTCACAGGCTGCACTTTGATTTTTTAGGGACAGTACAATACCTATATTGTTTGTAGGTCTAGGTATACAGGTTAGATAGAAATCCTACTGTGTGAACACATTGGCCCATCATGCTTGTCGCCGGTTCCTGCATACAAACTGTTGGAGAACCTGCACATTTTGATTCAGTTAGCCATTCTGCTCTTCATATCTTGCTCTCAATAGGATATGCCTCCATTCTTGGCATGCCTGTTTGAAGCTAGAAGTTCCTTTTCAAAGACAGAATAACTTATTTCACTACTTGTAGAAATCCAGGATAAGTGGGCTATAGGATGCATCTCACAGTGTCTTTCTGCACATACTTTGAGACCAGAACATTGGCTCGAACAGAGGCATCGGATTACACAATGAATGCTCATGTGTCTGGTTGGCACAAGACCAGTGCAGTAGAAAAGGTGTTTTAAAGTGCAGAAGGACTTGTCTGCTTTTTTAGGCCATGTAAGGTAACCGCTGTTTTAACAGATGTGGCAGGGAGACTAACCAGTTGAGAGACTTGCAGAATAAACTTTCAATACACATTGCGAAGCCTAGAAACAGCTGTATGTCTAACTGAAGTCTGTGTAGGACAGAGTTCTGCAACCTGTGGCTCTTCAGATGTTTTGGACTATGACTCCCACGATACCTCACCATTGACTATGCTGTTTAGAGCAGATGGGATTTGTAGTTCAAAACCTATGGAGAGCCAAAGGTTGCAGACGCCTCTTCTAGTGCGGCCATCACCTTGGGTCCATAGGGATTCTATCTTTGGACAGAATAAAACATAAATAAGTTATCAAAGTTTGGTCAGACACACATTTCTTGGGCCTAGGCAGGAGTGTGTTCTTCTAAACATTACAGCACTTCCAAAACATGTTGAGTATTGTCATGATAGGTTTTTGAGTAGATGAGTATGTCATTAAAAGAACAACTGAGTGGAATAAGACATCAGAAAGTATGTGGTCATTGAAGTGTTGGAAAATGGCTGGGACATTTACGAGACCAAAGGGCATAATGCCCAAAAGCTGCCCAAAAGGCAGATTTCTATCCATCTTCAACTCTTATCCTAATCAAGTGGTATCCCCCCATGGAGATCCAGTTTAGCAAACACCTGGGTGTCTTATGCTGCTTCAAGAATATGTATAGGGCATTTATCTTTACAGCTCTTTAGGTTTGTCTGCGTGTATTTTTTGAGGGCAGCGTTTTCATGTAGTGATATCGCATACATTTTTCCAATGGGAATTGAGGAATTGGGTACAAGATTTATGACACAGTCTTCTGGATTATGAGGTGGTAGCTCCTTAACCTGGTTAGAAAATGCGTCCAGAAAAAGGTGCACTTGGTTGGTACATGAGTAAGGTAGGCCAGGTGAGTCAGATTTACAGCGATTAGCTCCAGTTTGTTGGCAATTGTCTTGATACTGGAAGGCAATGGTCATACAGAGTTTGAATGCCAAGAAGAGTGTGCAGGCAGACTAGGTTATGTAGGGTTTGTTCTGAGCCATGGTCGTCCCAAAATGATAGGAAATGGACAGCTCATCAGATCTAAGGAAAGTACTTTCCGATGTTTGGCAATGGACATTTCCAGGGGTGCAGATTGTTCTATGACTGGACCAGTAACTAGGGGCTGGACAGTCTACCGTCTTTACTTCTCAGAGTATGACGCACTCTTGAGCTGATGAGTCCACCATCAATACTCCAGCTGGACCGCAGTCAACAAGGACAATCTCATGCAGGTATTGTGTTATGCACCAATGAAAGATAACTTGTGTAAGTAACAGTGACACATCTGATACTTCATTTGGGACTACAGTGGGAATGACCGGGCTGATCTGATCCTGCCTATGATCATCCTACTTTAGGAACAGGAGTTGTTTCTGAGTGTCTCGGTGGAATCAATTCCTGAGCACCTCAGTGGAATCAAAGGGCATTCACACAATAGGTGACCATTGGGTCCACAATACATGCTTAGCCTGTGCATATGCTTGCAGCAACTTCTTCAGAACATGTTCCTTGGGTGGATCCAATTTGCATGAGTTCTGGCTAAACTTGGAAAGCCAGAGTTTGTGGCGATCTACAAGGAAGATGCTATTGACCCTAATGCCTTTCTTTTTTGTGTTCTTGCAAGTGATGATCCAGTCACAAGACCATGGTAATCAATTCCTCAAGGGAAGTCAGTCTTGGAACTCAAAGCGGCTCATCTTTAATTTCTTCATTTAGTCCTTAGTGTAATAGTGTAAATTGGTCAGTTTCCGGCCACCTGTCTGCAAGTTTTCAAATCGAGCGCTGGAGGAAAGAAGATCAGAGGAGCCCTGGGAAAAACCCAGTGAAGTCTCTTTGGCTGTGTAAACCAGTTGGGGCGGTCAAACATTATTTTTTAGGAAACAACAAATCCCAGGAAATGTCCAGGCTAGGGACCCCAGAGTTCACCAGTAGTGTCACACAAGGCAATGAGGTTGGCTACTAGAAATTCTACTTCGGCACAATCTGTAGCATATGGATTCACTTTTAATCCCCATGCCCTCTCTCTGGGTGTTGGATTTACAGTTTAGTATACGTGTGAAAAATGTCTTTTTGACAATGTACTGTTTGTATACGTTCACTGGGTATTTTCTGTTATTTTAGGTGTAGTTAAGGTAATTATTGAACTAAGAGATATGTGTATATAATGAAGGTTTGTATAATTCAGTATGCCAGTCTGGTGTTAAGCCTGACTGGTCTGCCCCCACGTTAAGGTTAGTGGTTGTGCAGCCCTCACCAGATGATTGGTTGTATGAAAATTGCTTTAATAATAGGTAAGAGAAGATGATTGCTGCACGGTCCTTGACCATCTGTGGGGTAAATTAATCAGCAGGTGTGCAGGAGGGACCGGGATTGCTTATTATAGGTGCCAATTTGTATTTATTTATTTTTAATCATGTTTATGGTTCAAAGTAAAACCTTACACAATTATTACTTATTAACACACCATTACAATTTAAATTTCATCATAAAAAGCTCTTGCACAATTCATCAATATTAAAACACCAATCAAGAACTTGCATTTCATTAACTTACTCAGATTTTATAAGACATGAAATCCAAATGAATTGAAAAATTTCAAAGTATATCAAGTAACTATTGCATGAATCTTAATTTCTTTTTGGCTTTTAAAATATGAATACGTTCAAATTACTAAGACTCCTAAAAGGTGCCCGGGAAGCTTTTTCCGTTTAGAATGTCCCTCAAAAACCTTACAACTGCTA
Organism: Ambystoma mexicanum; assembly: GCF_040938575.1. Lineage (NCBI taxonomy): Eukaryota > Metazoa > Chordata > Amphibia > Caudata > Ambystomatidae > Ambystoma > Ambystoma mexicanum. The sequence continues at coordinate 662,896,677 of NC_090922.1, forward strand.
TGATAATGGTCATTTTCCTACTTTCAATTTTTCTGGGCAGCAAATTATCTACAATTACAGAAGAAGAGGAGGGAACAAATCTCTCAAAATAGAGAATCCTTTTCTGCATGAGTGCCGGACATTTTATGACTAGATGGTGGAAAGTCTTTAATTCCTGTTCTTTGCAGAACCTACAATTTCATTCCATCTTTGGGATTCCCATCCTTGGCCCCACGACTTCCATCCAATGCACACATTGGAAGCGAAATCTGATCTAATCGGCACACGTTCTATCGTCCTATTTCTCTGCTGGATGCACCAAGTAAGATATTTGCCTGGATTATTTTGCGGGAATTTAACAACTGGACACAAAAAACCTTTACTCGAGATCCCTTGCAGTCTGGGTTTGTGACAGGTTTGGGCAAAATCCCAAATATTATCACCTTAATTATGCTGAAATCACAATGTGCAAAGGAAAATCAAGTTTTATACATGGCCTTTGTGGATTTCAAGATCGCTTTTGGTTAAACACCCAACATCCAAAATGGCATGTGCTTTAAGCCAGATTCTGGAAAAAGGTCCTAAGATTACCCACATGTACACCAATGCCTATTCTGCGACACAAACTGGGTTTGTCATTGTTAGCAGACTATGTCACATGGAAAAAATGCACCTTTCTTTGTAAATGCTTATTGAGTCTGCAACTAAACAATATCTTAGGGATAGTATCTCACTATCTGTTAATCTCAACATATCCCTTCTCGCAACAATGGTGTCTGGAAGTTTATAAGAATCTATCAGACGCAAGTATTAGTGTGCACATGTTGCTTGACAATCCAATACAAGCCAAAAAGAAATTACATCAGTACAATTGGATTGTGAACACAGATAAATGTATTACATATAACAACTTCTCTACTGCATTGTTTGGACACAAGAGGCATCGCCTATTGTCAGATTATGTGGTTCAATTTCCATTGCCATATATAAGAAACAAGTATTTAAGATTCAGACTAAATCTATGGCCCACCAATTACATTTTGGCTAGGAGAAAACAGATATCAAAAGATCAAAATTTCTGTCGATTTTGCAAAAATATTAAGCAGATAGAGACGCTGGAACATATTATAGTTTCTTGCCCCGATTTGGAGTCGTTGAGAAACTAATTTTTCTCAAATACATTATACATCTATACACCGACTGATCATGGGGACATATGGCGACGCCTCTTCTGCAGCACAAAATTTTCTGTGAGAAAAGCGAGTGTTCATTTCTTGATTTGTTTATTTCCAGATTAACTCTAACAATCGAGACAGGAATCTGCAAGATGTAAATTTATACATTGATAAATTGTAAATAGGAATGTATGAATTATGTAAGTTTTTATGCAATTTTGTAAATATAAATTGAAAATTTGATAGGTTGAATCAAATCAGCCAAACAAATAATAACAAAAAAAAAAATAGGGGCGTTTATCAGTCACATTAGTATGTTGTGTGGCAATGTCTCTATATAAAGCCAGTCTTTGGACATCTTTTCATCACAGATTCTGTCACATTGCTTCTAGACCCTTTTCGATTTCTGCAATAGGACATCCCCTTGAATATTATTATTATTCAGTTTTTATTACGTGCCACGTGCCCAAGGGCCTGAGAGCACACATTGGCTTTTAAAAGACATAACTCCCAATCCGATATCAACTCAGTCAGCATTTTCAAGTTCCCTTGATTCATCACTTTCTTTAACCCTCCAAATAGGGTATTTTCTGCTCCCTCATTAAAGTGGCAAATGACATGTTGAATTTGAGCGGCATCCCATTCAACTATACTAACTCTGTTTAATTAGCCACCCCCAAGTCTCTTTGGAAACTTCAAGCTGTGCAGGTCAATGCTGCCTGATTTATCTACAATCTTAAGTCTCCCAGTCACATCTCTTCCTCGATCACAGCTTTTCTGGCTACCCATTGCCTCACAAATCCAATTCAAGCTTCTTTACCTAACCCGCAACCAAGTAACTACACACCTGCAATTCATCAAGACCTGCTTTCAAGCAAGACCTCCCAGATCTTTGCATCTAAGCTAAGTGGTGTTAAATGCAATGTCAGCCGTCTCAGCCATGAATGCATAAGATAGAACACCACACCGTTCTCATGTAGGAAACATAACCACTCTGTCCTCGCCTCTCAAAACCTCACGAAAGGTCCAGCAGCCAAATGCTCCTCCCCACGGTTCAATGCCCTGACGTAGAGCAACCAACAGGTTGCTACCAATCTCTAATTGGAAAAAAAAAAATAATTTGCAACCTGTAGGTCTTGGAGTCCTCCAAGATATTTCATTCAGCATTTATTCATAGTTATTTGGTGTTTATATAGCGCTAGATATATCGGTACACAGTCTCGCCTAATGACAAAACCATGCTAGCTTTTGAGTTATGTGGATGGATTGCATCACCCGAGCAGGTATTTATATGAATTTTGCACTCCCTTGTTTATATGGCATAACTCTTGTCTCAACAGGGCTGGAAAGGTTTAAAGGCACGCTCTTGCATAGCAGAGAATACAAGCAGCCAACTGCGTTCCAGGGAAAGCGAGTTCTTGTGGTTGGAATCGGAAACAGTGGAGTTGATATAGCTACAGACCTCAGTGACCTGGCGGCCAAGGTACAGGAAGGTTTGCATGCTACACTTGGGGCGCTGGGGGGGGGGCTTGTGCGAGGTGGACAGTATGCATCTTCCCCCAAACCACGCATTGGGTGCGAGGCACTTGAACAATGAGCAACATTTGTTAAACCTAACCTGTATTGACTCTGATTTTCATTTATGTCAACCGCACTGGTAACGGATGTCATAGCAACATAGCAGACACCCAGAAAGTCCTGCATTATGAGCAGTGCTGGTAGTAATAAAAATACATGATATTATAAATACCTCATATTTTTTAAAATACCATGTAGTTGTGAGTTGGGTTTTCATGGGATATTGACTTCATGGGTACACAAAAAGCACTTATTTGCCCCATCTAGAGTTTACTATGTGCTCCACAGCAGACTTCGATTTTCTTTGACGTTTAACACTGGGGGTGCCCCAGAAACTCGTAGAAGCCACTCCTGGCCCAGAAGCTGGAGCACACTGCCGCTATGTAGCAGGCTGGACTCCATCCTCATCCCGAGAAATGCCTCAGACTGATCTTTGGACCACCATCTGATATGCCTCAGATGGCAGTCCACCTCCTTCACCAGTCTCTTCCAGCCAACCAATTCAGTGTGGTGCCAAATTCCTTTTATGGCAGCACAGGGTCACACTATTGTCCATGTTACCCATGGGATTGGCAGATGTTTTCCACTTGGCAAAGTGACAAGTGTCCTGGTGCCCCCCTTAAAAGGGGACAGTTGCAAAATAGACAATTTTGTAAAACAAAGTACTCACAACAACATACATTTTAAAATGGAGACATTGATTATCTCATGGCATTTTTTAAAGCTTTTAAGGAATGAGTGGTAAAAAGTAAACTGTGCATTTTTTTTTACATATGTGACACCCACATTTCAGCACAGTGACAAGGAAATTCATTACACTTTGCTTTCAAATATGTCTTCAATAAGGGTATGTTTTCTGCCTTTTGTCTGTGTGTTCCTTACACCCTCCCCCTTCTTGAATATTCTTCAAGGTTAAGGTAGATCTCGGTAGTGTTTAGGAGGTTGTCCCTCTCCCAACCTTCCTCCCATAAGAGGCCTTAGGGACTTGAGGCACAATGCAGGAGAGTGCGTTATGGATAGGTCACGTTAAAGTTTAAAGTGATTAGGCTGTGACATTTAGTGTAGCTATCTAGGTAGGTAGCGTACTGGGTATTTCCTCAACACATTAGAACCTCTGATTGGATTCCTCATCATCATAATGGTTTCAAGTTCTGGATCATGGGCTCTGCTGTCCAGCATAAATGCTTCTTACTCCTTCTGCAGGGCCTGGATGGCCAGGTTTGATGTGGCTTACAGTTGGTTATGTGGGCCAATGGGTGATTTATTATTCATATAATGTTAGTTCATTTTTGCAATACTTTGTTGGACTCTCAGGGAGTTTAATGGCCTTCAGCTGTGCTGATTTTCATCTTCGGTTCATCTTGCTCTTTGGTGTCCTCCCCTGGTTTGTCTGAATGACACCTAGTGGTGAGTCTCCTTGGTGATGGGTCCCCTGCAGGAGTTTCAAACAGAATGATAACCTTGTATTCTTAAGATAGGGGATGTTTGTTATTATCTTCTTTTTTCCTAGAGATTCTAAACCGGTTGACTGGGGAGTTGGTGGTCAACCAAGTAGTGTTGACTACTAGAGGCCACCTACCTTGTTCTGTCCTTTTCCCACGCTTCTTATTAGGACCTGTTCTCAAGGCTGAAGGTATGTTTGGCAAGCCTTGATGTCACACCACATTTTGTTGCTGGCTCCATTCTTCCCTGCGGAGGCCTTTGACATCTGAAAGACTGAGTTGATCTGGTGTTTCACGCTGTCAACATATTTGAGGTAGTTTTCCAAACCAGTCCTGGGTGATTGTCAGGACCCATGGGTTTCGTGGGCTGGTCTCCGCTCAGTCAGGCTGACAGAGTACGCCAGGCCTGGTGAGTCCCAGGGCGTCTTTCACAACATTCCTCCTGTGTGTAGTACATTTTCCAGAGGACTGTGTGCACCAGTGTGGGATGCAATGATGTCGCTATGCATCGACGTCCAACCAATTGGTGTGCATCCCGGATTGGTCTCTCCCAGTGGCAGTGATTGCAAAAAGGACTGAGGGGGCAAGCACAGAATTTCTCAAAGTCAACCTTTTGGCTGTTTTTCCTGTCCGTTGCTTTTCTGCTCTAGCATTCTACCATCTCTACGTTTCCTTGACCCTAGATTTCTGGTTTAACTGATTGTGTCTTTGATTGCCCTTTCTGAATTTGGTTGCCTTCTGTGGATTGGATTTCTGGTAGAACAGCCTGTCCTTCTGGATTGCTACTGGTACTGTGTTTTTTTGATTATTTGGCCTTGCCCTCTGGAACTTTGGATCCTTGGTTACTTTCTTTTGTTCCACTCCCATTAGTTTCCATCCTCTTTCCACCCTGGTTAGCCCCCTGCTTGCTGAGACGTGTTTTATCTGGTTGGCTGCATACTTTTATGGGCAGTTCTCTGGTCTCTGGACTGTGCATCAAACCTGGTAGGAGGTCTACGTTAATTTCCTTTAGGTTCTTCTGTGCTGTTGTTCCATCATGCAGGTAGGAGAACAGGAACCCTGGGGATTGGGTGTAGATGGTTACTTATCATTGCTATAAAGTCGGTTTATCTGATTCTCTTGTTTTCCTTCCTTACAGCCTGGGAGAGCATCTGGCATTTTCCCTCCTGCCTGTTCATATGAGCCCCTAACCCCATGAATATCGGTTCACAAAGGCTGTGCTCTCGGGAGGAAAATTGCCCTGTAATAGGAGACCCACTGCCTCCGATATGTCTCTGTGTCACAGGCAGCTGGTTCACGACAGAGATGCCAAAGCACAGGGCAATGGGAGTATGGGTGTCTCTCACGAACATGAGAAATTAGGGAGTATGACCAGTGTGACCAGTGATGACATTCTTCATATAATTAAATACATGCGTCAGTGCTACAATATGTTGGATCCACTTGGTCTTTCCTTGCTCTAACAGTGCACAGCATGTCGAGTGTTCTGTTGAAGCGCTTTATCTGACCATCTCCTTGTGAGTGGTAAGGGTACAAATGGGTCTTGATGTTCATATGGAGTCTTGATGGTCAACAGTAATGGATGAAGATGTTTTCCCTCATTGCATTACCAATGGTGGTGGTCTTCTGGTCTTTGGTTATCTAGGCTTGCGTGTCCCTCGTGAATTAATCTGTGAGCACAAAGTACCTTGCACATTGTACTGATATCAAGCTCTAAGTACAGGAAGCAAGTACAAACCATATCCATCTATGGAATTGCAGGTAAGCTGCTTGACAGACTGCAGCCTTACTGGCAATGCAGTAGTTGCACAATTTGCAGTATTTCTTTTTATATCCATTGTCAGTAGAAGCAGGGCTAGATGGGTTATTTCAATTTACAGATGGCTTTCTGGTCATGATGCATATGGACCAAAGAATATTGATGTTGGCGGCCGAGCACCAGACAACACAACTGCTTTTCTTGGGTCTGTATCTCTTTGTAGTGGATACCCAGTTTAAAAGATCAGGATTTCTCATTCCTTGCCAAAAGCCTGCTGGGTGGCATTGTCTATGTGGTTGAAAGATCTGCTCCATCTCTTTCGCTTTCAGGACAGCTGAGATGCTTGATCAGCAAGATGGTCTTCGAGCAGCTTGATTCTTTAATGTTTTGGAAGAAGCTTAGACTTGTGAAGTTGCAGTTTTCCAAGGTAGTCCCAACAGGAGTCCCTCTGACAGTCAATCATTCTGGCTCAGTCTGGTGTGGTACTTCCGCAGCGTGCAGAGTGTCTGCACTGCTGCATCTAGAATGGTTACAATTTGGGGTTTTCTTTTGGGTTGTGTGACAAGTGGGACAAAGAGTTGGCTTTGATGTTACTGACCCTGAGGTGTTACATAAGCTGTAAATCATACATTGGCAGGGCAGGAAAATCAATGATGGCTGCTGAAATTCAGCCTTGGGAACTTGAGGATTTACAACAGTGGATTATTGTCTGTATGCACAGTGAATCCCGACCCCATACTTGTAGATCAAAGCTTTTCTGAGACTGACTACTTAAGTGCCAGGAACTTCCTTGTGTGTAGAGTTGTTTTTCTCTGATGCATTCAGCTGGTGAATGGTGTAACCGGGTCATGGATTTAACCATGTCCAGGCATCACAGGGACAACTCTCTTAACCTGACATTAGGTAGCCTACAAGGGTAAAGCCAGAGTCAGAACTAGCCTACGGGTTTTTTAAGGGGGAGTTGAAAGTGACCCCAATCCCTGAATGTCGAGGATGTTTGGCGTTGTTTGCTGATTGGCACCACTGTCCTCTTCTCAGTGCCTAGTACCCTCTGCCCTAAGCATTTCTTCCTCAGTTTCAGGTGGTTCTACAGAGCCTTGGGGAATAGTGTGGCCCGTTATCCCAACAATAGACCCGGAGACTACAGCTACCAACATGCCCCTCACTTCTTATACCACCATAATGGCCAGTGAACAACAGGCAGCAGCCCCTCCCAGAGACCAACAGTAAGGGCCATGAGCACGGGGTCCCCATCATAAGCAGCAGAAGAGAAGAAACCTTGAACGGGAAAGGACTCAAACTAACATGATCCATCTGAAGTCAACCGTTTAATCAGCAAAACCACCAGACCGTGGCATGGGGTGGTCCTGGGGAGTAGGAGACACCCTCCAGCCTGGGCCAGGCAGCCTGAATCCATGGGACATGGTCCTGTCGCATGTTGGCCTGCACTGGGACCATGCACAGTGGGCCTTGAAGAAAGAAATCCTCCTGGGCCACTGATGACAGGTGCAGCCCAGAAGGTGAAGAGTAGGATTTTGACTAGAATTTACCAATACTTTTGTTTTAGAACTGTAGAACAGTTCCGACATTGTGAGCGTCTCCCCTACAAAATGAGTTTCAATAGGATCTATTAATATTTATGAATAGTTCATAAATAATATAAATATTAATAACTTAGTCAAATATCCTACACATTCCTGCCACATATGCATGAAGTAGGCTTTATCGTGGGAATCTAAAAAATCACATTTCATTGATGGGAAAAGTTAGTGCCGGAAGATGTGGAAGAAAATATGATTGAGTTCAAATTGTCTGGAGACACCCCCTTATCACATGGACAGATTATTATCAACCTATGATATCATGGGGTGTATTCTCTCGAGTGTCAACCTGTTAAGTGAGACAATTGAAAGATGTCCCCAATCAGAAATGGTGCTGTAAATATGGCATACTGTGGGAAAATGGGAACCTATTTAAGTAGAAAACTGCAGGAAGTAGAGGGAGCACTCTGGGATTTTGAAGGCTACAGGAGGAGGAACCTCTGTCCAACTGGATGAGCACTGAGGTGGAATGACCTCTTCAGATGCAAGAGACCATGGGTATTGAAGCCTGAAGCAGAATTTACCTGAGGCTGACATAATTCCCAGAGGTACATAAAGCAGAGATTGAAGGGACCTAGCTGAATAATCAAAATGTGTCATGGCCACGGGCCCCAGAACACAAAAACCACATCATTTTGTGATGGGGGAAATAAGTCACTTGACCCACTTATGTCCCCTTTGGGCCTCATAAACACAGGGGCCCTGGCTGGACTCAGTGCTGGCGGATTTGGCACCAGGCTCATATAGAGATGTGAGCAGGAACACTTTATTTCAGTGCTGGAGTGCTTTTATTTTACAAGAACTTTCCTTTCAGGTGCTGGAAGCCGTTATTCCAGAGAACATCCCCATGTGCTGACTCATCTGGTGTGGCTCCCTAGACCTGGTATTCTGGTGCTGATTTATTGGGTGTGGCAGGGCGTGGCAGCAGGCAGCAGGCAGCCAGAGCTACTGGCCGTGGCCAGGAACAAGACTATATAAAACCCACCGATCCCTCAAGCAAACTCTTCACGTTACTTTTGCACCTCAGTGCAACGTGGCACTCACCGCTGCCTGGACCAGCTACTTAACTTGTGATCCTGCAACACCAGAATCCTTACCTGGACCCTGGCTCGCATCTCACGGCAACGCTCTATCTTCTTGGCAGATCCCGAATCGACGCTGCAGCACCTGCGCTCTCTGTCCCACAAAGCCAAAGTCCTGAAATGAGAAAAGAAGACAAGACAAGGTTAGAACACCCAACCCAGGGTCGCGCCGCATTTAAAACCCAACGTGCACCCTAAGGCACCATTAAAGGCTACTTACAAGATGTCAGACCATCTCAGCCCCGTTACTCTGTACCGCCAGCTCAGCTTCTTCTACCGCAGCTACCGCCGGCACCGCTACACCATCTGCAAGGGGAGAGAGCAGAGAAAAGAGACATTACATACAAAGGACAGAGAACAAACTTTACAAATGCAATTACAACAGCCGGAAGACAAGCGGGCAAGTGGAAACCAGGGAAACAGTTAGCAGCAGGACGGAGAGCCCATCATCATCATTTAGCAGGTGAGCCTCAAGAGTAGAGCAACCCCAGGGAAGCCACATTCAGGGAGAAGAGGTCTGGAGAAGGGGTCAGGGACCACAGGCTGCATACTCATACGACCCTCCTTATATTCACGCAGGAACCGCACTGCTCATCAATGCAGTTCCCCACACAGACGCAGAGGGAGGAACAGACAAGAGGAGTTTCATCCCTGGGAGGGCTGCGACCATGCCCAACACCTCCACAGAGACCAGATGAGCGTAACAGTTGTTGAATGTTGTTCAGGGAATCCAATATAAGATAAACCTCCATGCAACTTGCATTGGAAGCACAAGAAACTGGGAAGGACTAAGGTGATTAGCTTGGCAATCTGGAGAAAGACAGACCACTTCATCTGTCATCAAAGAAATTCATTGGGAGCAGCACCACAAAACAATCTCATGCTCAAGACCTCTGGTTGATGGGCTTCACCCACCCACATGGGCTTATTTTATGAGAAACACTCCTACACATACATTGAAATATATTCCAGTTGAGTTAACCAAACTCAGAAAAATCTGGGTTGGCAACATGGTAGAAATGCCTGGGGTTTAGAACAGAAGCTTCAAAGGAAATCAATGGATTTAAAATGTTAACTATGAACTCTGCTTGCCCATCAATACCATCTGCCTAGAGTTAATAGAAAATGAGCAATGATTCTCTCTTTAATGGATAATATGGGCAGCTCCTCTCTCCTTCTCAGCGGTATGTTGAAGCCAGCGATGCATGGCTGTGGGGACGTTCCTTCGATGTGTGTGTCTCTCTCTCTGAGGCAGGATAATTGGCTTCCATTTCCTCATCTCAAATTTTGGGCATGTGACTTTTTCTCTCCTCAGTGTTTCCGTTTGCCTCCTGGATAGGATGCGTTGACCCTAAAAAACAAAAATTTAAAAAATATAGGGATACTGTCATGAAATTTGAGGCAAGGATTGAAAAGAGATGGTTTGCGCAGAAGCATGCTGCCACTGGGAACTGTGCAGGAATTGGGATCCTCTTATCTGTCACTTCTATCGGGTTGAGTGCTGATTTCTTCCTGTTCCTCCAACCTCCTGTAGAGAAGAGTTCTCATCCCTTGCTGACCTTGTTACACCATATTTTGCAAATTGTGATGAATCCCAGGGTATTTTCACTGATTCCATTGGGGAAGCCCATTCCCACGAGGCCGTGAACTAAGTGTTCCCCTGGCGGTGGTACTCAGCGGGTGGACCTAATGGGTATAGAAACACTCTCCATGGGCCAGCGATGGTCTTTCCTTGCTCTAACAGTGCACAGCATGTCGAGTGTTCTGTTGAAGCGCTTTATCTGACCATCTCCTTGTGAGTGGTAAAGGTACAAATGGGTCTTGATGGTCATATGGAGTCTTGATGGTCAACAGTAATGGATGAAGATGTTTTCCCACATTGCATTACCAATGGTGGTGGTCTTCTGGTCTTTGGTTATCTAGGCTTGCGTGTCCCTCGTGAATTAATCTGTGAGCACAAAGTACCTTGCACATTGTACTGATATCAAGCTCTAAGTACAGGAAGCAAGTACAAACCATATCCATCTATGGAATTGCAGGTAAGCTGCTTGACAGACTGCAGCCTTACTGGCAATGCAGTAGTTGCACAATTTCCAGTATTTCTTTTTATATCCATTGTCAGTAGAAGCAGGGCTAGATGGGTTATTTCAATTTACAGATGGCTTTCTGGTCATGATGCATATGGACCAAAGAATATTGATGTTGGCGGCCGAGCACCAGACAACACAACTGCTTTTCTTGGGTCTGTATCTCTTTGTAGTGGATACCCAGTTTAAAAGATCAGGATTTCTCATTCCTTGCCAAAAGCCTGCTGGGTGGCATTGTCTATGTGGTTGAAAGATCTGCTCCATCTCTTTCGCTTTCAGGACAGCTGAGATGCTTGATCATCAAGATGGTCTTCGAGCAGCTTGATTCTTTAATGTTTTGGAAGAAGCTTAGACTTGTGAAGTTGCAGTTTTCCAAGGTAGTCCCAACAGGAGTCCCTCTGACAGTCAATCATTCTGGCTCAGTCTGGTGTGGTACTTCCACAGCGTGCAGAGTGTCTGCACTGCTGCATCTAGAATGGTTACAATTTGGGGTTTTCTTTTGGGTTGTGTGACAAGTGGGACAAAGAGTTGGCTTTGATGTTACTGACCCTGAGGTGTTACATAAGCTGTAAATCATACATTGGCAGGGCAGGAAAATCAATGATGGCTGCTGAAATTCAGCCTTGGGAACTTGAGGATTTACAACAGTGGATTATTGTCTGTATGCACAGTGAATCCCGACCCCATACTTGTAGATCAAAGCTTTTCTGAGACTGACTACTTAAGTGCCAGGAACTTCCTTGTGTGTAGAGTTGTTTTTCTCTGATGCATTCAGCTGGTGAATGGTGTGACCGGGTCATGGATTTAACCATGTCCGGGCATCACAGGGACAACTCTCTTAACCTGACATTAGGTAGCCTACAAGGGTAAAGCCAGAGTCAGAACTAGCCTATGGGTTTTTTAAGGGGGAGTTGAAAGTGACCCCAATCCCTGAATGTCGAGGATGTTTGGCGTTGTTTGCTGATTGGCACCACTGTCCTCTTCTCAGTGCCTAGTACCCTCTGCCCTAAGCATTTCTTCCTCGGTTTCAGGTGGTTCTACAGAGCCTTGGGGAATAGTGTGGCCCGTTATCCCAACAATAGACCCGGAGACTACAGCTACCAACATGCCCCACACTTCTTATACCACCATAATGGCCAGTGAACAACAGGCAGCAGCCCCTCCCAGAGACCAACAGTAAGGGCCATGAGCACGGGGTCCCCATCATAAGCAGCAGAAGAGAAGAAACCTTGAACGGGAAAGGACTCAAACTAACATGATCCATCTGAAGTCAACCGTTTAATCAGCAAAACCACCAGACCGTGGCATGGGGTGGTCCTGGGGAGTAGGAGACACCTTCCAGCCTGGGCCAGGCAGCCTGAATCCATGGGACATGGTCCTGTCGCATGTTGGCCTGCACTGGGACCATGCACAGTGGGCCTTGAAGAAAGAAATCCTCCTGGGCCACTGATGACAGGTGCAGCCCAGAAGGTAAAGAGTAGGATTTTGACTAGAATTTACCAATACTTTTGTTTTAGAACTGTACAACTGTTCCGACATTGTGAGCGTCTCCCCTACAAAATGAGTTTCAATAGGATCTATTAATATTTATGAATAGTTCATAAATAATATAAATATTAATAACTTAGTCAAATATCCTACACATTCCTGCCACATATGCATGAAGTAGGCTTTATCGTGGGAATCTAAAAAATCACATTTCATTGATGGGAAATGTTAGTGCCGGAAGATGTGGAAGAAAATATGATTGAGTTCAAATTGTCTGGAGACACCCCCTTATCACATGGACAGATTATTATCAACCTATGATATCATGGGGTGTATTCTCTCGAGTGTCAACCTGTTAAGTGAGACAATTGAAAGATGTCCCCAATCAGAAATGGTGCTGTAAATATGGCATACTGTGGGAAAATGGGAACCTATTTAAGTAGAAAACTGCAGGAAGTAGAGGGAGCACTCTGGGATTTTGAAGGCTACAGGAGGAGGAACCTCTGTCCAACTGGATGAGCACTGAGGTGGAATGACCTCTTCAGATGCAAGAGACCATGGGTATTGAAGCCTGAAGCAGAATTTACCTGAGGCTGACATAATTCCCAGAGGTACATAAAGCAGAGATTGAAGGGACCTAGCTGAATAATCAAAATGTGTCATGGCCACGGGCCCCAGAACACAAAAACCACATCATTTTGTGATGGGGGAAATAAGTCACTTGACCCACTTATGTCCCCTTTGGGCCTCATAAACACAGGGGCCCTGGCTGGACTCATTGCTGGCGGATTTGGCACCAGGCTCATATAGAGATGTGAGCAGGAACACTTTATTTCAGTGCTGGAGTGCTTTTATTTTACAAGAACTTTCCTTTCAGGTGCTGGAAGCCGTTATTCCAGAGAACATCCCCATGTGCTGACTCATCGGGTGTGGCTCCCTAGACCTGGTATTCTGGTGCTGATTTATTGGGTGTGGCAGGGCGTGGCAGCAGGCAGCAGGCAGCCAGAGCTACTGGCCGTGGCCAGGAACAAGACTATATAAAACCCACCGATCCCTCAAGCAAACTCTTCACGTTACTTTTGCACCTCAGTGCAACGTGGCACTCACCGCTGCCTGGACCAGCTACTTAACTTGTGATCCTGCAACACCAGAATCCTTACCTGGACCCTGGCTCGCATCTCACGGCAACGCTCTATCTTCTTGGCCCATCCCGAACCGACGCTGCAGCACCTGCGCTCTCTGTCCCACAAAGCCAAAGTCCTGAAATGAGAAAAGAAGACAAGACAAGACCAAACCCAGGGTCGCGCCGCATTTAAAACCCAACGTGCACCCTAAGGCACCATTAAAGGCTACTTACAAGATGTCAGACCATCTCAGCCCCGTTACTCTGTACCGCCAGCTCTGCTTCTTCTACCGCAGCTACCGCCGGCACCGCTACACCATCTGCAAGGGGAGAGAGCAGAGAAAAGAGACATTACATACAAAGGACAGAGAACAAACTTTACAAATGCAATTACAACAGCCGGAAGACAAGCGGGCAAGTGGAAACCAGGGAAACAGTTAGCAGCAGGACGGAGAGCCCATCATCATCATTTAGCAGGTGAGCCTCAAGAGTAGAGCAACCCCAGGGAAGCCACATTCAGGGAGAAGAGGTCTGGAGAAGGGGTCAGGGACCACAGGCTGCATACTCATACGACCCTCCTTATATTCACGCAGGAACCGCACAGCTCATCAATGCAGTTCCCCACACAGACGCAGAGGGAGGAACAGACAAGAGGAGATTCATCCCTGGGAGGGCTGCGACCATGCCCAACACCTCCACAGAGACCAGATGAGCGTAACAGTTGTTGAATGTTGTTCAGGGAATCCAATATAAGCTAAACCTCCATGCAACTTGCATTGGAAGCACAAGAAACTGGGAAGGACTAAGGTGATTAGCTTGGCAATCTGGAGAAAGACAGACCACTTCATCTGTCATCAAAGAAATTCATTGGGAGCAGCACCACAAAACAATCTCATGCTCAAGACCTCTGGTTGATGGGCTTCACCCACCCACATGGGCTTATTTTATGAGAAACACTCCTACACATACATTGAAATATATTCCAGTTGAGTTAACCAAACTCAGAAAAATCTGGGTTGGCAACATGGTAGAAATGCCTGGGGTTTAGAACAGAAGCTTCAAAGGAAATCAATGGATTTAAAATGTTAACTATGAACTCTGCTTGCCCATCAATACCATCTGCCTAGAGTTAATAGAAAATGAGCAATGATTCTCTCTTTAATGGATAATATGGGCAGCTCCTCTCTCCTTCTCAGCGGTATGTTGAAGCCAGCGATGCATGGCTGTGGGGACGTTCCTTCGATGTGTGTGTCTCTCTCTCTGAGGCAGGATAATTGGCTTCCATTTCCTCATCTCAAATTTTGGGCATGTGACTTTTTCTCTCCTCAGTGTTTCCGTTTGCCTCCTGGATAGGATGTGTTGACCCTAAAAAACAAAAATTTAAAAAATATAGGGATACTGTCATGAAATTTGAGGCAAGGATGAAAAGAGATGGTTTGCGCAGAAGCATGCTGCCACTGGGAACTGTGCAGGAATTGGGATCCTCTTATCTGTCACTTCTATCGGGTTGAGTGCTGATTTCTTCCTGTTCCTCCAACCTCCTGTAGAGAAGAGTTCTCATCCCTTGCTGACCTTGTTACACCATATTTTGCAAATTGTGATGAATCCCATGGTATTTTCACTGATTCCATTGGGGAAGCCCATTCCCACGAGGCCGTGAACTAAGTGCCCCCCTGGCGGTGGTACTCAGCGGGTGGACCTAATGGGTATAGAAACACTCTCCATGGGACCAGCGATGGTCTTTCCTTGCTCTAACAGTGCACAGCATGTCGAGTGTTCTGTTGAAGCGCTTTATCTGACCATCTCCTTGTGAGTGGTAAAGGTACAAATGGGTCTTGATGGTCATATGGAGTCTTGATGGTCAACAGTAATGGATGAAGATGTTTTCCCACATTGCATTACCAATGGTGGTGGTCTTCTGGTCTTTGGTTATCTAGGCTTGCGTGTCCCTCGTGAATTAATCTGTGAGCACAAAGTACCTTGCACATTGTACTGATATCAAGCTCTAAGTACAGGAAGGAAGTACAAACCATATCCATCTATGGAATTGCAGGTAAGCTGCTTGACAGACTGCAGCCTTACTGGCAATGCAGTAGTTGCACAATTTGCAGTATTTCTTTTTATATCCATTGTCAGTAGAAGCAGGGCTAGATGGGTTATTTCAATTTACAGATGGCTTTCTGGTCATGATGCATATGGACCAAAGAATATTGATGTTGACGGCCGAGCACCAGACAACACAACTGCTTTTCTTGGGTCTGTATCTCTTTGTAGTGGATACCCAGTTTAAAAGATCAGGATTTCTCATTCCTTGCCAAAAGCCTGCTGGGTGGCATTGTCTATGTGGTTGAAAGATCTGCTCCATCTCTTTCGCTTTCAGGACAGCTGAGATGCTTGATCAGCAAGATGGTCTTCGAGCAGCTTGATTCTTTAATGTTTTGGAAGAAGCTTAGACTTGTGAAGTTGCAGTTTTCCAAGGTAGTCCCAACAGGAGTCCCTCTGACAGTCAATCATTCTGGCTCAGTCTGGTGTGGTACTTCCGCAGCGTGCAGAGTGTCTGCACTGCTGCATCTAGAATGGTTACAATTTGGGGTTTTCTTTTGGGTTGTGTGACAAGTGGGACAAAGAGTTGGCTTTGATGTTACTGACCCTGAGGTGTTACATAAGCTGTAAATCATACATTGGCAGGGCAGGAAAATCAATGATGGCTGCTGAAATTCAGCCTTGGGAACTTGAGGATTTACAACAGTGGATTATTGTCTGTATGCACAGTGAATCCCGACCCCATACTTGTAGATCAAAGCTTTTCTGAGACTGACTACTTAAGTGCCAGGAACTTCCTTGTAAGTAGAGTTGTTTTTCTCTGATGCATTCAGCTGGTGAATGGTGTACCGGGTCATGGATTTAACCATGTCCGGGCATCACAGGGACAACTCTCTTAACCTGACATTAGGTAGCCTACAAGGGTAAAGCCAGAGTCAGAACTAGCCTACGGGTTTTTTAAGGGGGAGTTGAAAGTGACCCCAATCCCTGAATGTCGAGGATGTTTGGCGTTGTTTGCTGATTGGCACCACTGTCCTCTTCTCAGTGCCTAGTACCCTCTGCCCTAAGCATTTCTTCCTCGGTTTCAGGGGGTTCTACAGAGCCTTGGGGAATAGTGTGGCCCGTTATCCCAACAATAGACCCGGAGACTACAGCTACCAACATGCCCCACACTTCTTATACCACCATAATGGCCAGTGAACAACAGGCAGCAGCCCCTCCCAGAGACCAACAGTAAGGGCCATGAGCACGGGGTCCCCATCATAAGCAGCAGAAGAGAAGAAACCTTGAACGGGAAAGGACTCAAACTAACATGATCCATCTGAAGTCAACGGTTTAATCAGCAAAACCACCAGACCGTGGCATGGGGTGGTCCTGGGGAGTAGGAGACACCCTCCAGCCTGGGCCAGGCAGCCTGAATCCATGGGACATGGTCCTGTCGCATGTTGGCCTGCACTGGGACCATGCACGGTGGGCCTTGAAGAAAGAAATCCTCCTGGGCCACTGATGACAGGTGCAGCCCAGAAGGTGAAGAGTAGGATTTTGACTAGAATTTACCAATACTTTTGTTTTAGAACTGTAGAACTGTTCCGACATTGTGAGCGTCTCCCCTACAAAATGAGTTTCAATAGGATCTATTAATATTTATGAATAGTTCATAAATAATATAAATATTAATAACTTAGTCAAATATCCTACACATTCCTGCCACATATGCATGAAGTAGGCTTTATCGTGGGAATCTAAAAAATCACATTTCATTGATGGGAAAAGTTAGTGCCGGAAGATGTGGAAGAAAATATGATTGAGTTCAAATTGTCTGGAGACACCCCCTTATCACATGGACAGATTATTATCAACCTATGATATCATGGGGTGTATTCTCTCGAGTGTCAACCTGTTAAGTGAGACAATTGAAAGATGTCCCCAATCAGAAATGGTGCTGTAAATATGGCATACTGTGGGAAAATGGGAACCTATTTAAGTAGAAAACTGCATGAAGTAGAGGGAGCACTCTGGGATTTTGAAGGCTACAGGAGGAGGAACCTCTGTCCAACTGGATGAGCACTGAGGTGGAATGGCCTCTTCAGATGCAAGAGACCATGGGTATTGAAGCCTGAAGCAGAATTTACCTGAGGCTGACATAATTCCCAGAGGTACCTAAAGCAGAGATTGAAGGGACCTAGCTGAATAATCAAAATGTGTCATGGCCACGGGCCCCAGAACACAAAAACCACATCATTTTGTGATGGGGGAAATAAGTCACTTGACCCACCTATGTCCCCTTTGGGCCTCATAAACACAGGGGCCCTGGCTGGACTCAGTGCTGGCGGATTTGGCACCAGGCTCATATAGAGATGTGAGCAGGAACACTTTATTTCAGTGCTGGAGTGCTTTTATTTTACAAGAACTTTCCTTTCAGGTGCTGGAAGCCGTTATTCCAGAGAACATCCCCATGTGCTGACTCATCGGGTGTGGCTCCCTAGACCTGGTATTCTGGTGCTGACTTATTGGGTGTGGCAGGGCATGGCAGCAGGCAGCAGGCAGCCAGAGCTACTGGCCGTGGCCAGGAACAAGACTATATAAAACCCACCGATCCCTCAAGCAAACTCTTCACGTTACTTTTGCACCTCAGTGCAACGTGGCACTCACCGCTGCCTGGACCAGCTACTTAACTTGTGATCCTGCAACACCAGAATCCTTACCTGGACCCTGGCTCGCATCTCACGGCAACGCTCTATCTTCTTGGCAGATCCCGAATCGACGCTGCAGCACCTGCGCTCTCTGTCCCACAAAGCCAAAGTCCTGAAATGAGAAAAGAAGACAAGACAAGGTTAGAACACCCAACCCAGGGCCGCGCCGCATTTAAAACCCAACGTGCACCCTAAGGCACCATTAAAGGCTACTTACAAGATGTCAGACCATCTCAGCCTCGTTACTCTGTACCGCCAGCTCTGCTTCTTCTACCGCAGCTACCGCCGGCACCGCTACACCATCTGCAAGGGGAGAGAGCAGAGAAAAGAGACATTACATACAAAGGACAGAGAACAAACTTTACAAATGCAATTACAACAGCCGGAAGACAAGCGGGCAAGTGGAAACCAGGGAAACACTTAGCAGCAGGACAGAGAGCCCATCATCATCATTTAGCAGGTGAGCCTCAAGAGTAGAGCAACCCCAGGGAAGCCACATTCAGGGAGAAGAGGTCTGGAGAAGGGATCAGGGACCACAGGCTGCATACTCATACAACCCTCCTTATATTCACGCAGGAACCGCACTGCTCATCAATGCAGTTCCCCACACAGACGCAGAGGGAGGAACAGACAAGAGGAGTTTCATCCCTGGGAGGGCTGCGACCATGCCCAACACCTCCACAGAGACCAGATGAGCGTAACAGTTGTTGAATGTTGTTCAGGGAATCCAATATAAGCTAAACCTCCATGCAACTTGCATTGGAAGCACAAGAAACTGGGAAGGACTAAGGTGATTAGCTTGGCAATCGGGAGAAAGACAGACCACTTCATCTGTCATCAAAGAAATTCATTGGGAGCAGCACCACAAAACAATCTCATGCTCAAGACCTCTGGTTGATGGGCTTCACCCACCCACATGGGCTTATTTTATGAGAAACACTCCTACACATACATTGAAATATATTCCAGTTGAGTTAACCAAACTCAGAAAAATCTGGGTTGGCAACATGGTAGAAATGCCTGGGGTTTAGAACAGAAGCTTCAAAGGAAATCAATGGATTTAAAATGTTAACTATGAACTCTGCTTGCCCATCAATACCATCTGCCTAGAGTTAATAGAAAATGAGCAGTGATTCTCTCTTTAATGGATAATATGGGCAGCTCCTCTCTCCTTCTCAGCGGTATGTTGAAGCCAGCGATGCATGGCTGTGGGGACGTTCCTTCGATGTGTGTGTCTCTTTCTCTGAGGCAGGATAATTGGCTTCAATTTCCTCATCTCAAATTTTGGGCATGTGACTTTTTCTCTCCTCAGTGTTTCCGTTTGCCTCCTGGATAGGATGTGTTGACCCTAAAAAACAAAAATTTAAAAAATATAGGGATACTGTCATGAAATTTGAGGCAAGGATTGAAAAGAGATGGTTTGCGCAGAAGCATGCTGCCACTGGGAACTGTGCAGGAATTGGGATCCTCTTATCTGTCACTTCTATCGGGTTGAGTGCTGATTTCTTCCTGTTCCTCCAACCTCCTGTAGAGAAGAGTTCTCATCCCTTGCTGACCTTGTTACACCATATTTTGCAAATTGTGATGAATCCCAGGGTATTTTCACTGATTCCATTGGGGAAGCCCATTCCCACGAGGCCTTGAACTAAGTGTCCCCCTGGCGGTGGTACTCAGCGGGTGGACCTAATGGGTATGGAAACACTCTCCATGGGACCAGCGATGGTAGCCTTGAGAGAATGCAGTATTCACCACCTCCATTGTTGTCCCATTTGTCCATATACCACACCAGTCCCCTCTGGTCCCCCCCGTCCCGCCCACCTCTGTGTTAACGTAGAATAGAGGGTTTAATCATACTGGTTGAGGAAGAATGAGAATTGCCCAGGTAAAATACAAATTATCACTGACACGAAGAAGATGGAGCAAGGAGGCAAAAGCCTACTGCAGAACCAACACGAGCGGTATAACTTACAAGAGGCAGCCTCAATCATAAAAAGGGAAGAAGGAATCGATAGCATGTTGTATTGGAAAGGGTATTTTTTCCCCGGGACCAGCCCTTTTTGCCATAAATTACCCTATCAAACCCACATACAGGTTCTACATGCGACGGCCATGAACACACCACTGGAGATATAACACCTTCAGCATAAATGTAGCATTTATTAAACATAAAGCATAATATAACAGAACAATAAATGTAGCAGCAATTTGAATATAAAGGAATTCAAGTTAGAGAAATCACACATAATTAGAGAAAACACAGTCTTAGGTTGCTTGTATGTTATTAGTGCTGGGGGACCCAGGTCATCTAAAACGAACTGCTGCTCATCATTCCTCAGCCAGCTCTGTAGATGACAGCGCCACAAGGAGCCGCCTGGGGCATCATCATCTCGCTCTGGGCACTTGCTCGAAGCGAGTCCACAGAAGAATCCCCCTCCAAGGCATGGGTGCACGTACCTTTGTAATCTCGTGCTGTCAGTCAACATGACGGACTATTCCTGAACGTTCTCAGTGCAAAAAACATGTCCACTGATGGAAAAATCCAACTTGCTCGCTCTCCAAAATGCTCCTTCCCCCAAAGCCCATCTGCAAATTCAGGAATGTTTGTTATCAGTTCGTGCGAAGCTGTACCATTCCTTCTCATGCGAAAGAGGCTTTGTTTACCAAGCATGGCAGAGCCACTGCAGAGGAAAGAGGAGCTGAAATAATATGCATCACAATTAACCCCTAGTGGGCAAGCTTTACCGGCCCTGTGTTTCGCCAGCTAGTGTCATAGTGCTACAAGGCAGGCGCTATAGGTGCTATGATGTTTCAAACACTCAAATACATGTCTCTCTTAGCTACTCAAGTTGGGCCCCTGCCCTGCCAATATGCATCACAATTAACCCCTAGTGAGCAAGCTTTACCGGCCCTGTGCTTCACCAGCTAGTGTCATAGGGCTACAAGGCAGGCGCAATAAGTGCTATGATGCTTCGAACACTCAAATACATGTCTCTAAGAGCTACTAAACTTGGGCCTCTGCCCTGCCAATATGCATTACAATTAACCCCTAGTGAGCAAGCTTTACCGGCCCTATGCTTTACCAGCTAGTGTCATTGTGCTACAAGGCAGGCGCTATAGGTGCTATGATGATTCGAACACTCAAATATATGTCTCTCTTAGCTACTAAGCTTGGGCCCCTGCCCTGCCAACATGCATCACAATTAACCCCTAGTGAGCAAGCTTTACCGGCCCTGTGCTTCACCAGCTATTGTCATAGTGCTACAAGGCAGGCGTCATAGGTGCTATGATGCTTCGAATACTCAAATACATATCTCTATTAGCTACTAAACTTGGGCCTCTGTCCTGCCTTTCTATGCACAATGTAACCTTCGACCCCTTTGACACCTGCACATTCAATGTAGCTCCTCATGCTACTAATGTAGATGCTACTAACACAACATATTACTAATTAAACTATACAGATCAGTTCCCGCATTTAGCACATACTTTGAATAAGCTATTAGTCTTAGTTGTTAATGCAGCCATCTAAAGACCTCATGTGGGATATGGTTAGCTCAGCAGGCTACTGCAACTAAAGAAAATGCAATTTCTGTTTCAGTACATTCCACCCCTTTTCAAAGTGTGGGCGACAATGCTGGATTATGTCCATCTTCATTGTATGTAGTGCAGTGATACCTGAGGTAGTTAAAGATCTGGGAGCTTTCCAACAGATATAAGCAAACTGTCTTCTAGCTGTTAGTCATTGCAGCATGCAAGGTTAATGTAGACCTACCCAAACAAAAATGTATGCATTGTGAATAGTGACATTTACCCTAGCCACAACCGGGCCTACACAAAAATACCTACAAATTATCTTTTAACTAATCATTAGTTAATAAGCAGCATGTGGTTAATATAGCAAGGCAATCTGGTGTTGGTTAATCTAAAATGCACTATTGCATTTATGTACAGTCACTAGCTCTAAACCTGGCATTCTTCCAGTCTGAGGGCCTACCCACCCCCCTGTTCCCAGGGTCTACAAGTGTGACTATGGGCTGTGTGATTAGACACTTCCCCCATGTTTGTGGAGCACAATTGACACCATCTAATTTCATGAGCAAGATTAACACATGGGCACCAGGTTTCTAAAAAAACAGTTCTACTAATTTGCATCAAAACTCAATATTGCATTAACAATCGAAAAAACCCAAATGGATTACTCTGCATGTCTACAATTAAATGTAATTCTTTGTATCAGTGAGCTGGAGACAGCCGTCCCCACAAAAAATGAAACTTGCTGGTTCAACCAAACCGTTGTCATAAAATGTGTATAAAGTCTGTCATGGTTTCATTTACCTGGCCCAAGGCTACAAAAATATCCTTGTACCTCAAATTCTACTATCTCTAATTAGAGCCCATACTCTTGGCATCATTTCTTCAAAACAAAACCTCAACATACACACAGATAGCTTGTGTGCGCACTCGCATTATCTCAAAGCATTTAATGCTCCTGCTCGCACAACCCTGCTGCCCCAAAAATTCATAAATCATTCTCCTGGCTATGTGCAACGTATTAATTGTCTAAAAAAAAACAACTCTTGATAAAGCAGCTGTGTTGGAAGAGCCAAAACATTTCGTTTTCACAGATTCATCTCTAAATGCATTTCACCAATAATAAAATCATTTCAAAACATTTTGGTATTCAAGTGCTGTTTCACACAGCTGTTTGTCTCACATTATGTCATAGTCCACAACCCTTAAACAAAAAGGCATAACATATCAAAGGGGTTATTAAAACCACTCATTGAAATATTTGAGCATGTGCATCATTAAGTGTCTGACAACATGCCAAGTCAGCACTGTGGCAGTTATATAAAAGTTATTACTCTGTTGGGCACTTCTCGCAGGTTGTAGTACAATTGCCCTCACGCACATCAGTAGCATTGAGTGCAGTGCAGGAAGTGTTCAGTGTTCACATGGCACCCCGCAGTGACTCGCTTTCTCTGCAAATGTGTCTGCTTGACTGACCTGAAGCACCCGAAAATTGCACACCTCTAACCCCAGGTTTATTTTGCCTAATAGCAGAAACAAACAGAAATGTTAGAATTTCACAAAAGTTCAATATCAGTGTTATCCACCCCTTCGCTTAATACATCCCCCGCCTTTAGAAGTCTCATCAGGTGACTACACACGTTCTTATCATTGCTACCACAATAATTTTTCACCCTTCTTTGTGGTATCGGGGGCTTATTTGCCTTCAAACATTAGGGGTGTAACTGCCTAATCACAAATCATTTGTGAAATGCGATCATATTTGGTCAATGGTACCTCAGATGGATCTGTGTGGTTTGCAAAAGCAATACTATAAGTACCCCAGTAGATCACATCTCGCAATAGATCAATGCTTTTCTTTTCACCAAAGCGTTCACGAATGCCAGGTGGCAACTTGCTTCCAATGTCTCATGATCTTGATGTGGTTTGCCCTGCTCGCATCACTCCATTTCCAAAGGTAAAGTCTTTCAGTCCAATACTGCCTGCAGTTGCTTGCACAAGCAGCCTGTTTATTTTTTCCAGTTCTCCTTACAGCTAGTATCTTTAAAGCCTCTTGGTTTTCCACTTGTCAGTTTCCCAAAGGGTGTCTGCTGATTTCTTGGGCCACCCATGGAGAGTGTTAGTTTGAGTCAGTTTCTTTATTTGCTTCAACCAATCATTCATTCATATTCTTGCACTAAGCCTTGAGGCTTCTGGATCATGGCTAATGTGCAGTGTTCATGTTATACTCCGAAGTCCAGTTCTGCATGTTGTGTCTTGCAAAATGGCTATCTTTGTCAGATTTTATTTAATCTGGAATGCCATGATGTCTCATCAGTTACTCCAGCCCTCGCAATGTAGCTCGCATTTTGCTGGCTGCGTTATTTCACTTCTCCTCAAAGCGCCTAGAGCTTTCTTTTCCAGTGCACAGCACTTTAATTCACTTCATATGGGGCACTGGGATGCAGTTTGCATGGCAATGTCTCTTGAAATGGGCAGCTGTCTTTTCTTAGCCCATTCACAGGTTCACAGTTTCCCCAAATGTCCTGAAGCATGATGCGCCAGCCTGCCATTTGCATGCAGCATTTTTGTTCTTCCAGTGTTGTCACTGGGCGAATCCTTTGCCATCTGATGAGCTCCATTATTGCATGCTAGCATCAGAAAGGATGCATGCATCGGCACACGCAAGGTAAATTGTGCTCTTTTTTCACCTTCTCAATCATGGCAATTACCGCTTTCAGTTCAGTATTCTGGCTTGTACCCACCACCCCGTTCTTCTCTCACTGACAGTGTTTCTCGATGGGGATGGAATACAACTGCTGGCTAGTGTTTCTGTTCTTTCTCATTCATGGCAGTGCCGTTCGCAAGGCAAGCCTGTTTCTTTGCTCTTTCTGCCATCAAATCATAGACGGGTGCGACTTCAAAGAGAGACACTCGTTTCAGACAGTTCCTTCAGATTTACTGCTTTTAGCATTTGCTCCAGCAACTCAGAAAACCCCCATACTGCCAGCTTTTGTGCGCTGGTTTAGACACCACTGCCACTGGACATGAGCGGCCTTCTGCGCTTTTCTTTCACTTCCTCCTCCCACAGAAATTTCACGCTCCCAGCCCATGACAGGAATTTCTGTTTAATTTGTCTTAAGCCACACGCTCCACACAGCAAAATCATTGCCAACACGAACTTTCAGTTCAAAAGAGGCACTTTTTGTCATCAGTTTCAACTCACTATAATTCTGAAAAGCGTCTTTTAGCCTGTTCAAAGGCAGTCTGCTGATCAATGTCCCTTTCAAAAGCATATTTCTTCCTGGTCACTTTGTAGTTTGGCCTTACAATTAGACTCTGATGCAGTGTGTGATCTTTCCAAAGAACCCTCAACCCACTGAATCTTTGCACTTCCTTATTACACACAGATGTCTCCATCTGTGGTACCATTGCCACAGTAAAATCATTTTATGTACTGAGCCAAACCACATTGCACTTAAACATTTGACTTTTTGTGCAGATCCCTGCATGTTCTCTGCATGAATTGCCCAGACTCTATTCTGCTCGTGGGCTGTGAATTTGTCAACAACTTTTTCAACATGTGTCACAGTTAATATCTCAACACAATGTTCAATACATTCAGCACTCAATTGCAACATTTCCATGTCTTTCGCAACCATTCCATGGCATAGAGTGGGAACATTCAAATATTCTTGGGGCAATTTAGAAAATTTAAATTGTCTTTCCCCCAAATCATTGCATACTGATCCTGCAATTCCAAATAAATTCACAAATCAATAGTCATATGCCATTCACCCACCTCTTTAGTGAGTTTCTCACCCATTGTAACCATGTCTGGCACAGCTAAATGCTATGAAGCCAATTTAGTGTGTCCCATTAAAACAGAATTCACCACCTTCACATGGATTTTACAGTTGCCAAAACAAAGCCTCCCATGTCTCTCAACACAGAGGTTACTAATTTTCCTAACAACTCACCCATTCTCACGTTGTATTCAGGAATGTCAACACTTAAATCATCAGTTTCAAAAGTCATACCCTGGTCAGTCAACATTTCAGCCCCCCACTCTCATTCGCTAGTACACTCGGGCTAAATTACAATGTTTGAATCACTATTCACAATTTACATGTCAAATACTTTTGCAACTTTTTCTGTCCTAATTCCAAAATAGGGCGAGAACTTTGTTTCACTTTGCAATCCAAATCTAAACCTTTGAAAAGGAAAACCGCATGAAAAATTATTTCCTAATCAATGCAATAAAGGCAATAAATCATTTTTTACACATTCCTTGGAGCACAAACGCACATAGCCATCTCCCACTTTGCGCGCAGCTTTCTGCTCCCTGGCTTCATTCCCAAACAGTAAGTTAGCCAAGCATTTATTACTGAAAGGGAAAATACACAAGCTATCCGTTGTGGCAAACCGACACACAAGTACTGTTATTTTGTTGACTCAGAGCTACAGTGAGGCAACAATGGAAATGCAACAGCCTACCCCTCAATCTGCACTGTGTTCTCTCACACATTTGTCATTTCTCCAGCATGGCATGGCTTTGCACGATCCGACTACTGACACCAAATGTATTGGAAAGGGTATTTTTTCCCCAGAACCATCCCTTTTTGCCATAAATTACCCTATCACACCTACATACAGGTTCTACATGTGACTGCCATGAACACACCACTGGAAATATAACACATTCAGCAAAAATGTAGCATTTATTAAACATAAAGCATAATATAACAGAACAATAAATGTAGCAGCAATTTGAATATAAAGGAATTCAAGTTAGAGAAATCACACATAATTAGAGAAAAGACAGTCTTACGTTCATTGTATGTTATTATTAGTGCTGGGGGACCCAGGTCATCTAAAACGAACTGCTGCTCATATTTCCTAATCCAGCTCTGTAGATGACAGTGCCACAAGGAGCCGCCTGGGGCATCATCAGCAAGCTCCAGGCACGTGCTCAAAGCGAGTCCACAGAAGAATCCCCCTCTGAGGCATGGGTGCACGTGCCTTTGTAATCTTGTGCTGTCAGTCAGCGTGACGTACTATTCCCGAACATTCTCAGTGCAAAAAACATGTCCACTGAAACCCAACTTGCTCGCTCTCCAAAATGCTCCTACCCCCAAAGCCCATCTGCAAATTCAGGAATGTTTGTTATCAGTTCATGCAAGGCTGTACTATTCCTTTATGCGAAAGAGGCTTTGTTTACCAAGCATGGCAGAGCCACTGCAGTGAAAAGAAGAGCTGAAATAATATGCATCGCAATTAACCCCTAGTGAGCAAGCTTTACCGGCCCTGTGTTTCACCAGCTAGTGTCATAGTGCTACAAGGCAGGCGCTATAGGTGCTATGATGCTTCAAACACTCAAATACATTTCTCTATTAGCTACTAAACTTGTGCCTCTGCCCTGCCAATATGCATTGCAATTAAGCCCTAGTGAGCAAGCTTTACCAGCCCTGTGCTTCACCAGCCAGTGTCATAGTGCTACAAGGCAGGCGCTATAGGTGCTATGATGCTTCAAACACTCAAATACATGTCTCTATTTGCTACTAAACTTGGGCCTCTGCCCTGCCTTTTTATACACAATGTAACCTTCTAACCCTTTGAGCCCTGCATATTCAATGTAGCTCTTCATGCTACTAATGTAGGCGCTACTAACACAACACATTACTAATTCATCTATAAAGATCTGTTTCAGCATTTAGCGCATACTTTGAATAAGCTATTAGTCTTAGCTGTTAATGCAGCCATTTGAAGACCTCATGTGTGATATGGTTAGCTCAGGAGGCTACTGCACCTAAAGAAAATGCAATTTCTGTTTGGCTACACATGTCAAGCCTACCCTAAAGGAGCAAGGAACCAGATGCCCATTCCTCAGTGAGGGACACGAAGCCTGAAAGCCGAGACGCTGTGAAGGAGAGACGTGACTCTCCAAGAGGTTCAAGCAACGGGGACCTGGCCGGTGGCTGAGAGAAGGGAAGCCCGACTGCCCAAAGCAAATGAGTGAAAACATGTGCAGCCAAAGACATGAAGGAGAGTGTAACGCTGCAGATAGCAGAATGTGGAGTGTGGCAGCAACACAGAAGCCCAGCTCTGCATCCAGGAGAGACCAGAGACCACACCAAGACTTCCCGAATTTAGGGAAAGGGCTGAACCGGTTATTGGGGCGCTGTCGGAGCTGAAGGGATTAAAAAGGCAAATACATCCTGAGAAGTAAACTGGGATAACAGAGGAAGCATACAACTTGATACAAACTTTGTAAATAAGCCTATGCGGAACAGTACCTGGTAGGAGAGTCCACTAGGTCTGTTCAAGTGAACATTAGGTGAAACAGAGACAGGGATCCCACAGAAACAGAAGTGCAGAGTCTGGGACCCATATGAAAGCGGGGAAGACCAACCAGCATGCATTAGGGTCTGGGACCCATATGAAAACAGGGAAAGCCCATGAGAGCAGGATAAAAGGGTCAAGGACCCACACCAGTGTGAACAAACATTTATTCAAAAGGCTGGAGGCCAGAGTAAAGGAAAAGAGGTACTAGAGACTAGAAGAACGGGTTTGTGACCCTTTCCCAAAAATAGAAAGATGTTTTGGAATTCTGAAATATACAATCAAGTTTGGTAGGATAGTGAACAAGATTAGATACCGTTGGTGATCTGGAGATAATTGGAAAGTGTGTTTTGGGGAAAAAGGAAGGCCACAATCAAGTCTGGCAGGAATGTGAATCAGACGTGATACCACATTGGCGATCTGGAGAGATTTACGACATTGCATTTTGTAAAGAGTAAAATCAATGGTCAGGTCTGCAGCTAGTGAACCATACCTGACAAACCATTTATGAGCTGAAACATAGACAGAGGAAGAGGTTCCCACAGAATCTTGTGGGACTGTTGTGTTTGAGCTGGAGTGAACATTCACAAAGTAATCATTTAAGTAAAATATTCTTTTACAAGACTTTCCTATCAAGAACTGAGACTTGTAGGCTATAGTCAGAATGAGAGGGGCCTCCTACTGGACACAGTTTTCTTTATTTAGTTTAAAGTGTCAGGGTTGGAAATAGGTTTGGACACAGGATGGCGGACATTTTGCTTTATTGACATCCTGACAGAGTCCTTAGTATTTTTGTTGAGGTCAGGCAACCCCTCATAGTGACAGGGCAAGATAGGCTTTTTTTTCCTTTCAATTTTATAAATAAGTCTTTGCCAACAACCGTGCCGCCACTGTATCAGACTCAAACTTCTGCAACTTCTGCAACCTTACAAAAGTTAAACAGAAATAAAGCTGACAATTTAAATGCCATTATTTGGTGTTTAAAAAATTATTTCCTTCTGTTTCATTGGAGCGTAGTATACTCTGAGACATTTTAAGCACATCTGTTTCTCATCAGGTTCTTGAATTTCTTTATCAACTGTATTCTAAAATGATATATGCTTCACAGAAGGGTACTTTCCTTGTCATACATACTGTTTATCAGATTGTTTTGTGAATAATGGGAGCCAGCCTATCAAAGGTCTGATGGGTTTATCGTGCATGGTCTCTAGCAGCACTTCAGGGAAAACTTTCTGGGAATTGGGAAGTTGGAGTTTTCTATGAAGTTAGTATGTGTGACACTTAATGCTTCAGGTCAAGCTAGCCTGGATGGAAGATGATGATCGGACCATGGCAGTGGCCTTCCTTTAATGCTAGGGTTAGTTTTGGACTATAAGGATAGCATCTATGATGTGCCAACCCCAGCATGAGTGGATGCAGAATGCTATATTTTGCGATTCTCTGAATCACCATAGTTCATTTGTGCAGAAGTATGATTCAAGTCTTAATGTCCCCCTTTATCATCATTTCTTTTATTTAGATGGTTTGTTGTTTGCTGGTAAGAGCTGTTTCAGCCGGGTCTTTAGAAGAGTAGAATTTGTCACCAGGTAATCCATTAATGGCCTCAATGGTAAGGCAGGTGTTTCGGTTAATGGTAATGCAGAGCATTTGCAGGTAATGCATTCAAAAGATGAAGTGAGGGTCGTGGTGATCCTGGTAGTTTTGACATAAGTTGAGGAGATGGCGGCTACCCCTCAGATCCCATGTTTATTCACCCTACTGCATGGTATATGTATCCTGCTGCTAGGAGCATGTCGAACAGAGTAGTGTAGTTGTCTGTAAACAAGGCTTTGTGATCCACAGGAAAGTAATATCGTGATCCTCCATTAAGTCCCATGTATAAGAGATCTTGGGGGTCATTACGAGTATGGAGGTAGCCATGGTGCTATTAGCGCCATGGCTACCCCCATATCGCATACTGGGTCCGGGTTCCCTGAAATACCGGGCGGCTACCCCCATACCGCATACTGGGTCCGGGTTCCCTGAAATACCAGGCCATTCCAACCTTGGAGGACCCGTATTTCCCCATTCAGGGAACCAATCCACATTCCCATTTCAGCCCCCATAGGGCTCAATGGGAATGGGGAGAGAGCTAACAATGGGCCCGTTGTTAGCTCCCTGGTTTGCTAGCGGGACCCGCTAAGGGCACCTGGTTTTACCAGGCGCCCTTTGCGGGTCCCGCGAGCAGATTCATAATAGGGTGGTAAGGGATTAACGGCGCCGGCACCATTACATGTGCTGTTAACCCCTTACCGCCCACCTCGTAATGATGTCACTTGTGTTTAAAGTGTCACATTGGAAAAAGGTCTTCCATTTAATGATTTTTTAAGGGAAAGATGGATTTGCTGGCTTGGCTGGAGACATCCGAAGTTATACATAATGTGCGTTTTTTTGCTTAGCCAGTTCAAAAGCCTTCTTTTCTTGATATTTTGCTCTTAGAACATACAGTAGTTTCTTAACACTAAAGTATTTCTGGCAACCATTCTTTCAAAATCAGAAAAATACATGGGGCGTTACTGATCCAGTCATCATTCATCTTCTATTTCATTCGAATATTATATCGCACTACTGCAGGTTGATGGCACAGTGCTCACTTTGTTGAGGGAGAACATTAAATCATGTTCTAGATTATCTTTGGTGAGAATGCAGTTGTCATTTAAAAAAATATATGTGCACTATTCAGCATCAAACATTTTCTGGGCTCTTCGCAGCACACACCTTCGGCAATAGAAACTGTATGACCAGTCTTTACATCCATACATTGGAACTGTGGGGGCCAAAGTTAAATCAACACCCAGACCAATCCATATGTCTGCTTCAGCTTGGGCATGCTAAGTACATAGCAAATTTCCTATGCAGGGACTTTTACTTACCAGACATCTTGCCACACAACCTAGACCCAGAAACAGCTTGCCCAAATTCTGGTAGTCTGCTGGTTTGTTGGGTCCATATAGCTCAAAGTGGCTCATATGCGCTGAACGAACACACTCCCTACTTGACATTGCACTGACAAATACGAGTGCTTTCAGGAGGCTCTCATGGCCACAGCTGGGCTAGGATCCCTGTGTCTTCCTTTAGTGCCTCCAGCCATGATTGATGGAGGACGTCCTCTCAAATGAACCTTAGCTGATCATGCAAGTAGACTTGTACTTCCTCTTACGTGATGCCCCACTCCATCTTCTTTCTTACATCTGTGATGTTGAAAACAAGATTCATGAAAACATTGTTTGTGATTGTTAGATCTTTGAATACATTCAAATGTCCTACTCTTGCATCTCTTTCTGAACTGTGATTCAAGTACAACACCTAGTGTCTTCCTTCCCCAAATTACCCACTTTTTCTAAAACTTTGCAATGCAAAGGCCACTGAGTTGAGATCTTCCCAAAACTCTGCCTTCAAGACTATTCTGTCCTTTGTTTGACAGTACGTCTTTCTACTGGAGCAATGTGATAGTTACACCAGATGTGCAATTGGGAAAGTGAAAAGTCACGTGGAAGATTAGGATCGGCAAAATAAAATGAATTGTATCAAACATGCTGTCTAAAGTTGTACACTTTTTCGGGACCTGCTCCATTGTGCACATTTCGATACCATTGCATTTGTGAGTGTGCTACAATCGCTTCAATATAGTCTTTCGGTTTAGAAACATGAAACAGTACTGCTCTACATATGGGCCGGTTAGCCTAAAAGGCATCCACAGCCAACAGTCTGTCTTTCTTGCAAACCATATCTTTAAATGTTTTACTCTGTATGCTCCTCCATAATGAAATAATAGCACTGGCTTCTTCCTGTTCAGCTTCCTTTAGTGCGTAAACAAATCTCAGGTGCCACTGCTGTGTCTACTCTATCTGACAAAGTCCAGTCAAAATACAGCTCTCTTAAATCAATTGCTCAACCATACCAGTTGTATTGGTCATCCCTGCAAAACCATTGTGTAATTGTCCGCATATGTCCTGGAAATGCACATATTTAGCACAATACTCTTGGATTAGTTTCTGGGATGGTATTGACATTTCCACGTTTTCTATTTGCGTCACTGATGATGTGGACATGCTGTTAGGCTTTTTAATTATCTTTGAACGTTGCCCATTTTAAATCTGGTGCTGTTTTAGCAAGAATCTCTCTCCTGCTCCTCAGGGACCCACACTAGCAGGATGGCACACACATGGAACTTTTCCAAAGGCGCACTGTTTTGCAATCTGGATCAAGTCGATATAATAAATGTCACACTCTGACTAAGAACCACATGTTCCACCCTGCAGCAATCTTTCTACATGTCCACTGTTTTAATTCTTAATCTGTGCCATACTTGTTGTTGAACAGTCACCTTTGTTCCCATCTTTATAGCCAACCAGCCCAACAAAAAGTTCTTAAAATACATTTCCTCCCCCGAAACCCAGATAAGCAAAACCAATATGATGATGCTATACAATAGGCATGTAAAGTGATTGTGTCATGGTTTGTGACAATGTCCGGAAGTGCTTCTACATGATAGTGAACTGTGTGTCTCCAGGTGGATGCAGAGAACAGCAGCGACCATCATCTGCTAGATGTTGATAGCAGGCTACCCAGGCTCTGTCTGAACAGTTCTTCTTCCTTTACTGTATGTATAACAACTGTCCAGGATGGAAAGAGAAGTTGGGCTTTTTGGTATGTCTTCCTGGACCTGCTGGTTGAATGAAACATGTTCTCTAAACCTTTATGGAAATCGAGTACCATGTCTTCATGGTAGGTTTACTGTGCCCCCAGTGGAGTTTCCAGCAAACACATTGTTCTACCATGGGGTATCTCGTAAGGTGTCAATCCTGTTATTTTACTTGCAGTTCCATTGAGTTAGTGGTGGTGAATCTGGTCACTTCAAGACAGTTTCCATGCATTTCCCAGCTTTTTTTCCTTTGATGACCCCATTATGGCATTCAACTGGTCCTGTCAATTGCTGGTGGTGTTGACATAAAATATTCTGTTGTATGTTCATTATTTTGCATTGATCCTGAATCAATCTTTCTTGTGAAATGTCACTGTTGATACTAAGTGGTAACTGTGAGGAGCCAGTAATTGGACTTTACACAAGAGAGTCATGGTTTTGGTGAAAGACTTTTATTAAAATAAAAGGGGGTGGGCAAATGCCTCTGTCCCTGCTCTAAGAGGTGTTTCACTACCTAACACCATGTGAATGTCAGAATGTCCAAAGCAAAACCATCCCATGTCCAAAGTATTATTCTGGCAGTCACATTCTAAGACAATTAACCCTAAGGTGAAAAGGGTAATGTCTTTTGGCTTTGAGTAGTTTATAAATGTTCAAAAAGGAAAAATGTGTTACTCCACACAAACGTTCCAAAAATGATAGAGTTCCTTGTTCCAGAGGGCGGTGCCTTTCACTGGATTTCTCTCCGTCTGATGTATATTCAAAGAGATCACTTCCTTGAGTTTCTCTTGATCAACAACACAACTAGTACACAAACCAACTTGGCTATTTGCCTTTATCTTGTTAGGATACCTGGC
Source organism: Ambystoma mexicanum (assembly GCF_040938575.1). NCBI lineage: Eukaryota > Metazoa > Chordata > Amphibia > Caudata > Ambystomatidae > Ambystoma > Ambystoma mexicanum. The sequence goes on from NC_090922.1 coordinate 662,930,120, forward strand.
GTACTCTCCTGCCAGGTTTTCAATCTTCTTGTCTTGATCCACAGAGCCTTTTGCCTGTCCTGATATATCTTTCTCAGGATCTCTTTAAGTGATTGTTCAGCTTGTCCTTGCCTGGTATGCATACGTCTTTCTTAAATGAACACACACGCAATTGCCTGGTATACACACCTGACAGGGCTTTCTTAAATGAACACACTTGCAACTGCATGGTATACTCCTGCCAGGGCTTTCTTATATGTATATTTTCCTTGCAGCTTCTATTTGCCTTGTGCACTTTCCTGCCAGGACTTTTCTCATGTGGACTCTGCACACACTTCCAAACTTGATATTCTCTAAGGTTTACTTTATCTGAAATTGTATCTGTCTGATATACTACCCTGACAGGGCTTTTCTTATAAGTGTATTGCATACACTTAAAAACCTGAAAGTCTCTTACTTTTGTTCTGTTTTCCCTTTGAAGAAATGCTCACTTGCTCTTTCCCTTTCATGTACTTAATTTGCTTCATTGACAGTTATTTGGGTTTGGCATGGCTGTCAATATTCCCCATAGTCCTCGCTTCCCTTGGGTGGACTCACTGGCTCTTACTGGCATACTGCTTCTCCTGCAGCAAGTCGGTGGCAGTCGTTCAGGATTTCCTTTCGTCTCATTGCCTACGTTGCTCAGCTTCTTCGCCTATTGCACCTCCAGCTGGGCTCTTTGCTTTACTTCAGGCTTTGTTAAGGCAAATGTTACCCCTTAACACCTGCAAACGCCCAGGAGCCATCCGTCGGCTTCTGACATTCCCGCAGCATGTTCACTCTCATGGTCAGCTTTTCTTTTCCTGGTCTTTGAGCCAGTTGGCTGCATGGAACTCTTTGCAGCCCCACAGTCTCTCTGTGTGTACAGCGTGGAGCAGTATTCTACCACCAGCAGCAGGCCTCAGTCAGCTGCTTCTGCTGTTTACATTTCCTGGCCACAGGTATGCACTTGCAACAACTAGAGCACAGCTTGTGCTCTTGGCCTTCTTTGCTATGCATTACTCGGCTCATCTTCATACCAATATTCTTGTAGTTATGGGACTGTAAGTCCATTCTTGATGATTAGCATGTAAATTCTGAGGAGTTTCATGAGTCTTCAAAGGCATGTCATATTTTGACGGCTTGCATACAGATGTTGTTGGCAGGTCTTCATTGGGCATCAATGGGGTATCCTCAAGAGAAGATACCATGTCTCATCTAATGGTGCCATGATATTCTCCCCGAGGCTTTCTTCCTCTCCACCCACCCATGTGATCCTCCCTCATATAGCTGCCCCCAGGGTCTGGATTGGGTAGCAGCTGCTGTCCCCCGGCCACATGGGGAGAGCTGGGAATGGAGTGATGATGCCATTGGATTCATCACATACCCCAAACCTGGGAATGTATCTCCTATTAATGCCTTCAGAACTGTGTGCATATTTGCCTTAAAAGTGGCAGACACTTCCACCCATATAGAGGATACATGTACTATAACCAGAAAATATTGCAGGCGTGCCACTTTCGGCATCGAAATAAAGTTGCACTGGAGTTGTGCAAATGGGGTCTAAGAGATACGTTGGTGTTTTAGCTATATTCTGTACAAGCATATGGAGCATCTCCGAATTAACTGCTGTAACAGTGCAGAATTACGACTCTGACACAGTGGTGGCTTGGTGGTTGGTAAACACTTTTACTTTAATAGAAAAAAAAGGAAAGGAAAACCCTACCTGGCCCTAGTTCCCAGAGGGGTTTCCCTACCTCAACTAAGTACTAATGGGTCCTGTCAATGTCCAAATCAAAATGTCCACAGTCCTGTGTCAGAATCCTATCTCTTCCCCTTGCAACTCTACTTAAGAAGTAGCGTGTTTCCTTGGTCCAGATGAATGAATCCCTCATTGTGGGCAACGGATCAAAAGTCTCCCGAGGTGGGACTGTATGCTTCTAGTAGCTTCCTTTAGCTCAGGGTGCAGTCTTCAAAACTATTTATAACATCACAGGTTTGAAAGTTCTCAGTGGTGGGGGAATGTCTCCCTTTCCCAGGCCTTTTCTAGCCTCCTGCTGTAACACAACTGATGGGGAATGCTTCCCTTCCTCTGGCTTTTCCCATGCTTATGACACAGTTCAATAACTGATGAGGGTTCCAGACCCTGGATGACAGACCTGGTTTACTTCTCTGCAGGCAATTCAACGAGAAAGAGGGATTTTACTGCTCCTCTTCCTATCAACTCTGGGTCTCAGACCCTGGTGGGCAGACCTGGTTCACTTCCCTGCCAGGTACTGTGACGAGGAAGAGGGATGGCACTTCTCTTCCTAACTATCCTGCTAGGTATTCTCATAGCCTATTTTATTTAAGGCAGTCTTTGTATATTGGTGTGCATCCCAGACTCTGCTTCTCAGGCTTCTGGTGCCCCTCTGAACTTCCCCAACAACCCAGGTACCTTTGGGTTCCCTGTTGGATCTCCTCTGCATGAGTGTAGTGCTACCCACACCTCTGTTCACTTTCCTGCATTCTCCCTCTCTGGTTCCTCATTCTCTGTAGTGGCTCCACAGCTATGAAGGCTGGGCGGATGGAGGCTCTCTCCACAACCACCTTCTGTGCTGGTACAGAGCATCTCTGTTGCCCTGTATGGTTTCCCACATTCATTCTCTCTCGCAGGTTTCTTGCTGTCTGCAATGGCTCTGCAGTGTTGGCGGCTGGGTGGTTGGAGACTCCCTTGGCAACCGTGTGACTCGGGACCTTGCCTTCACCTTGGTCCCTTCTTTCCAGCTTTCTTCTCTCTGCCACTCGCAGACCGTTAAAGGATGCCTCTAGACCTGTATCTGCATCTCGGCAGGCTTTCTCCGCTTTGCCCCAGGCAGGACGTCTCTCTGGCCTGCAGCTCCTACTGGGAGGGTCTACCCCTTCCGTCAGTCCCTCCGTGCTTTTTATCCCCATGTCTTTTTTTACAGAATGAATTTTGTCTAGAATGCTAATGGTGGTTCTGCTGAGCAGTCTTCATTGTCCCGGACAGCATCTTCGTCTCAGTGGCTGTCATTCTTTGTTTCTCCAAATGCAGATGTTTCCTTGTCTCAGTGGTTCCTACCGCTGCAGGTTCACAGAAATACATGTGGGAGGATTGTAAGGATGGGGAGAGTGGCGATAAAAGAGAGGTGCGTTTGCCGGAGGAATATAGCATTCTCCCACGATAGTAGTCACTGGCCCTGTAGGGGTTTTCCCTCTCCGTGAGATCCTCCCGCTGAGTATCACCCCCATGGGTGCTATTGGGTAGTTGCCTCACCTCTCTGGTCTCATGGAAAGGGGCACCACCCCCATGGAAGCAGTGACAACATCCTGGGATTCGTCAGTGTTCTTTGATTTACGAAAACCATGGGGCAAACTGTTACCTTTTTACCATTCCCCCCTTTCAACATGTATGCTATGCCATGTTAGCATGCATGCAGAATACACTTGCAATTCTTTGAGAAAATCCTCTAGACGAATGCCACGACCTATCAATATGGAGATAATATCCTGCCTATCACCATGCATTCTTTTATGTGTTTTGTCCTTGCAACATTGAACGTTGTTTCCTTTGATCAATTTATGATTTCACTCCTCTGAGGCCTTTTCTCTTGTAAGCTCTTAAGGGAAAGGGCAGTCTGCTTCACTATTTGATCAGCGAGTGCATTCCCTTTACCAACGTCACTTCGTGGGCCTTGGTGTGTGACGCACTTTACAAATGCAATTTCCTTTAGGAGCTTTATTGATTCTAGGAGGGCATTCACATAGTTTGCAATTTTCTTTCTGTAACAAAACCTTTTTATTTTTACTTTTCATCTGCAGAAGTGCATTTATGTCCAGACTCTGTAAGCAAAAACTCAAAAAAAGTTGTCTTTCAAGGGGCGCATGTAGATTCACACTGTGGAAGCTAATAATCACAAATGGAAAAATCACCTCCTTGCCTTGAATAGGAAGCTGGGCTGGACGCTGGAACGTAACGCAGAGGCCCAGCTTCATATGTCACAGATGACCTCCTCGAGCACCTTCTGGTTTGTTGTTTTAATAGGGGATACTTGTGCAGTTAAATACCCTTGCTCTTTCTACAACCTAACACAATTGTGTATATTCCCAAATCGCTAGGTGAGGGGGCGGTTACACTACAACAGTATTGTAGTACAGGGCGCTAGGGACATGGGATTTAACTCTAGACCTCGCATAAAAGTAATGTTTTTGGAATTCAGCAATATTCATTCGTATTTAGTTAATATCGATGTGGACAAGTGTTCGTTTTTTTCGTTTTCAGTAACGGGTGTGACGAGGTCATGTGCTAGACCTTGTTCATTGGCGGATGGTGGATTGTTTAATTGGAGGGGCATAACACTTTTCACAAATACGACACAGCAACCAAGCATCGTGAGAGACGTGAGCCAACAAAGGGGCTGGAGGTTCTTCCCTCAAACCCCCAAACATTTTAGGGATTATGGGTTAAAATGGTGCATTATGCAGAAGACTTTCTGTGAAAATTTGGGTAAAAAGCCACTCAGTTTGCACTTGCTTTTTTATGGTTAACTCAATTCCAAAAATGCAACATATGCAAGCCACCAACAGTGCACAGGAGCATTCCCCAACAGACTTTTACGACGCCTTTGTCCAAAATATATCTCAGTATAAAAACATGTTCACACTGGCAGTGCCCATACATTTTCCATGCTGGCTGCACCAATAAATGCAATAATTCCCATAACAGAACATAATCCTGTTTTGCGCATATGCCAGTAATGATACTATAAAAAAAATATGTCCACACGTTCTCTGTCAACATATGTCAGTACCCCAGATGAAGAACGTACACCTGTTGGCTTTGCCTTTAAGAATGCCATGTGCAGTGCACAAGGTTGGCCAGTCTATAAACACTTAGGTTAGCTTTGTTGTTAATGCCCAGTACACAATGCCATGCCACAGTAACAATAGCCAGACTTGCTGCACTAAAATGCCAGTTTAGCCACATAACACTTATGATTATTTTAACATAGATTGCCCATAGTAAAATACCATGGCACAGTAAGAAATAGCTAGACTGGCGGCCCCAAAATGCAAGTCTAGCTGCCTAATAACGCATTTCTTTTTGTAACCACCTTTATTACCGGGCATCTAAGAGAGAAGCCCAGCAAAGAAAATGCTGATGTTGTCACGAGGCCACCCCCAAAGACACATTCACACAACTATCACTCGCTCATTCAAACTCATAATACACTCACACATTTACATTTTATAATATATGAAGAAGGAAACTCTTGCCTGCACGCAGCCCAGTCTCTTCTCCGCTGCCACCTCCAGGAAGCCCTCTGGCTCCAATGCAGCAGAGACGTGAACCAGGAAGCAAAGCATGCTTCCTGCACATGTACAGAAGCCGGAGCATTTCGAATGCAATGTCCCAATCCATTTGGATATGCGGGGAGGTGCGGGAACACCCACTCACGCATTCAAAGTGTCCGCTGCCTGCATCCTCAATGGGCCACGGAGGCCTGGGAAAGCAAAGCGCTCTTTGGCATTGTAGGGCACATTGGGCATATGCGCTTAGGAACAGAACTGTCATAGGGAAACTGAGTTCAAGCAAGCCCAGGAGCATTCCCTCAGCTGCTACAAGTGGCTGGGGGAGCACTCCTGAGCTGGCGTGGCTGCTCCATGATGGGCGAGGGTACAGGCAGGTTTGCACCCATTATGGAAAGCTAGTTTGTGTTGTTTTGCGCTCTTGAACTTCACGCGTGAACTTGACAAAAACTCAATCTGCGCACTAAACGCATGCACGATTTATTAAACTTTCCTGCACACAATCTCCTCCACTGTGTGCTCCTCTCCCTGTCCTGCACACAATCTCCTCCACAGTGCATTCCTCTCCCTGTGGTCAGCCTCCGTGCTATGCTATTTGCATCCTCCAAAAGAAAAGAGAAAAGAAAAACAGAATTTGTAAATAATCCGGATTCCAATTTACAGTTTTGGAAATAGGAAAAGAAATGTTTACATATTATGTAACATACTCAGCAAAGCACAGCTGAATTTTGGTGTGAACTACCTCTGGTGAATCCTGAAGTAACGAACCCGGCTGGGTGTTGAGGGTGTGATTCTGCCTAGTAACCCAGGTGAGGCAAGGTCAGGGAAGTGGGAATAGGGAACCAGAGTGAGGGTGATAGTAATTGCCCCCTCACTCTCTTTCCAGAGTCCACCTAATGCAGATTAATCAAGGTATGGTGTTACAATTGCCATGCCAGATCAAAATAAAAGGACTGTGAAACGTACAGAGCAGGGTGAGTTGACTCTTCCCTTCCATGAACACAGTGATCGCCAAAAAGAGGGCTCGGCTTGCAGGCCTTTTTGAAATCTCCCTTATACAAATCGAGCCCCCCTGGTGGAAAAAGAGAAGCTTAGACTGGCCCATAAAAGCAGGTGACCTCAACACCCATTGGGGTCCGGGAGAAGGCTGTTGCAGGAAGGGCTAAGTTATAAAAGCTCAGCCCGACAAAGTGAGGATAAAAGTTGTTCGGGTGAGGTCAAGGGCAGAGTTGGAGGATCAAAAGACCGGGCAGTGGAAGGTGGTGAGAAGTGTTTCAGAGATTGCCACTGTGACAGAGAGTGTACATATGTTATTATACATGAGAAAGAATGGTACCAACTAGAGTAGTGTAGTGTGGTAGACTAGAGGGAAGGGAGTGTGCGAGTAGAAGTGGAGGGGATAAGTTAGCCATGTGTATGAAGGTGAACTCAGGCAGACTGGAGGGTGGTGACCAAGAGGAGGTAGAAGTAATAAGAGCCGGTAGAGTATAAACAGAGGAAGGTAGTTGAGGGAGTGGAAGGTAGTGTAGAAGAGAAGGAGAGTGGAGAGAATAGGAGGAGAGGGAGCGATAAGTAAGAGAGAGAGACAGAGGAGAGAGATTGAGTGATGGGCAGTGGTCAAAATGTACGAGAAGAAGTGGAACTATGATCCTGCTGGCCTGTCCTCACTCCCCACAAACCCCATCCCCACACACCGCCCAATACTCAATACAAACCTCATACCTGGGTCCCACCGCTTTTCCATTCCACACCCACCACTGTGTAAAGGTTGGAAGAAAACTAGTAAAGGAAAATGCAACATGCATTTTAAACAACCCCCATGAACTTTATTCATGGTCCCCCACAGCATCCAACTTTATGTGCCCAGCCCTTTCTTTTTTAAATTTCTTTCATAAAAATATGTATACATTTTTATAGCGTTATAACCGGTAATAAATAGAATTACAGCACAGGTTTCAAGAAATAAATACACCTATACCATATAAGAAATTGAACCCACAGTAAAATAAAAACAAAATTAAATCAATAAACTAAATAAATAGTGATTAATTGATACATATAAAAAGAAGAAAGAAAAAGAAAGGAGCAGAGTGAGAAAGGAAGAAAGGAAAGGGACAATGGGCAATAATGAAGAGATAAAAAAAACCCTTCTACATAAATCCATTAATAATGTCATGTACAATCACACAACCAAATTAAAGCCCAGTGGTTTACAAAATAAAGTTCATCCATATAGATCATTGAAGGTTGACCACACTTCTTCATACAAATCAATACGATCCATATCTTTGTAAAACACTTTCTGAAATGTAGACAAAACCACCAAGTAATTTATCCAAGATTCAACCTGAGGATTTTTCCTCATCTTCCACACCTTTAAAATGTGCCTTTGTGCAACCACCAGTGCTCTGATTAACCACATCCATGAATAAAATGTAGCTCCTTTACTACAACCACTCCACCATAATATTACATGTTTTGGGCATCTTGAAATCTTGAAATGCTCCCATCTATAACCAACTCCATACTATCCAAAACATCTTTCCAAAATACCTCAACTCTGATACAGTTCCACAACATATGTAGTAAGGAATCACCTGGTTGGCCACAACCCCAGCAAATATCTTCCTGAAGACCTAAGGACAGCATCCTATCCGAGGTCCAATATAACCTTCCCACAATCTTCTGCCTAACCAGCCATACATTTAGATCCAATTTCAGTGTGATAGATTGTTTTTATTTCTCCTTCCCATTTCAGTATTTGTCTAAACACATCCTACATTTTCAGACCTTTTTCAACGTAAACAATCCCATCCAGCAGAAACCTTCATCTTAATTGGCACAAGTTGGATAAGGTCGATACCATTCGTGGTGGATTCTCAGAGATTTTGAAAAGGTCAGGCCTATCCAACAGCTGAGCATCCAGCATACCAATACTTTGAGTTATCAAGGTACATACCTCCAAATATCTACACTGTTCACTAGGCCAAACTTGCTCAGTAATTCTTCAAACCCTAAAACCTGATTCCCATCTAAAACATCACCCAAACACAGTATACCCTTAAGTATCCAACTGTTCCAAAATATCATCTCATTATTCTACTGAAAAACCAGGTTATACTATAAGGAAACTTCTCTGTGTAGCCCAATTTTGCTTCAATGTTCGGAGGAGAATGAAGAGATTATCCAGATACCCTCCATTTTCTAATCATCCTCACATTGCACCTGTTAAGGGCATGCTAAAGATTAAAGCCTCTCCTCCCACCTACTCATTTATTGTACATACAGCTGTGCCTGCAGTATTTTCGCGTTAAGTTATTTAAATGCAAAAGAAAACATCTGATTACTGTGGGAGCATGGCTATGATGGGGATGTTTTGTTTGCACCAGTGGATGCTTTAGAGTGCTAGCATGGTGTTTTGGCAGCGTGGTTAGCCCTGGACATTGTCAACCTGAGCTATACAAGACAAACCCAGCATAGGTTGAGTGACCTAGTTATCACAAACTGCTCCACTCCAAAGTGCTTTGATCCCCCAGAAGATCCACTCCATACTACTAATCTTCTGATGCCAAGGAATAAACCAACAAATATTTTGCTAAGTGGCAATCTGGAGGAGGTGGATTCCATCAACTCCAAGACAACCACTCAGGAGGCCATGCCAAAAATGCCTCAAGTCCAAGTCCCCTCAAATTGTAACCCGGCTCAGGAATTGAGCTCATCCTCAGCCTCCTCCCTTGATTCTAGAGCAAGTATCTCTCTGATGAGGAATGGAGCGGTTAATGGAGGAATCGACCACGTTCAACTGCAGAATTTGGTGATGGCGGTCCTGAAAATTACAATAAATCTGTTAATAACGTTGTATGAAACCCTGAATGAAAATATAAAAGGCCAGGCTATATTAGCAATGGTGCACACCAAAATCTTTCTGGAATCTTTCGCTGGATCAGCCCAGTCAAGGCTTGATAGGGAAGCTGAACTTTTTGCGCAATGGCAATCCAGACTCTGACCTAGCTTGTGGTGAAGAGGTGGAAAAAACCACTCTAATGACTGGAATCCTGGATCTGTTGAAGTGGTCTAGACATCAAAAGAGTTGCGGTGAGCCTGAGCAGTTGGGGTACTGCATAAAAGGATCCTTGATCAATGCTCCGAAGACCATTTAATCTCCAATGACTGAGGGAAGAGGCCTCGACTAATCCACAAAGTGCACCCTTCGAACCTGTCGCGTCAAAACCAATGCAAGGAAACCGGGAGGGAACTAGTCAAGACCCAGTGGCAGTGGGTCTTGCTCCAACACATCTCACAATGATTCTGCTGGAATTCCCGGGGCTGGTCAGGGGTCTTGAAATGACAGATGCAACATCCACAAGCTTACACTAAAGTGCTAAGACCAGAAACTCGGGAAATATGTTCTGTCTTTGGAAACTCGAGTATGAATGATGATGGCCATAAACCGGCCTCCAAGCAACAACAATAATAATCAAAAAACCAACCAATGCCTACAAAAGTTAATTCAAATAGCTCCAGAGCCTTAATGCGAAATCTTACGCTCCCGGGACCTTTGACCTCTGAGGCTCGCATCTCTGAAGTTCCCACAAAAATTCCTGTCTCTCAGAGTGTATCTCAAAAGGATACAGATGCATCTAATGTAGAGGATGAGAATATGCTCCTGCTGATGAATCTGTCTACCTATTCTAATAAGATGAATGAGGAATTGGTTGACAGAAGTGACCTCATTTTTGATCTTGAGAAAAGGAAGCCTTCTAATGGGGAAGACCAGTTCTATCACAGTCATACCCGAGATCCCTCTGTCCAGACGAACCGACAGAAACCGACTAAGGCCTGAGGGAGCTCCCATTTTCAAACATTGGAGCAAAAAAGAGAACTCTTGTTAAGGAAAAAGATCAAGCTAGCACACCTCCTCCTAGCTTGATTGGACGAAAAGAAGAAGGCAATACGAGAAGGCAGGCGAGACCCCAAACTCCACTCAAGCTACAATTTTCGATTGAGATGCTTATTTCAGAGAGAGACTCCTAATTATGAACAGGAGAAGTGTATTAAAACTCTTACATTGCTTGCCCAAACTTGGATACATTGGCCAGGATGATGTCAAGATTGTGGCATTTGTTAGTGAACGCCGCTTGAACTGGGTCGTCTTGCATCTCCATTCAATTCTGGTGAAGAATGCTCTAATGAAAGCCTCTCCTGACTTTCTTCACCTGGGTTTTGTGTTAACGGACGGTGATCTTTTTAAGCCCAAAGGTCTGGGTAAGCCAAAGCGTAGCCATTAGAAGGACAGGATGGGAGATTCTGTTACAAAGAATCCTGGCTCAAGCCTCAGCAAAGGCACAAAAGTGTCAACATCAAGATCAAGGCGAGATCAAGAACCCCACCCACCCCCAGGATAGGGGAAAGGGTAACATCTATGCAAGTGACATTTGACTGAGCGAAAACCAAGGAAAGAAGGCTGAGGATGAGTGAAGACAGAAGCGGGGCAACAGAGCCTCTGGCTAGTTGAGCGGCCTTCTGCGCTTTTCTTTCACTTCCTCCTCCCACATCAATTTCACGCACCCAGCCCATGACAGGAATTTCTGTTTAATTTGTCTTAAGCCACACGCTCCACACAGCAAAATCATTGCCGACACAAACTTTCAGTTCAAAAGAGGCACTTTTTGTCATCAGTTTGAACTCACTATAATTCTGAAAAGCGTCTTTTAGCCTGTTCAAAGACAGTCTGCTGATCAATGTCTCTTTCAAAAACATATTTCTCCCTGGTCACTTTGTAGTTTGGCATTACAATTAGACTCTGATGCAGTGTGTGATCTTTCCAAAGAACCCTCAACCCACTGAATCTTTGCGCTTCCTTATTACACACAGATGTCTCCCTCTGTGGTACCATTGCCCCAATAAAATAATTTTATGTACTGAGCCATACCACATTGCACTTAAACATTTGACTTTTTGTGCAGATCCCTGCATGTTCTCTGCATGAATTGCCCACACTCTGTTCTGCTCGTGGGCTGTGAATTAGTCAACAACATTTTCAACATGTGTCACAGTTAATATCTCAACACAATGTTCAATACATTCATCACTCAATTGCAACATTTCCATGTCTTTCGCAACCAATCCATGGCATAGAGTGGGAACATTCAAATAGTCTTGGGGCAATTTAGAAAATTTAAATTGTCTTTCCCCCAAACCATTGCATACTGATCCTGCAATTCCAAATAATCCACAAATCAATAGTCATATGCCATTCACCCACTTCTTTAGTGAGTTTCCCACCCATTGTAACCATGTCTGGCACAGCTAAATGCTATGAAGCCAATTTAGTGTGTCCCATTAAAACAGAATTCACCACCTTCACATGGATTTTACAGTTGCCAAAAACAAAGCCTCCCATGTCTCTCAACACAAAGGTTACTAATTTTCCTAACAACTCAACCATTCTCACGTTGTATTTAGGAATGTCAACACTTAAAGCATCAGTTTCAAAAGGCGTACCCTGGCCAGTCAACATTTCAGCCCCCCCACTCTCATTCGCTAGTACACTGGGGCTAAATCACAATGTTTGAATCACCGTTCACAATTTACATGTCAAATACTTTTGCAACTTTTTATGTCCTAATTCCAAAATAGGGCGAGAACTTTGTTTCACTTTGCAATCCAAATCTAAACCTTTAAAAAGGAAAACTGCATGAAAAATTATTTCCTAATCAATGCAATAAAGGCAATACATCCTTTTTTACACATTCTTTAGAGCACACACGCACATAGCCATCTCCCACTGTGCGCGCAGCTTTCTGCTCCCTGGCTTCATTCCCAAACAATAACTCAGCCAAGCATTTATTACTGAAAGGGAAAATACACAAGCTATCGGTCGCGGCAAACCGACACACAAGTACTGTCATTTTGTTGACTCAGAGCTGCAGTGAGGCAACAATGGAAATGCAACAGCCTACCCCTCAATCTGCACTGTGTTCTCTCACACATTTGTCATTTCTCCAACATGGCATGGCTTTGCACGATCCCACTACTGACACCAAATGTATTGGAAAGGGTATTTTTCCCCAGGACCACCCCTTTTTGCCATAAATCACCCTATCACACCTACATACAGGTTCTACATGCGACTGCCATGAACACACCACTGGAGATATAACACCTTCAGCACAAATGTAGCATTTATTAAACATAAAGCATAATGTAACAGAACAATAAATGTAGCAGCAATTTGAATATAAAGGAATTCAAGTTAGAGAAATCACACATAATTAGAGAAAACACAGTCTTACGTTCATTGTATGTTATTATTAGCGCTGGGGGACCTAGGTCATCTAAAACGAACTGCTGCGCATATTTCCTAATCCAGCTCTGTAGATGACAGTGTCACAAGGAGCCGCCTGGGGCATCATCATCAAGCTCCAGGCACTTGCTCAAAGCGAGTCCACAGAAGAACCCCCCTCTGAGGCATGGGTGCACGTGCCTTTGTAATCTTGTGCTGTCAGTCAGCGTGACGCACTATTCTCGAACATTCTCAGTGCAAAAAACATGTCCACTGAAACCCAACTTGCTCGCTCTCCAAAATGCTCCTTCCCCCAAAGCCCATCTGCAAATTCAGGAATGTTTGCTGTACTATTCCTTCTCATGCGAAAGACGCTTTGTTTACCAAGCATGGCAGAGCCACTGCAGAGAAAAGAAGAGCTGAAATAATATGCATTGCAATTAACCCCTAGTGAGCAAGCTTTACCGGCCCTGTGTTTCACCAGCTAGTGTCATAGTGCTATAAGGCAGGCGCTATAGGTGCTATGATGCTTCGAACACTCAAATACATGTCTCTATTAGCTACTAAACTTGGGCCTCTGCCCTGCCAATATGCATTGCAATTAACCTCTAGCGAGCAAGCTTTACTGGCCCTGTGCTTCACCAGCTAGTGTCATAGTGCTACAAGGCAGGCGCTATAGGTGCTATGATGCTTCAAACACTCAAATACATGTCTCTATTAGTTACTAAACTTGGGCCTCTGCCCTGCCTTTTTATGCACAATGTACCCTTCCAACCCTTTGAGCCCTGCGCATTCAATGTAGCTCTTCATGCTACTAAAGTAGGCGCTACTAACACAACACATTACTAATTCATCTATAAAGATCTGTTTCAGCATTTAGCACATACTTTGAATAAGCCATTAGTCTTAGCTGTTAATGCAGCCATTTAAAGACCTCATGTGTGATATGGTTAGCTCAGCAGGCTACTGCACCTAATAAAAATGCAATTTCTGTTCGACTACACATGTCAAAACAACCCTGAAGGAGCAAGGAACCAGATGCCCATTCCTCGGTGAGGGACACCAAGCCTGAAAGCCAAGATGCTGTGAAGGAGAGACGTGACTCTCCAAGAGGTTCAAGCAACGGGGAGCTGCCCGGTGGCTGAGAGAAGGGAAGCCCGACTGGCAAAAGCAAAAGAGTGAAAACATGTGCAGCCAAAGACATGAAGGAGAGTGTAACGCTGCAGATAGCAGAATGTGGAGTCCGGCAGCAACACAGAAGCCCAGCTCTGCATCCAGGAGAGACCAGAGACCACACCAAGACTTCCCGAATTTAGGGAAAGGGCTGAACCGGTTATTGGGGCACTGACGGAGCTGAAGGGATTAAAAAGGCAAATGCATCCCGAGAAGTAAACTGGGATAACAGAGGAAGCATACAAATTGATACAAACTTTGTAAATAAGCCTATGCGGAACAGTACCTGGTAGGAGAGTACACCAGGTCTGTTCAAGTGAACATTAGGTGAAACAGGGACAGGGATCCCACAGAAACAGAAGTGAGGAGTCTGGGACCCATATGAAAACAGGGAAGCCCAACCAGCGTACATTAGTATCTGGGACCCATATGAAAACAGGGAAAGCTCATGAGAGCAGAATAAAAGGGGTCAAGGACCGACACCAGTGTGAACAAAGATTTATTCAAAAGGCTGGAGGCCAGAGTAAAGGAAAATAGGTACTAGAGACCAGAAGAACGGGTTTGTGACCCTTTCCCAAAAATAGAAAGACGTTTTGGAATTCTGAAATATACAATCAAGTTTGATAGGATAGTGAACAAGATTTGATACCATTGGTGATCTGGAGATAATTGGAAAGTGTGTTTTGGGGAAAAAGGAAGGCCACAATCAAGTCTGGCAGGAATGTGAATCAGACTTGATACCACATTGGCGATCTGGAGAGATTTACGACATTGCATTTTGTAAAGAGTAAAATCAACGGTCAGGTCTGCAGCTAGTGAACCAGACCTGACAAACCATTTATGAGCTGAAACATAGACAGAGGAAGAGGTTCCCCACAGAATCTTGTGGGACTGTTGTGTTTGAGCTGGAGTGAACATTCACGAAGTAATCATTTAAGTAAAATATTCTTTTACAAGACTTTCCTATCAAGAACTGAGACTTGTAGGCTATAGTCACACAGTTTTCTTTATTTAGTTTAAAGTGTAAGGGTTGGAAATAGGTTTGGACACAGGATGGTGGCCATTTTGCTTTATTGACATCCTGACAGAGTCCTTAGTATTTTTGTTGAGGTCAGGCAACCCCTCATAGTGACAGGGCAAGATAGGCTTTTTTTTCCTTTCAATTTTATGAATAAGTCTTTGCCAACAAACGTGCCACCACTGTGTCAGACTCATACTTCTGCAACTTCTGCAACCTTACAAAAGTTAAACAGAAATAAAGCTGACAATTTAAATGCCATTATTTGGTGCTCTAAAAAAGTATTTCCTTCTGTTTCATTGGAGCATAGTATACTCTGAGACATTTTAAGCACATCTGTTTCTCATAAGGTTCTTGAATTTCTTTACCAACTGTATTCTAAAATGATATATGCTTCACAGAAGGGTACTTTCCTTGTCATACATACTGTTTATCAGATTGTTTTGTGAATAATGGGAGCCAGCCTATCAAAGGTCTGATGGGTTTATCATGCACGGTCTCTAGCAGCACTACAGGGAAAACTTTCTGGGAATTGAGAGGTTGGAGTTTTCTATGAAGTTAGTATGTGTGACACTTAACGCTTCAGGTCAAACTAGCCTGGATGGAAGATGATGATCGGACCATGGCAGTGGCCTTCCTTTAATGTTAGGGTTAGTTTTGGACTATAAGGATAGCATCTATGATGTGCCAACCCCAGCATGAGTGGATGCAGAATGCTATATTTTGCGATTCTCTGAATCATCATAGTTCATTTGTGCAGAAGATGATTCAAGTCTTAATGACCCTCTTTATCATCATTTCTTTTTTTAGATGGTTTGTTGTTTGCTGGTAAGAGCTGTTTCAGCCGGGAGTAGAAGAGTAGAATTTGTCACCAGTTAATCCATTAATGCCCTCAATGGTAAGGCAGGTGTTTCGGTTAATGATAATGCATTCAAAAGATGAAATGAGGGTCGTGGTGATCCTGGTAGTTTTGACATAAGTTGAGGAGATGGCGGCTACCCCTCAGATCCCATGTTTATTCACCCTACTCCATGGTATATGTATCCTGCTGCTAGAAGCGTGTTGAACAGAGTAGTGTAGTTGTCTGTAAACAAGGCTTTGTGATCCACAGGAAAGTAATATTGTGATCCTCCATTAAGTCCCATATATAAGAGATCTTGGGGGTCATTACGAGTATGGAGGTAGCCATGGTGCTATTAGCGCCATGGCTACCCCCATACCGCATACTGGATCCGGGTTCCCTGAATGGAGAAATACTGGGCCATTCCAACCTTGGAGGACCCGGTATTTCCCCATTCAGGGAACCCATCCCCATTCCCATTTCAGCCCCCATAGGGCTCAAGGGGAATGGGGAGAGAGCTAACAATGGGCCCGTTGTTAGCTCCCTGGTTTGCTAGCGGGATACGCTAAGGGCGCCTGGTTTTACCAGGCTCCCTTTGCGGGTCCCGCAAGCAGATTCATAATAGGGTGGTAAGGGATTAACGGCGCTGGCACCATTACATGTGCTGTTAATCCCTTACCGCCCACCTCGTAATGATGTTATATTGGAAAAAGGTCTTCCATTTAAAGATTTTTTTAAGGGAAAGGTGGATTTGCTGGCTTGGCTGGCAAAGAGACTAGTAAGCAAGGCCCAGATGTTCCACAGTGGGGGAAGATGTGGGGAGAGAAAGGTGGCCGGGAGCAAGGGTAGTGAAGGGGACCGGAATGGAGAGCAACTCTGCTGGCACAACCTCTAGGTAGTGCAGAAGGAGACAAAGTGGAGGAGAGGGAGGAGTTAAAAAATGCGGTTTCTATGGTTGCACTGGGCTATAATATTTCACTTTTTTTCTTTTTGTGAAATGTCTTTATCCGCATTAATCGATTCATTTTTTAGTCTTCCAAACAGTTGATGTATTTCAACTGAATGCTACTGACTGTCACATTCACCCCTGTAATTGGCTATCCAGCTAAATTAATGCATCTCAGTGTTTAGTGTTGTGATGTACTTTTTAATCACCATGGTTGAATGTACTACCACAAGCAGATGAATGCTTTATGCGTACTCTCTCTGCATCATTTGCAAATCTCTTCCATCATTTGTGTTGATTTTTTTTGCATTATTCCAAAATGTCTAAGCATTTTGACTCAATGCTGCTGACAATGATGTGTATTGTGGATACTGATTGTTCTCTTATGACACTCCCTAAGGCACCACCAGCCAGGAACAAGATGACATAATTATCACAACTGTGACCGCAATATTCAATGTTATAAATTTAGTAGGGTCAACTGCTTTTGGCCACTTGTGACATGACGAGACATCCAAAGTTATACATAATGTGAGTTTTTTCGCTTCGCCAGTTCAAAATCCTTCTTTTCTTGATATTTTGCTCTTAGAACATACAGTAGTTTCTTAACACTAAAGTATTTCTGGCAACCATTCTTTCAAAATCAGAAAAATACATGGGGCGTTACTGATCCAGTCATCATTCATCTTCTATTTCATTCGAATATTATATCGCACTACTGCAGGTTGATGGCACAGTGCTCACTTTGTTGAGGGAGAACATTAAATCATGTTCTAGATTATCTTTGGTGAGAATGCAGTTGTCATTTAAAAAAACATATGTGCACTATTCAGCATCAAACATTTTCTGGGCCCTTCGCAGCACACACCTCCGGCAATAGAAACTGTATGACCAGTCTTTACATCCATATATTGGAACTGTGGGGGCCAAAGTTATATCAACACCCAGACCAATCCATATGTCTGCTTCAGCTTGGGCATGCTAAGTACATAGCAAATTTCCTATGCAGGGAGTTTTACTTACCAGACATTTTGCCACACAACCCTAGACCTAGAAACAGCTTGCCAAAATTCTGGTAGTCTGCTTGTTTGTTGGGTCCATATAGCTCAAAGTGGCTCATATGCGCTGAACGAACACACTCCCTACTTGACATTGCACTGACAAATAGAGTACTTTCAGGATGCTCTCATGGCCACAGCTGGGCTAGGATCCCTGTGTCTTCCTTTAGTGCCTCCAGCCATGACTGATAGAGGACGTCCTCTCAAATGAGCCTTAGCTGATCATGCAAGTAGACTTGTACTTCCTCTTACGTGATGCCCCATCTTCTTTCTTACATCTGTGATGTTGAAAACAAGATTCATGAAAACATTGTTTGTGATTGTTAGATCTTTGAATACATTCAAATGTCCTACTCTTGCATCTATTTCTGAGCTGTGATTCAAGTACAAAACCTAGTGTCTTCCTTCCCCAAATTACCCACTTTTTAAAAAACTTTGCAATGCAAAGGCCACTGTGTTGAGATCCTCCCAAAACTCTGCCTTCAAGACTATTCTGTCCTTTGTTTGACAGTACGTCTTTCTACTGGAGCAATGTGATAGTTGCACCAGATGAGCAATTGGGAAAGTGAAAAGTCACGTGGAAGATTAGGATCGGCAAAATAAAATGAATTGTATCAAACATGCTATCTAAAGTTGTACACGTTTTTGGGGCCTGCTCCATTGTGCACATTTCGATACCATTGCATTTGTGAGTGTGCTACAATCGCTTCAATATAGTCTTTCGGTTTAGAAACATGAAACAGTACTGCTCTACATATGGGGGAGTTAGCCTAAAGGGCATCCACAGCCAACAGTCTGTCTTTCTTGCAAACCATATCTTTAAATGTTTTACTCTGTATGCTCCTCCATAATGAAATAATAGCACTGGCTTCTTCCTTTTCGGCTTCTTTTAGCGCGTAAACAAATCTCAGGTGCTACTGCTGTGTCTACTCTATCTGACAAAGTCCAGTCAAAATACAGCTCTCTTAAATCAATTGCTCAACCATACCAGTTGTATTGGTCATCCCTGCAAAACCATTGTGTAATTGTCCGCATATGTCCTGGAAATGCACATATTTAGCACAATACTCTTGGATTAGTTTCTGGGACGGTATTGACATTTCCACGTTTTCTATTTGCGTCACTGATGATGTGGACATGCTGTTAGGCTTTTTTATTATCTTTAAACGTTGCACATTTTAAATCTGGTGCTGTTTTAGCAAGAATCTCTCTCCTGCTCCTCAGGGACCCACACTAGCAGGATGGCACACACATGGAACTTTTCCAAAGGCGCACTGTTTTGCAATCTGGATCAAGCCGATATAATAAATGTCACACTCTGAGTAAGAACCACATGTTCCACCCTGCAGCAATCTTTCTACATGTCCACTGTTTTAATTCTTAATCTGTGCCATACTTGTTGTTGAACAGTCACCTTTGTTACCATCTTTATAGCCAACCAGCCCAACAAAAAGTTCTTAAAATATATTTCCTCCCCGGAAACCCAGATAAGCAAAACCAATATGATGATGCTATACAATAGGCATGTAAAGTGATTGTGTCATGGTTTGTGACAATGTCCGGAAGTGCTTCTACATGATAGTGAACTGTGTGTCTCCAGGTGGATGCAGAGAACAGCAGCGACCATCATCTGCTAGATGTTGATAGCAGGCTACCCAGGCTCTGTCTGAACAGTTCTTCTTCCTTTACTGTATGTATAACAACTTTCCAGGATGGAAAGAGAAGTTGGAATTTTTGGTATGTCTTCCTGGTCCTGCTGGTTGAATGAAACATATTCTCTAAACCTTTATGGAAATCGAGTACCATGTCTTCATGGTAAGCTTACTGTGCCCCCAGTGGAGTTTCCAGCAAACACATTGGTCTACCATGGGGTATCTCGTAGGGAGTCAATCATGTTATTTTACTTGCAATTCCATTGAGTTAGTGGTGGTTAATCTGGTCACTTCAAGCCAGTTTCCATGCATTTCCTAGCTATTTTTCCTTTGATGACCACATTATGGCATTCAACTGGTCCTGTCAATTGCTGGTGGTGTTGACATAAAATATTCTGTTGTGTGTTAATTATTTTGCATTGATCCTGAATCAATCTTTCTTGTGAAATGTCACTGTTGATACTCAGTGGTACCTGTGAGGAGCCAGGAATGGGACTTTACACAAGGGAGTCATGGTTTTGGTGAAAGACTTTTATTAAAATAAAAGGGGGTGGGGACATGCCTCTGTCCCTGCTCTAAGAGGTGTTTCACTACCTAACACCAAAATGAATGGTCTGTGAATGTCAGAATGTCCAAAGCAAAACCATCCCGTGTCCAAAGTATTATTCTGGCAGTCACATTCTAAGACAATTAACCCTAAGGTGAAAAGGGTAACGTCTTTTGGCTTTGAGTAGTTTATAAATGTTCAAAAAGGAAAAATGTGTTACTCCACACAAACGTTCCAAAAATGATTGAGTTCCTTGTTCCAGAGGGCGGTTGCCTTCCCCTGTATTTCCTCCGTCTGTTGTAAATTCAAAGAGATCACTTCCTTGAGTTTCTCTTGATCAACAACACAACTGGTACACAAACCAACTTGGCTATTTGCCTTTATCTTGTTAGGATACCTGGCGTACTCTCCTGCCAGGTTTTCACTCTTCTTGTCTTGATCCACAGAGCCTTTTGCCTGTCCTGATATATCTTTCTCAGAATCTCTTTAAGTGATGGTTCAGCTTGTCCTTGCCTGGTATGCATATGTCTTTCTTATATGAACACACATGCAATTGCCTGGTATACACACCTGACAGGGCTTTCTTAAATGAACACACTTGCAACTGCATGGTATACTCCTGACAGGGCTTTCTTATATGTATATTTTCCTTGCAGCTTCTATTTGCCTTGTTCACTTTCCTGCCAGGACTTTTCTCATGTGGACTCTGCACACACTTCCAAACTTGATATTCTCCAAGGTTTACTTTATCTGATATTGTATCTGCCTGATATACTACCCTGACAGGGCTTTTCTTATAAGTGTATTGCATGCACTTAAAAACCTGAAAGTCTCTTACTTTTGTTCTGTTTTCCCTTTAAAGAAATGCTCAATTGCTCTTTCTCTTTCATGTACTTAATTTGCTTCATTGACAGTTATTTGGGTTTGGCATGGCTGTCAATATTCCCCATAGTCCTCGCTTCCCTTGGGTGGACTCACTGGCTTTTACTGGCATACTGCTTCTCCTGCAGCAAGTCGGTGGCAGTCATTCAGGATTTCCTTCCGTCTCATTGCCTCCATTGCTCAGCTTCTTCGCCTATCGCAGCTCCAGCTGGGCTCTTTGCTTTACTTCGGGCTTTGTTAAGGAAAGTGTTACCCCATAACACCTGCAAACGCCCAGGAGCCATCCTTCGGCTTCTGGCATTCCCGCAGCATGTTCACTCTCACGGTCAGATTTTCTTTTCCTGGTCTTTGAGCCAGTTGGCTGCATGGAACACTTTGCAGCCCCACGGTCTCTCTGTGTGTACAGCGTGGAGCAGTTTCTACCACCAGCAGCGGGCCTCAGTCAGCTGCTTCTGCTGTTTACATTTCCTGGCCACAGGTATGCACTTGCAACAACTAGAGCACAGCTTGTGCTCTTGGCCTTCTTTGCTATGCATTACTCGGCTCATCTTCATACCAATATTCTTGTATTTATGGGACTGTACGTTCATTCTTGATGATTAGCATGTAAATTCTGAGGAGTTTCATGAGTCTTCAAAGGCAAGTCAGATTTTGACGGCTTGCATACAGATGTTGTTGGCAGGTCTTCAGTAGCCTTCCTAGTTATGAGGGTAGGCATAACAATATGCCATTAAGGCATTGGGCATCAATGGGGTATCCTCAAGAGAAGATACCATGTCTCATCTAATGGTGCCATGATATTCTCCCCGAGGCTGTCTTCCTCTCCACCCACCCACGTGATCCTCCCTCAGATAGCTGCCCCCAGGGTCTGGATTGGGTAGCTGCTGCTGTCCCCTGGCCACATGGGGAGAGCTGGGAAGGGAGTGATGATGCCATTGGATTCATCACATACCCCAAACCTGGGAATGTATCTCCTATTAATGCCTTCAGAACTGTGTGCATATTTGCCTTAAAAGTGGCAGACACTTCCACCCATGTAGAGGATACATGTACTATAACCAGAAAATATTTCAGGCGGGCCACTTTCGGCATCGAAATAAAGTTGCACTGGAGTTGTGCAAATGGGGTCTAAGAGATACGTTGGTGTTTTAGCTATATTCTGTACAGGCATATGGAGCATCTCCGAATTAACTGCTGTAACGGTGCAGAATTACGACTCTGACACAGTGGTGGCTTGGTGGTTGGTAAACACTTTTACTTTAATAGAAAAAAAGGAAAGGAAAACCCTATCTGGCCCTAGTTCCCAGAGGGGTTTCCCTACCTCAACTAAGTACTAATGGGTCCTGTCAATGTCCAAATCAAAATGTCCACAGTCCTGTGTCAGAATCCTATCTCTTCCCCTTGCAACTCTACTTAAGAAGTAGTGTGTTTCCTTGGTCCAGATGAATGAATCCCTCGTTGTGGGCAACGGATCAAAAATCTCCCGAGGTGGGACTGTATACTTCTAGTAGCTTCCTTTACCTCAGGGTGCAGTCTTCAAAACTATTTATAACATCACAGGTTTGAAAGTTCTCAGTGGTGGGAGAATGTCTCCCTTTTCCAGGCCTTTTCCAGCCTCCTGCTGTAACACAACTGATGGGGAATGCTTCCCTTCCTCTGGCTTTTCCCATGCTTATGACACAGTTCAATAACTGATGAGTTATTAACTGGATGACGGACCTGGTTTACATCTCTGCAGGCAATTCAACGAGAAAGAGGGATTTTACTGCTCCTCTTCCTATCTACTGTGGGTCCCAGACCCTGGTGGGCAGACCTGGTTCACTTCCCTACCAGGTACTGTGACGAGGAAGAGGGATGGTACTTCTCTTCCTAACTATCCTGCTAGGTATTCTCATAGCCTATTTTATTTAAGGCAGTCTCTGTATATTGGTGTGCATCCCAGACTCTGCTTCTCAGGCTTCTGGCGCTCCTCTGAACTTCCCCAACAACCCTGGTACCTTTGGGTTCACTGCTGGATCTCCTCTGCATGAGTGAAGTGCTACACGCACCTCTGTTCACTTTCCTGCATTCTCCCTCTCTGGTTCCTCATTCTCTATAGTGGCTCCACAGCGATGAAGGCTGGGCGGATGGAGGCTCTCTCCACAACCACCTTCTGTGCCGGTACAGAGCATCTCTGTTGCCCTGTATGGTTTCCCACATGCATTCTCTCTCGTAGGTTTCTTGCTGTCTGTAGTGGCTCTGCAGTGTTGGCGGCTGGGTGGTTGGAGACTCCCTTGGCAACCGCGTGACTCGGGACCTTGCCTTCACCTGGGTCCCTTCTTTCCAGCTTTCTTCTCTCTGCCACTCGCAGACCGTTAAAGGATGCCTCTAGACCTGTATCTGCATCTCGACAAGCTTTCTCCGCTTTGCCCCAGGCAGGACGTCTCTCTGGCCTGCAGCTCCTCCTGGGAGGGTCTACCCTTTCCGTCAGTCCCTCCGTGCTTTTTATCCCCATGTTTTATTTTACAGAATGTAGTTTGTCTAGAATGCTAATGTTGGTTCTGCTGAGTAGTCTTCATTGTCCCGGACAGCATCTTCGTCTCAGTGGCTGTCATTCTTGGTTTCTTCAAATGCAGATTTTTCCTTGTCTCAGTGGTTCCTACCGCTGCAGGTTCACAGAAATACATGTGGGAGGATTGTAAGGATGGGGAGAGTGGCGATAAAAGAGAGGTGCGTTTGCTGGAGGAATATAGCATTCTCCCACGATAGTAGTCACTGGTCCTGTAGGGGTTTTCCCTCTCCGTGAGATCCTCCCGCTGAGTATCACCCCCATGGGGGCTATTGGGTAGTTGCCTCACCTCTCTGGTCTCATGGAAAGGGGCACCACCCCATGGAAGCAGTGACAACATCCTGGGATTCGTCAGTGTTCTTTGATTTACAAAAACCATGGGGCAAACTGTTAACTTTTTACCATTCCCCCCTTTCAACATGTGTGCTATGCCATGTTAGCATGTGTGCAGAATACACTTGCAATTCTTTGAGAAAATCCTCTAGGAGAATGCCACAACCTATCAATATGGAGGGAATATCCTGCCTATTACCATGCATTCTTTTATGTGTTTGGTCCTTGCAACATTGACAGTTGTTTCCTTTGATCGTTTTTATGATTTCACTCCTCTGAGGCCTTTTCTCTTGTAAGCTCTTAAGGGAAAGGGCAGTCTGCTTCACTATTTGATCAGCGAGTGCATTCCCTTTACGAACGCCATTTCGTGGGCCTTGGTGTGTGACGCACTTTACAAATGCATTTTCCTTTAGGAGCTTTATTGATTCTAGGTGGGCATTCACATAGTTTGCAATTTTCTTTCTGTAACAAAACCTTTTTATTTTTACTTTCCATCTGCAGAAGTGCATTTATGTCCAGACTCTGTAAGCAAAAACTCAAAAACGTTGTCTTTCAAGTGGCGCATGTAGATTCACACTGTGGAAGCTAATAATCACAAATGGAAAAATCACCTCCTTGCCTTGAATAGGAAGCTGGGCTGGACGCTGGAACGTAACGCAGAGGCCCAGCTTCATATGTCACAGATGACCTCCTCGAGCACCTTCTGGTTTGTTGTTTTAATAGGGGATACTTCTGCAGTTAAATACCCCTGCTCTTTCTACAACCTAACACAATTGTGTATATTCCCAAAAGCGAGGCGAGGGGTTACACTACAACAATATTGTAGTACAGGGTGCTAGGGACATGGGATTTAACTCTAGACCTCGCATAAGAGTATTCATTCGTATTTAGTTAATATCGATGTGGACAAGTATTCGTTTTTTTCGTTTTCAGTAACGGGTGTGACGGGGTCATGTGTTAGACCCAGGGGTGGACTGGCCTATACGGAACTCTGGAGATTTCCCGGTGGGCCTCTGCACCCTGGGCCTCTTTTCTGTGGTATTTCCAAATTTTCTCATAGGAAAAGCATTGGGCTTGCTGAAAATGTGTCATTTGGGGCCACTTTGAACTTAATTTCCAGGGCCTCTTTTGGTCTTCAGTAATTATTTCCAGGGCCTCTTTTAGTTCCCAGTCCAGCCATGGTTAGACCTTGTTCATTGGCGGATGGTGGATTGTTTAATTGGAGGGGCATAACACTTTTCACAAATACGACACAGCAACCGAGCATCGTGAGGGACTACGAGCCAACCAATGGGCGGGAGGTTCTTCCCTCAAAACCCCAAACATTTTTGGGATTATGGGTTAAAATGGTGCATTATGCAGAAGACTGTCTGTGAAAATTTGTGTAAAAAACCACTCAGTCTGCAATTGCTTTTTTATGAGTAACTCAATTCCAAAAATGCAACATATGCAAGCCACCAACAGTGCACAGGAGCATTCCCCAACAGACTTTTACGACGCCTTTGTCCAAAATATATCCCAGTATAAAAACATGTTCACACATGCTGGCTGCACCAATACATGCAAGAATTCCCATAACAGAACATAATCCTGTTTTGCGCATATGCCAGTAATGATACTATAAAAAAAATATGTCCACACGTTCTCTGTCAACATATGTCAGTACCCCAGATGAAGAACGTACACCTGTTGGCTT
Source organism: Ambystoma mexicanum (assembly GCF_040938575.1). Lineage (NCBI taxonomy): Eukaryota > Metazoa > Chordata > Amphibia > Caudata > Ambystomatidae > Ambystoma > Ambystoma mexicanum. Next base: position 662,955,406 of record NC_090922.1, read on the forward strand.
TGCCTTTAAGAATGCCATGTGCAGTGCACAAGGTTGGCCAGTCTATAAACACTTAGGTTAGCTTTGTTGTTAATGCCCAGTACAAAATGCCATGCCACAGTAACATTAGCCAGACGTGCTGCACTAAAATGCCAGTTTAGCCACATAACACTTATCATGATTATTTTAACATAGATTGCCCATAGTAAAATACCATGGCACAGTAAGAAATAACTAGACTGGCGGCCCCAAAATGCAAGTCTAGCTGCCTAATAACGCATTTCTTTTTTTAACCACCTTTATTACCAGGCATTTAAGAGAGAAGCCCAGCAAAGAAAATACGAGGCCACCCCCAAGGACACATTCACACAACTATCACTCGCTCATTCAAACTCATAATACACTCACACATTTACATTTTTTAATATATGAAGAAGGAAACTCTTGCCTGCACGCAGCCCAGTCTCTTCTCCGCTGCCACCTCCAGGAAGCCCTATGGCTCCAATGCAGCATAAACGTGAACCAGGAAGCAAAGCATGCTTCCTGCACATGCACAGAAGCCAGAGCATTTCGAATGCAATGTCCCAATCTATTTGGATATGCAGGGAGGTGCGGGAACACCCACTCACGCATTCAAAGTGTCCGCTGCCTGCATCCTCAATAGGCCATGGAAGCCTGGGAAAGCAAAGCGCTCTTTGGCATTGTAGGGCACATTGGGCATATGCGCTTAGGAACAGAACTGTCATAGGGAAACTGAGTTCAAGCAAGCCCAGGAGCATTCCCTCAGCTGCTACAAGTGGCTGGGGGAGCACTCCTGAGCTAGCGTGGCTGCTCCATGATGGGCGAGGGTACAGGCAGGTTTGCACCCATTATGGAAAGCTAGTTTGTGTTGTTTTACGCTCTTGAACTTCACGCGTGAACTTGACAAAAACTCAATCTGCGCACTAAGCGCATGCACGATTTATTAAACTTTCCTGCACACAATCTCCTCCACTGTGCGCGCCTCTCCTTGTCCTGCACACAATCTCGTCCACAGTGCATTCCTCTCCCTGTAGTCAGCCTCCGTGCTATGCTATTTGCATCCACCAAAAGAAAAGAGAAAAGAAAAACAGAATTTGTAAATAATCCGGATTCCAATTTACAGTTTTGGAAATAGGAAAATAAATGTTTACATACTATGTAACATACTCAGCAAAGCTACTGGTTACTGGTGAATCCTGAAGTAACGAACCCGGCTGGGTGTTGAGGGTTTGATTCTGCCTAGTAACCCAGGTGAGGCAAGGTCAGTGAAGTGGGAATAGGAAACCAGAGTGAGGGTGATAATAATTGCCCCCTCACTCTCTTTTCAGAGTCCACCTAATGCAGGTTAATCAAGGTATGGTGTTACAATTGCCATGCCAGATCAAAATAAAAGGACTGTGCAATGTACAGGGCAGGGTGAGTTGACTCTTCCCTTCCATGAACACAGTGATCGCCAAAAAGAGGGCTCGGCTTGAGGCCTTTTTGAAATCTCCCTTATACAAATCAAGCCCCCCTGCTGGGAAAAGAGAAGCTTAGACTGGCCCATGAAAGCAGGTGACCTCAACACCCATTGGGGTCCGGGAGAAGGCTGTTGCACGAAGTGCTGGGTTATAAAAGCTCAGCCCGACAAAGTGAGGATAAAAGTTGTTCGGGTGAGGTCAAGGGCAGAGTTGGAGGATCAAAAGACCGGGCAGTGGAAGGTGGTGAGAAGTGTTTCAGAGATTGCCACTGTGACAGAGTGTACATATGTTATTATACATCAGAAAGAATGGTACCAACTAGAGTAGTGTAGTGTGGTAGACTAGAGGGAAGGGCGTGTGCGAGTAGAAGTGGAGGGGATAAGTTAGCCATGTGTATGAAGGTGAACTCAGACAGACTGGAGGGTGGTGACCGAGAGGAGGTAGAAGTAATAAGAGCCGGTAGAGTATAAACAGAGGAAGGTAGTTGAGGGAGTGGAAGGTAGTGTAGAAGAGAAGGAGAGTGGAGAGAATAGGAGGAGAGGGAGTGATAAGTAAGAGAGAGAGACTGGGGAGAGAGACTGAGTGACGGGCAGTGGTGGAAATGTACGAGAAGAAGTGGAACTATGATCCTGCTGGTCTGCCCTCACTCCCCACAAACCCCATCCCCACACACCGCCCAATGCTCAGTACAAACCTCATACCTGGGTCCCACCGCTTTTCCATTCCACACCCACCACTGTTTAAAGGTTGGAAGAAAACTAGTAAAGGAAAATGCAACATGCATTTTAAACAACCCCCATGAACTTTATTTATGGTCCCCCAAAACATCCAACTTTATGTGCCCAGCCCTTTCTTTTTTAAATTTCTTTAAAAAAATATGTATACATTTTTATAGCATTATAACCGGTAATAAATAGAATTACAGCAGAGGTTTCAAGAAATAAATACACATATACCGTATAAGAAATTGAACCCACAGTAAAATAAAAACAAAATTAACTCAATAAACTAAATAAATAGTGATTAATTGATACATATAAAAAGAAGAAAGAAAAAGAAAAGAGCGGAGAAAGGAAGAAAGGAAAGGGACAATGGGCAAAAATGAAGAGAGAAAAAAACCCTTGCACATAAATCCATTAATAATGTCATGTACAATCACACAACCAAATTAAAGCCCAGTGGTTTACAAAATAAAGTTCATCCATATAGATCATTAAAGGTTGACCACACTTCTTCATACAAATCAATACTATCCATATCTTTGTAAAACACTTTCTGAAATGCAGACAAAACCACCAAGTAATTTATCTAAGATTCAACCTGAGGCTTTTTCCTCATCTTCCACACCTTTAAAATGTGCCTTTGTGCAACCACCAGTGCTCTGATTAACCACATCCATGAATAAAATGTAGCTCCTTTACTACAACCACTCCACCATAATATTACATGTTTTGGGCATCTTGAAATGCTCCCATCTATAACCAACTCCATACTATCCAAAACAACTTTCCAAAATACCTCAACTCTGATACAGTTCCACAACATATGTAGTAAGGAACCACCTGGTTGGCCACACCCCAGCAAACATCTTCCTGAAGACCTAATGACAGCATCCTATCTGAGGTCCAATATAACCTTCCCACAATCTTCTGCCTAACCAGCCATACATTTAGATCCAATTTCAGTGTGATAGATTGTTTTTATTTCTCCTTCCCATTTCAGTATTTGTCAAAAAACATCCTACATTTTCAGACCTTTTTCAACATAAACAATCCCATCCAGCAGAAACCTTCATCTTAATTGGCACAAGTTGGATAAGGTCGATACCAATTTTGGTGGATTCTCAGAGATTTTGAAAAGGTCAGGCCTATCCAACAGCTGAGCATCCAGCATACCAATACTTTGAGTTATCAAGGTACATAACTCCAAATATCTACACTGTTCACTAGGCCAAACTTGCTCAGTAATTCTTCAAACCCTAAAACCTGATTCCCATCTAAAACATCATCCAAACACAGTATACCCTTAAGTATACAACTGTTCCAAAATATCATCTCATTATTCTACTGAAAAACCAGGTTATACTATAAGGAAACTTCTCTGTGTAGCCCAATTTTGCTTCAATGTTTGGGGGAGAATGAAGAGATTATCCAGCTAGCCTCCATTTTCTAATCATACTCACATTGCACCTGTTAAGGGCATGCTAAAGATTAAAGCCTCTCCTCCCACCTACTCATTTATTGTACATACAGCTTTGCCTGCAGTATTTTCGCGTTAAGTTATTTAAATGCAAAAGAAAACATCTGATTACTGTGGGAGCATGGCTATGATGGGGACGTTTTGTTTGCACCAGTGGATGCTTTAGAGCGCTAGCATGGTGCTTTGGCAGCGTGGTTAGCCCTGGACATTGTCAACCTGAGCTATACAAGGCAAACCCAGCATAGGTTGAGTGACCTGGTTATCACAAACTGCTCCACTCCAAAGTGCTTTGATCCCCCAGAAGATCCACTCCATACTACTAATCTTCTGATGCCAAGGAATAAACCCACAAATATTTTGCTAAGTGGCAATCTGGAGGAGGTGGATTCCATCAACTCCAAGACAACCACTCAGGAGGCCAGGCCAAAAATGCCTCAAGTCCAAGTCCCCTCAAATTATAACCCGGCTCAGGAATAGAGCTCATCCTCAGCCTCCTCCCTTGATTCTAGAGCAAGTATCTCTCTGATGAGGAATGGAGTGGTTAATGGAGGAATGGACCACGTTCAACTGCAGAATTTGGTGATGGCGATCCTGAAAATTACAATAAACCTGTTAATAACGTTGTATGAAACCCTGAATGAAAATATAAAAGGCCAGGCTATATTAGCAATGGTGCACACCAAAATCTTTCTGGAATCTTTCGCTGGATCAGCCCAGTCAAGGCTTGATAGGGAAGCTGAACTTTTTGCGCAATGGCAATCCAGACTCTGACTTAGCTTGTGGTGAAGAGGTGGAAAAAACCACTCTAATGACTGGAATCCTGGATCTGTTGAAGTGGTCTAGACATCAAAAGAGTTGCGGTGAGCCTGAGCAGTTGGGGTACTGCATAAAATGATCCTTGATCAATCCTCCGAAGACCATTTAATCTCCAATGACTGAGGGAAGAGGCCTCGAATAATCCACAAAGTGCACCCCTCGAACCTGTCGCGTGGAAACCAATGCAAGGAAACCGGGAGGGAACTAGTCAAGACCCAGTGGCAGTGGGTCTTGCTCCAACACATCTAACAATGACTCTGATGGAATCCCCGGGGTTGGTCAGGGGTCTTGAAATTACAGATGCAACATCCACAAGCTTACACTAAAGTGCTAAGGCCATAAACCGGACCCCAAGCAACAACAAAAATAATCAAAAAACCAACCAATGCCTACAAAAGTTAATTCAAATAGCTCCAGAGCCTTAATGCGAAATCTTACGCTCCCGGGACCTTTGACCTCTGAGGCTCGCATCTCTGAAGTTCCCACAAAAATTCCTGTCTCTCAGGGTGTATCCCAAAAGGATACAGATGCATCTAATGTAGAGGATGAGAATATGCTCCTGCTGATGAATCTGTCTACCTATTCTAATTAGATGAATGAGGATTTGGTTGACAGAAGTGACCTCATTTTTGATCTTGAGAAAAGGGAGCCTTCTAATGGGGAAGACCAGTTCTATCACAGTCATACCCGAGATCCCTCTGTCCAGACGAACCGACAGAAACCGACTAAGGCCTGAGGGAGCTCCCATTTTCAAACATTGGAGCAAAAAAGAGAACTCTTGTTAAGGAAAAAGATCAAGCTAGCACACCTCCTCCTAGCTTGATTAGACGAAAAGAAGAAGGCAATACGAGAAGGCAGGCTAGACCCCAAACTCCACTCAAGCTACAAGTTTCGATTGAGATGCTTATTTCAGAGAGAGACTCCTAATTATGAACAGGAAAAGTGTATTAAAACTCTTACATTGCTTGCCCAAACTTGGATAAATTGGCCAGGATGATGTCAAGATTGTGGCATTTGTTAGTGAAAGCGCTTGAACTGGGTCGTCTTGCATCTCCATTCAATTCTGGTGAAGAATGCTCTAATGCAAGCCTCTCCTGACTTTCTTCACCTGGGTTTTGTGTTAACGGACGGTGATCTTCTTAACCCCAAAGGTCTGGGTAAGCCAAAGCGTAGCCATGAGAAGGACAGGATGGGAGATTCTGTTACAAAGAATCCTGGCTCAAGCCTCAGCAAAGGCACAAAAGTGTCAACATCAAGATCTAGGCGAGATCAAGAACCCCACCCAGCCCCAGGATAGGGGAAAGGGTAGCATCTATGCAAGTGACATTTGACTGAGCGAAAACCATGGAAAGAAGGCTGAGGATGAGTGAAGACAGAAGCGGGGCAACAGAGTCTCTGGCTAGTTGGTCTTAGCTGCCAGGTACTTTGGCGCAGGGCCAGGGCATATAACTCCCAGAGATGCAGGAAATCTCCTCCCTATCTATGGCCTCGTGGAATACTGGATGTTTTAGGCATCTGTTTAATAATACAAGTTTGGATTGACTAAACTATGATATTTTTCATGCATGCAGGAAACATGGCTGTCTTCCAAGCTTATTTGTGAGGGATTTGAAGTATGCCTCTATCCGGCCCAAGCAAGACAAGCGGGAAGACCCTCGGCGGGCCTCCTGACCCTATTAAAACTGGGGCAGAAGTTCAAGATCTTGGAAACAAGGAAACCTAACCCTTATGTACAGGTGGTAGTTGTAGAATGGGAGAGAATCTCTGGTAAAAGTCCATGGTTGCTAGTTGTATTCAATCTATAGTGGAACCTACCCGGGATTGGGGATGAGGAATTTGTGGCGATTGTTACCCAGTTTATGGATAACTGCTGGGTGGAGTTCAAGGACCCCCATATTTTGATATGTGGGGACCTCAATATAAGCTATTTGGACAAATTGGGGGTACAACTGCCAAGGTTTTTCTTGAAAAAAGCTGCCCTATGGGTATCGGAGCTAAAGGAGAGAGACGTTTGTATGGTGACTGGCCTGCTAAGAGGTGATATCCTGGGTAGAGCGACATGGACCCATGGTCTGCAGAAGGCCTGTTTGGGTGACTTTTGTATCCAATGGTCTTTTCAAATGTCTGCAATCCCTGAATATCACGCCTATGGCAAATAGTGATCATTGCCTGCTATGTCTGTACATCAAAGGTCAGGAATGTGGCCCTGATGAGTGGATGTGGGAAGACCTACAAATAAATCAGGGGGAAATCGATAGCGAATACTACCTAAGGAGGTCCCAAAGGTCACAGCCCTGTATATAAATGCTCTCCAATCAAGAAACCTGGGCGTCGAATATTCTAGCGTCTTGATGAGCTTCCAAATAAAATCCAGCAAGGGAAGCAAACCCGAGTTCAAGAGGCTGCATTAATAAAGATCTGAGAGAGGCAACGAAAGTCTTTAGAGCTGATCTCCGTATTATGGAGTGGTTCCAGATGGGTGATAAATAGAAACTGAGACAGCAATATAGAAATTGGCTGCTTGCTACTAAAGCACAACGCTTTCAAGTGGATGCAGAAGTGATTATGAACATTATTTTCAATAAGAACACACAAGACCTTTGGGCCCTCCTTAATAATAATGCCACATTCCAACTAGCAACCGTGATTCCTGCAGTTCCAGAAAGGGTTTGGATTGAGTTTTTAACCAATCTTTTTGCGTCGTCTACCCAACTTGACACAGAATCACTGGGAACTTCTAACAGCCCATGGTCCATTGAGTTTTCCCGAGAGGACATAGTAATACTTATTAAAAATCTAAACTTCTTGAGAGCAGCCGGCCCTGATGACCTAAACAACATCATGCTCAAACAGCACCCAGAGGACTGGGCTCATTTTTGTTGGATCCTATTTAACCAAATCTTACAAACAAGAGAAGTCCCTCCTTCCTGGAAAGCTGCACTGATTGTGCCTATCTTTAAAAAGGGTGACATAGACAACCCTAAATACTATAGGCCCATTACTCTGTTAGATACTCTTGGGAAGATCTTTGCGTGTATTCTGTTGAGGCACCCAATAAATTGCATTTTGATAAGACACGCTGGATTTGTCTCAGGGGTTGGGTCTAGCCTCAACTTATTTTTGTTAAACATCTTGAAGTTGATGGTGAATATGTCCAAAGAGAAGCTTTACCTAGCGTTCATAGATCTGGAGCAAGCCTTTAACTGCATCAGTAGACAAAGGCTGTGGGAGAAATTATCGAACCGGAATTGCCCGCAAGATCTGCTAGAGGCAATCAAGGATCTATACTGGTCAACTACAGGCCAAGTTAGGATGTCGGTCGAGGGAAGCTTAATGAAAGCCATTCAAACACTTTGAGGCCTGGAACAGGGCTGCCCCCTGGCCCTGGAATTGGTGAATCTTTATTTATCGGATCTGGATTCTAGTCATGAGGGAATCAATGCCCCCCAAAGATTTACCATCAACCTATTTCGTGGGTCCTCTACACAGATGATTAAGTCTTGATTGACCATATGCCGATAGGTCTTCAAAGAAGATTGAATCAATTATAACATTTCCTACTAGTGAATGAACTGAGTGTGAACACACAAAAGAAAAATAATGGTGCTCCCAAACCTCAGTAGGAAAAAGAAGTCCAAATTCACTTGGGTGGTGAACTCGGTAGAAATTGAAAGCATAGATTCTATGGTATATTTGGCTGTCCCGATTAGTTGCAGTATGATTGAAACGCCCTGGATGGACGTCTTGGGCTGAAATGTCAGAATTGCCACCCAGACTAGAAGGATCTATAAGAAATTTGGCAAATTCACCATAGTCCCGATAATCTCCTTCTACAGACTCAAAGTAACTCCGATTTTTATATATGGAGAGGAATCTGTCCCCAACCTTCCTATAGGAATTTGGGACAAGGTGGAGGGCCTGTTTTGGAGGAGGGTATTTGGTCTACCTAAGTCCCTTCCTATCTCTCTGATTAGGTTTGAATTGGGTCTCCAATCCCTTCACTCTATGATCCAGTGGAGTTCCCTGAGCCTGTTTCTGAAATATATAAATGAAAATAGCCTTCCTGCTTTTGAATGTCTTGGAAATAGGGAAGAAAACAGGGAGTGATCGGATTTTGGACACCTGGAAATCCTCCTGTAGAAAGTGGCTCTTTAAAGCTGGATTTAACGGAGGAAGCTCTTAAAATTATTCCTGGTAAAATGAAGCTTCAGATAAAGCAAATGGATTGGATAGGCACCATCACAAATAAACTCATATAGGTTACCGTTGAATCTGGAGCACGAGAGGAGATCATTAAACCAACTCCATAATTATCTATTAAAATTTCTGAGTAATACATGTAGGGATATCTTTATGCGATTTAGACTTAACATTATCCCAACTAGGGAAGTTCTAGGTATGAGAAGGCAGGTACCAGGTAATGACTCCTCCTGCAGATTCTGCAGGAACAAAGAAAAGAAACTTCCAAACATTTGTTAACAGACTGTTAAGCTCTGGATTTAATGAGAAGGAAATGAGTGAGATAGCAAAACGCTATAAAACTTTATTGTGTCAAGAGTGGTGGGATATGTGTACAGTAGGAGAAAACTACTCAATGATACTGGCAGAAATAACATTTATGGAGGACTTGTTGGAACTTGCAAAATGTAGAATGATGTTCGTTGAAGTGTATGTTTTTAATAGAAAGGGATACTGGGGAGAATTATAAAGATTGTTTTTAATATTCTGTGAAATGGAATGTATGAGATTGTTATTATGAAAGGTTTTCTGCCGTTTTCCCACTCTCAGTCCTATCCACTCAATGTTTAATTCCCTCCATTATTCTACAATCCATGCATTGTTTAGCATTCCCATTTTTATGCATCCTTTGTCTAACCGTACCCCTTTTCACAATGACTTGTATACCCCTGGTCTACCTTTGCAGCCATAAAATGTATTGCGGCTTTTTTGCATTTCATGGAGAAACACCAACCTTTTACGGCAGATTGCCTCCAAAACCCCTTAGTAGGTTTGAATTGGGCCTTTTATCGATCCATTTTGTGCAAATAGTTGATCGAATGGAAGAGATCTGCTACTCCCTTTGCCCCCTGAGCTGGTACCGTAAAATCTGAGGTGTGACTGCAGCAAGAACTGGATGTCCTCCCGCTTTCTCTCTCTTAACACCGATAAAACCGAAGTCCTTTTCTTTCCCTCTAATTCTCTTTCCCCTCCCTGTCCTCCCCCTTTCATTCACTTTCCTCCCTCCAATCTCCCTATCTCCCCCTAAACTCATAATCTAGGCGTTCTGTTTGACTCCTCTCTCACCTTCTCACAACACATTTCACTCACCTCCCGCAACTGCCGATACCACCTTTACAATATACGCAAAATCCGTCCCTCCCTCACATTCCACGCCACCAAACTCCTAATTTCCTCTCTCATCTTTTCCTGCCTCTTCTACTGCTCTTCTCTAATCTTTGGACTTCCCGCTTCACAGCTTGCCCCTCTTAAATCAGTATACCACTCTGCTGTTCGTACCCTCTGTCTCCTCACCCCCCGTGACTCCATCTCTTCCTCGCTCTCCCACCTTGGCTGGCTACCCTTCCACTTACAACTAAAATTTTACTTTCTCTGCCTAGTCTTCAAATCCCTCCATGGTCTTACTCCTCCTTATCTCTCCTCCCTTCTCTCCTTCTACTCCCCCTCCCACTCCCTTCGTTCCGCTGACCATTTCCTTCTCTCTGTACCTCCTTCCCCCTGCGCTTCCTCCCGTTTCCTCTCCTTCCAACTCCTTGCACCTCTCCACTGGAACTCACTCCCTCTTACAATCCACTCTACCATGACCTTCTCCTCATTTCGCACTTCCCTTAAATCCCTCCTCCTCCATTCTCCCCCCTGAAAACTTCCCCTCTGCCCTTTCCACTTCCCCTCCTCCCCCTCCCTGATTCCTCTCTCCCCTCTCCTATTCCTCTCTCCCTTCCATTTTCCCTCACCCTGTCCATCTCCTACTCCCCCCACCTCTCCCCACTCCCCTTTCCAACCACCCCTCAGTTAATTGCTCTTTGCACTGTTTTGTTGAATGATTCAAGATGTAAATTTTGCTCCCATTGTTAAGTGTTGTTGTTATACTGTATTCTGTTGTTCCATTGTACAGCGCTTGGTGTAAAGCGCTCTATAAATAAATAAATCAATCAATCAATCAAGTGCAGAAACCCACAGTTCGTCACCAAATAATTCAATAAGGAGACGGTCAGCAACGGTATAGAAACGGCTGTGCAGAAATGGGTCCGAAAACCAGTCTGCTATCCTCGACACAAAAAAGTGCCCCCCAAGCACAACTTTTTTTTTTAACTTTACAGTCTTACACAATGAACTGCATATAGAAGAGGCTGAAAGATACATTTAGTCTGTTACATGAACAATGGACTTCCCAACAGTATATCCTGGGGGCATGGCTTTACAGGACCAACCCAGCACGATAAAATACTGATTTACATCATACTTTTCAACAAAAAAAAACTTTTGATTGTTTTCAAAACAACCAACAACAAAAAAATATATAGGTTCAGCGATCCATCCACCCCTATCACAATAATGCATACATTCCCCTCTTCCGTGTTTACACAGAAAATTCTTCAAAATCATGCGGTGGTACCCAATCTCCCCACCATCAACAGTTATAACCCCCACCATTATAGCATCAACAAAACCCTCATCAAATATATCCCCCACTGACCCTTCCAGCTCTCTTCATTGGTAATATCCCAGTTGATCCCCTCTTCAGATCCTGACCCAGTCTCTCGTGCCAGCGAGAAAATATATTGTTTATAAGGGTCCCAAATATCGTTGGGTTTAGCATGTGGATGCACCACAGTCCCATACTCCATCTCCATTTCATTACAATAGAGAATGTCCTCCTGCCATCATTCTATTGTAGGCCGATGTGCCCTTCCCCATATGATCGCCACTCTCTACTTTGTCAAAGATAGCAACAGGCCGCCAACCTTCTCACATGACCAGTAATTTGTTAGTGTATCCCAATAGGGCCACCACCGGCGTGGGGTTCTCCTGCTCTCCTATAATATCACCCAGTGTCACAAAGACCTCCTTCCAGAACCGCAACAAAGGGGGGTAGATCTATGCCGCATGGAGAAGGTCCACTGCTGAGGCTGTGCATCTCATCTAATGCACTCATCTGGATTGTCCGGTACAAACCGATGTAAAAGTGTATCAACTTAAATCTGCCGTTAATAGCTATTTCCCTAGTCTCCGTGCAGCAATATCGCTATACCTCACCAGTAACAGCGTAACCTAGGATCGTCTCCCATTTCCTTCAGGACAACTCCGCCCATCCCACCCCAGCCTCCATTATTTTACCGTAAAGATTGGACACAGTCCTGCCTGTGACTACTATTCCCATCACTCCATGCAAAATAGGGGCCGCCTCCAGCGAGCTTGGAAATATCAGAAACAAATCCTTTAGGAAGTCTCTTAGTCGGAAGTAGAAGAACAGATCCAGGGTTGTAACATTCCTTTTCTCTTTAAACACTTCCAAAGAGAGGAATTGCTCTTGCGGGAATAAATCCTGAAAGTGAGCAATGCCAAGCCTCCACATACAGTGTACAAACCAGAGCTCGCCAGTAAGCGGTGGTCCTGGAATGTGAACGGCCAGCAGCTTAGGAGAATAAAGAACCTTCCCCTTCCCCTTGATGCGAGCCAAGACCCTGCAGGTCACTTGCACGATATTTTTCAGCTTAGATGAATTACCAGGGGCCATTAGTATAACAGCCCGTAATAGAGACGGAGCCGTAAAGGCTCTCTCTATCTCTACATGGCTCCTATCCCTGCCAGTAATAAACCATCACACCAGGAATACCGCCTGAGCTGCTTCATAATATGCCTCAAAATCTGGCAGTGCCACCCCTCCTCTATTTGGTGGTGCAGCCAATTTCCCCCAACTCATATGTCATCGTTTACCTGCCCAAATAAACGTGTACAGCACTGACTGCACATTTCTGAAATAGGACCTAGACAATGCCAGCGGCACATTTAATAATGCATAAAGAAAAGACGGTAACTAGACCATTTTACCAGTGAAATCCTCCCATGGAGGTTAAGGAGCGGCTATGAGACTAGCTCCCCTGATGCGTAAATGTGCAAGTCAGATCAGCCTGGCTTCATCCTGGGGCGTTCTACCTCCTACCAGCTGCGGCATATATTTGGTTTGATGTCAGCGGTTTTAACAGGAACACTCTATTATGGCCGTGCTGTTGGATGCCGAAAAGACATTGGATTCTGTGGAATATTTTCTTTTTGCAGTATTGAGGATGAGATAGAGGTTTTTATCCATGATTTCTTTTCTTAAACACCCAAGCTGGTCCCTCAACCATCCTCCCCGGAACATTCAGCACCATTACCACAAACACATGATGAGACAGATTGTGTGCCAATATTGAAACCTCTGCTACCCACCCTGTGATCTTATCCGAGATCAAAAAATAATCCAGTCGAGATTCCAACTGGTGGACCCTAGAACTAAATGTATAACCTCTATCACTCCTATGCCTACTCCTACAAATGCCAGTTACTCACATACCCAAAATAAATCCTTCAATTTGCAGGTCGATTTCAAAGCAGGCTTACTGACCCCTCCCATTCAATCTATTTCAGGTTCCTACACTGCACTGAAACCCCCCACCCATATAATCACACTAGATGGCCACTTATCTAGTTGTTGAGCTATCCACTCCAGTGTGTCCACCGTGTCCAGATTAGGACCATAGTAGTTGACCAAGGTGATTGCCTGGCTATGTACAACCCCTGTCTTTAACAGCACTCTCCCTTCCTGATATTTAACCATAGCCATTAGACAAAAAACAACCAAACTGTGTGGTAACCCCAGCCATGCCCAAATTGTGATTCCCTGGGTGAGCTCATATGCATTTCTTGGAAAAACACTATATCTGTTGTATGATGTTTCATGTAGAACACCCTGTGGGGCTTGGACGGACAGTTCAGCCCCTAATATTCCACGTCGTACATCACAGCCCCCTGGCCATACCATTGCATAACAGCAAAACATACAAACGCTCGTAGCTGTATTCGTTTCAAATTGCTTTACAATTATTGTAAAGCAGTTTGAAACGAATACAGCTACGAGAGTCTTCAATTGGTATCATGGGCTGCATGATACCAATTGTAAAGCAATTTGAAAACGAATACAGCTATGAGCGTTTGTATCATGCAGCCCAGCCCTGAATCAAGGCTGGGCTGCATGATTCCAATTGAAGACTCTCGTAGCTGTATTCGTTTCAAATTGCTTTACAATAATTGTAAAGCAATTTGAAACGAATACAGCTACGAGCGTTTGTATCATGCAGCCCAGCTTTCAATCAAGGCTGGGCTGTATGACACCAATTACGCACAAAATTGGGTGTTTAAATTTATGAAAGGCAAATGCCATTCGTCCTGTGCAATTTTGGTGGTTATGCAAAGCCAATTTAATAATATATGCTTATTTCACCTTGATATGCTAGTTTCTGATGACATCACATGCCATTGCATTTGTTGATGAGTCCCCCCACTTTAATTTGTAGGACTTGACCCCTGGTAGTGTTGTGATGTCATTTCTGTTTGTGGGTGTGTTAAGTCACCATGTGTGGGTGGCATAACCAAGGAATGATGACCACCCAAGAGAGTTCATTGTTTGGCTAGGTATTATGGGCTTGCAGTTACTGCCACTGCATTGCCCCTGTGTCTTGGGCCTCACGGATTCCTTCCATGGAGAAGTGCAGAGTTGTTCCCCCTCTCTCCTGGGGTCATAGGACAAGCGAAAAGCAAACCTATGGGCTTCAACCAGGGTTACACTTTTGAATTCAAGCCTATCTGTTTATTTGCTTTCCACTTGTCTGCTGGAAGTAGTGGCGCAGCACCATTTCCATGGAGCTGATCAGGCAATATCCCCCCTCCCCCACCACAATCCAAAATGTTAGGCTGTGGTGACTCGACCTGGCTGTCCTACAGAGCGTGGCCAGACAGAACACAACATTTTGTTCCTCACTAACAAAAGCCTTGCAATTACTTGGTTTTAGGCTAAAAAAGATGTTAAATGATATATTTTTCAACATTAGAAAATGCCGCAAAAAACGCAGTTGTGTGCCGCAATTTTTTTCTTTTTTGTGCCGCAAAATTTTCCATTTCATGCCGCAATTTTCTGGAGGGTCTGTCTAACCTCTCCCCATGCTTGTCCAGTAGAACCTGCATGTGGCCCACTTTGCACGCTAAATTGTCAATTTTCCCATACAGCAATTGTATACTGGCCTGTAGTTGATTGAACATTACTTTGAGATCAATGAATGTCCCATTTGAATCAAGGGATGATAACGGAGAGCACACACATGGAGGGTCCTCCGTTACTTTATTACCTTTAGCATGAGAGGGAGTCTCAAATTGTAACTTCGATTGCTGTTTCCGTGCTATACCCGACTTGGACATTTTGTTGCACCCCTGCACCAGCCCTCCAAGACCACCATAATTCCACAGTGACGCCACTCTCTGCACTCGCAACCCCTAATCAAGTGTCTACCTACATCAGTCACCTCTTTGGAGAGGCAACTGTGAATCCACAGGGCCCGGGAGTCACCAAATCAACAGCACTCTCCCCAGACAATTACAGCCACTCCACAAGTCACCAGAGTCATCAAAACAGTCCTCTGCCAGCTGTCCCAACCTCACTCAGAGCACCCTGGTGACCCAGATTTCGCACCGCGTACAACGACACGATGGTCAAAAGTGACACTTTGTCCAGCTCATACCATGATTGGATATTGAGTGGATGGCGTGATAACACTGTGCACACAACTTCCCAGCTGCTGGTTCTATCCTGTGTGCCAACAGAGTGCTACACAAAGGTGCTGAGAAGGTTGAGCACCACCCCTGTCTCCAGGTGTCACTCCAGCCGCCCAACAGGCTCACCACTCCACACCTGTTTGCCCTATCTCCCAGACATTGCCTCACCAAGGAGCAACGATCACTGAAAATCCACAGCAGGATGCCTTTCCCACTCATTACGGGGCCACGCGGCGGGTGCTTCCCGACACAGTGAGAGAAAACTCCATTCATGGCTTGAGCCCCAACATTCCGGGGTCTTGTCATTAGGGCGGGTGCTGCTAGTTATTTCTACACCAGACACACAATGGCAGTGCACTCCGTAGATGCTGCTGCCAAGGGCAGATGGATGCTCATGCAGTTTTGCAGAAAATGCAGGCTATGCAGTACAAATCATTGTTGCAGGCCTCCTACAATGGCAGAGGCCACCTCTGCATGGTCTCCTGCCACCTAGGATTCCCTGTAGCCATGCGTCTGCAGTGCAGTGGCACACATCAGGGACCAACCCTGGCCAGCAGCATGTTGCCTTCTGGCATGGGACACCGCTCCTCAGTCCCTCACTGCAGTCGCTCCTCCAGCTTCCCAGAGCCCAATCTCTGCCCACAGGGCTTCCACCAGCTATGCCGGATTATGCAAGTCATGGGTATGGAGGCTCTGATGATCACACCCACACCAGCACATCCCACTAGGTCTCAACGGCTATCATCTATCATTCTGTGAGGCAGCAGTTGGCCTCAGGTGCTTGCACCACAGAGAGCACCCTGCAACTGCACCGCATCCCAGATATTTATGACCACACTATCAGGGATCACGACATTTACCTGGGATGATCGGTCTTCACATGGCAGATGGCTTACTGATTGATATGGTAGCAGGTCGGTAGAAGTCAGGATCTCGTTTGAAATATTTAGGGCGCCCGGGAGCTCACAGGCTTGCACCCATCTTGGCTGGGCTTTCTAGCACCCTCCTACTGATTTGCATCATACTTAATGGTACCTAAGAGTACAGAATAAGCATTCCTGTGGTTAGCATTCCAGTTGTTGAGCAGCTAAATGAAGTATACACGTTAGGCGGAGGGAGTGAGTTCATTACTTTATTTATTTATTAAGTTCAAATAACTATTGGGGATATGAATGCAACGGCTGTCGGCTGTCCTCCACATCGACCGCCGCTTTCCACTTCACTCGCCATTCGGATTCCATTTCTGGAATCAAACGTGGTGATGCATCATACTATACATCCTTCTCCTTACACGAGCTTCTCTTAATCAGAAAAGTCCTTCAGATATTCCAGTCTCCGATAACTCCTTCCTAACTGTGAATTGGCTGTCTCCAGAGTAATCTTCATCTTCGGCATTTCTGGTACATCTGACAAGGAAACATGACTGCCATCTTTGTAACCTCCCTTCTCACTCCTCACACTGTCAACATCAGACATAACCATAACTCTACTATTATTCCACACCCTACCATCGTTTGTCCTTACAGCATGCTTAAACACATCTATGACCTCGATGGGTTTGGACCATTTGCTACCATCCACTCTCAGAACTTGCGGTAAACTAACTCTCACAAATCCACCAACCGAAGGAATTTTGACTGCTCTAAACCTAACATTATCTTTCAATATTTTATTACTGACCTGACTGTTTCGGATATTATCTCCCACATCACTCAAAGCCACATCCAAGCCCAACACTTCACTCATCCAACCAGGAAACAGCTTGGTACTTGCTCTTCTTTCCCAGCTCAATTCAAACAGGGACACACCCGTCGTGCTATGTGGCGTGAATCTATGGGCCACAACAGTCATCCTCATCACTTCTTTCCAATCCTTTCCGTTAGACCAAGCCCATCTGTTCACCTCTTTTAATACTCTATTGTATCTTTCGACAATCCCATTGGTCTGTGGGTGATATATCGCACTGGTCTTATGAACAATAGATTTCTCCCTCAAATACTCACACATCCCTCTCGAGTTTAATTGAGTCCCATTATCAGTCAAAATCTCCTCAGGATAACCTTCTCTACCACACACTTCTTCCAGGAAATCAATGACACCTTTCGTTGACACATTCATTATCACTTTCACTTCAGCCCACCTCGTTAGCATATCAACAATTACTAAACAATACGATTGCTGCCCATTGCTCCATACAAGACCTAAAATATCCACCGCCAACCTCTTCCAAGGTTCATCAGGCACATCCACAAAAACCATCGGATACTTCTCCTACATGCACCCGTTATCACTGTTACAGCAAAGGATACAGTTTCTGACATGTCTTTCGATTTGGAGATCACACCCTGTTCACATTTAGGTCATCCTTATCCTGTTCTTCGTCTTTGTGATACCTTTGTGGCCTTCATGACCCATTTGAATTATCTTTTCCCTGATTCCTTCTGGGGGAATCAGTCTATCACCTCTCAACAAGTAACCACTTTGCACAGAAAGTTCATCTCTTACACTCCACAATCCTTCAGCTCCTGGTAGATTTTCTCAACAGCTACCACCTTTTTATCCAGATTCTGAATCATGATCATTTTGAAATCTGTTTGCATTTCATCAAACCATTCTTGCTTGGATACAGCAAATTCTTTGATCTCACAAATAGACTCTTGCGACTCTTCTCCCTCCTTTTCTTTATCTTCACTATTAGCAAGTCTTGACAGACAATCTGCTGCATAATTCCTCACATCAGGAATATATGTTATCTCAAAATTCAATTCTTGCAACCTGGACACCCATCTTCTAATTCTTCCTGAGACTTTATCAAGTCCTTTTGTGGAGAACACCTGTACTAGGGGCTTGTGGTCTGTATGCAGGTCAAACTTCGTTCCCCAGATGAAACTTCTGAACTTGTTTACCGTCCATGTAATAGCTAGAGCCTTTTTCTCAATTGTTGCATATGCCTTCTCAGCACCCTTCAACTGGCGAGAAGCAAATGCTATGACTTGTTCTTTGCCATCATGTACTTGACTCAAAACAGCTCCCAAGCCCACGTTGCTGGCATCTGTTGTAATTACAGTGTGTCTCCCACACATATCATTTTTTTTGTGCTGGAGCAGATTTCAGTGCACTCTTGATATACATAAATTCTTGCTGACATTTTTCATTCCATTCAAACTTTTTGTTCATCTTCATTAGTTCTCTCAACATCACTGTTTGATCTGAAAAGTTCCTCACAAATTTGGTGTAATACTCCGCCATTCCTAAAAAAGTTCTCAACTGTTCCTTGGAGTTAGGAACAACCATGTCATCGATAGCAGATGTCAGTTCTCTTTTTGGCATTACCCCATCCTTGGAAATAACGTGGCCAGGATATTCAATTTCACTCTTGTTGATCTTAGATTTCTCTTTGCTAATCGTCATTCCTGCCTTACCCAGTTTTGCAATCACCAAGTCCAGCCTCTTATTGTGTTCCTCTATTGTCTCTGCGTATACCAGAATATCGTCTTGAAATAATAGTACACCTTCATCCCCATCAAAAATTCTGTACATTATTTTCTGGACTACTGAGGCTGCCGAGATTCACCGAAATGGCATTCTACGATACTGTTGCAAACCTTCTGGTGTAATAAAGGCAGTAAGATGTCTCGATTCTTTATGCAGCTTCACTTGATGGTACTGCGATGTGAGATCTATTGTAGAGAACACCTTGGCAGAGCCCATCGTTGCAAGTAATTCCTGGATATTGGGAAGTGGATGCCTCTCTGGCACGATACATTTATAGAGTTCTCTTAAATCATTACATATTCTCATTTTTCCTGAACTCAATCACCAATGGAGAGACCCACTCTGATGCATCGATCCTCTCAATTATTCCTTGACCTTCAAGGTTGCACAGTTCTTTCTTTACCTCTTCTCTCATGGTTATAGGCACACTTCGTAGCTTCTGGGCAACAGGTTTACATCTTGGTTTCATTTGAATGCGATGAGTGAATCCTTTTAAGTAACCAATTCCGTCTCTGAACACACGTGTACGCATCTTTTCTTGATTAACACTTGCACCTTCTATAGCAAATACTGATTCCTCCGAACTGGCATCAAGACAAACTTTGGGAAAATTCTGATATGTTCAACTCAGTAGTGGTGGCGCTCCATTCTTAGATACATAGACTTTTCCTACAGCAGACCTCTTTGAAATTCAATTCTGCTTTGAAACATCCTATAACATCAATCTTTGCTCCTCCATAAGCACGAGGATTAATATCTACTTCATGTAGCCATTCTGGTCCAATCTTTTTCCATTCTATTTCTGGTAAAAGGGTATATCTGGCCCCTGAGTCTATCATCATCTTGCCCGGTTTCCTGTTCACCATGACTATGGCCTTTGGGCTAACTTTGATTTCTTCATCACCGTCACCACTAATTACAAATGTACATTCTTCACCGTCGTCACTTCCCTGATTACCTATCTAATTCATGTGGTTGCTGTCACGCTAACCTGGTCTCCACGGGGGCGTGCTCGTGTGCGAAGGATGATGTCTGCACTGGTGTTGTTCTGCTTAATGAGGGCCTGCTTGCGTCTTCCCTTCTGTCTTGCCTCAAGAGATGTTCGTCTGCAAGTTGAAACAAGATATTAGCCAACTGTGTGGAGCTGGTTTTGGTTTTCACCTCCTTCCGTGTTATCCTTCTCTTTCCCTGGCTCACCTTGTCTATTATATGAGTGAGCTCTCCATCCTGCACACTCTCTGGCAGGGGCGCGGTTACTCTGTAGTTCCAGGATCGAGTTACTTCACTGATCCGATGGAGGTTGCTGAAGTGGATGGACCGGAGTAAGCAGGTAAGTCTCTATTCCTAGAACTCCTTGGAATAGCTGCCTTAAGTCCTTGCATGCAAGATATCTAATGTTCGTTTTTTTTGTCTTTCAGGTGCGGCACAAAGCGGTTTTTGGATGATGGATGACTCTCCTGACAATGATGTGCAGGATTCTTGCCGGTAAGTAGAGCACTGTGCGAGATGCGCTAATAGTTCTCTTTATTTTAGCCTTCTTGTTGTGTGCGACTAAATTGCTTTGTCTTTTCTGTTCGGCAGGTGCAGCGCTTTTCCAGGAAGAAGATGGAAGGGCCGACTCATGGTGTCGAGATGCGGCGCGATGCAGAATGATGGAGAACTGCTCGCTGGAGTTCCTGGAGGAGGCCGAGTCAGGTGCGTTGCTACCCAAGAGGGTACCTTCTGTTCTGATCTTCTACAGATGCGGCGGCCCTTGGATAAGCGTGAAGGCGAGGTCCGGATGTTCTGCAGGTAAGGCCTTCAATGCGTGAATAACTCTTGTTCTTCTATTTTCACAGGTGCCGATGGATAGAAGACTCTGGACGGGCATGGCAGAAAGGAAGCAAGAACTGACATGGTGAGCGTTACGCTGCAGGAGTGCAGATTAACGCGAAGCGTGTTCAGTTTGCAAGGTGCGGTTTAAATAGCCTTGCAAGTAGTTCCAGGAAAATAGGCCGCTTCATCGTATCCTGTCTCTCAGAAAAAGTAGTCCCAAGCCACACCCTGTTCTGAATGGCTCAGCATCCCAGAGCCAAATAAATGGACCATGTATTTAACACTTACCATGAGCCTAGCTGGGGCCTGGGAAGTCCCAAAGGAGGCCAGGGTCTGGGCTGGGCTCGCGGGTTTCAGGGTTTTGGTGGCATGCACCATGACAGTTGCCTTTGGTCCTACAGCACTTAGCGAGATGCCCTTTTCTATTACAATTCCTGCAAAGTATTCGCAAATCAGGACATTCTGGACTGCTCACAAAATGTGATGGACTATCACATCTGAAACATCTCCTGGCATGACCTCTACCTCGCTGGTTGCTCTGAAAACGGTGAGATTCCGAACTGTATCCTCTGCCATATCCTCAGCCTCTCATCAGGTCTCTTGAGTTTCTGTGTTCTCCATATCTTTGTGTTACTGATGAATTGCCATCATTCCTTCTCCTTACACTAGTACTGGAGTTGTTTACACTTGCCACAACATTCTCTTGGGGATTTTGTAACATATTGACAGCCGCTTCCACTTTCACTGGCATTTCCTTCAACCTTTCTTCCAGTGTCTTAACACATTTTTCTGTGTATTCTACCTCCTTGGCAATTCTCAGAACGTCCTCTAAAGGTGGATCATCGTCCGTCCAAATTTCCTCACATACTTTGGCACTACTGCACTCCAGCATAAATTGATCTCTTAGTCTCTCTTCAAGTTGAAGACCAAATTTACATGTTCTTGCCAATTTTCTGAGAGATGTTATAAACTGTTCAACTGTTTCACCTGTTTCTTGTGTTCTCTTTCCAAATTTATACCTTTTAAATATGGTGCTTAGTTTCTTTTCATAATGTTTATTCATTTTCAAAACGCATTTTTCATACGCATTCATATCCCCACACTCTGCAGTTGGTAAATCAGGCAAATCCTCATATTTTTCTTTTCCTGCTGGACCCAGACAATGTAAAAACAGAGACTTTTTTCTTTCCACACTGTAATTTTCCCCGCATACAACACTGGCATTATGTTCAAAAGTCTTTAACCATCTTTTCCATGGCAAAACAGGTTCACCCACTTCAGGTAACAATAAGGTAGGGGGGGTATGCTATGCATGGCCATTACTCTGTCTGCAGCACCACCCCAATCAACTCTGCCTTCAATAACTTGAAATTGTATGTTTGTACTTTTATAGCTTTTACTATTTGTTGTTCTGGTAGAGTAATGTTGGCTTTGGATGTTCCTGAAGGTAAGCACTAAAAAAAACAAAAAATCTTTTATTTTTTAAAATACTGCGCCGAGGAAGAAGAGATCAGAATTCAATGAGGATTATGTATTGTGCCTGACTCTTTAAAATGGCCACCGCATGCAGCGTGATGACATTGCACGTCAATATGACTTTCCTTCAGTCTTTGTTACATCAGGGATGGCCTTCCGCCCCTTTTTCCTCTAATGCGGGCATGCGCATGGAAGACACACGCAGAGAGCAAACATATGGGGCCACTCACACTCCCTCACCTTGTCCGACGTTGCGGGGATCAGATTGGCCCATCACCCACATGGCCTCCTCCTCCAGTACTGCTCCAGCACCAATGCGGCTCGGACGTATCGCAAGGGACTCGCAGGTTAAGCCCTCGTTGCCACCTGCAGTATACACGTTAGGCGGAGGGAGTGAGTTAATTACTTTATTTATTTACTAAGATCAAATAACTATTGGGTATATGAATACAACGGCTGTCAGCTGTCCTCCACATCAACCGCCGCTCTCCGCTTCACTCTCCTACGTGGTGATGCATCATACTACACTAAACCAGACTTCTTATCTAATGAAGGTGTCATGGTAGTCATACCTGCACCTCGCTCGGGCTGTTTTTCTTCCTTACACAGCCTTATGTGCACTCATGCTCTTGCCAACCAATCTGTATTCATTCTGCACTACCTGCCCTAGCATGGCTGCACCTCCTAAGTCATTGCCACAAAAATGGCTGCTGTTCTGGACCATCCATGGATAATATATGTCCATAGACCTTATGTAAAATATCAGCTTCCACAATAGGGTGTTGATTTGAAATGTAAATAAAGAGGGAATTTAACAGACCTGAAATGTTAGAGGGGGAGCAATGTGAGGATCAAAGGGAAATGAGGAGAACTAGAGCAGTCTAGTGGCAATGTGGTATCAGCCTGCCAATAAGGAACATAAAGTATCCAGAGAGGAATTAATTGGCAAGAAGTGGAAATATAGGGCCATGCAGAGATTTATTCATCAGGAATGGTACCAGGGAGCCCAAGGGTAGAGGATGGGCTGATAATCTGTGATATTGAGGGGCTAGAATCACATGATATGGGAGTTCCACAGGTCACCGATTCTGTGCTGGCTGGGAAAAGAAAACCTTTGGGACCAATAGGAAAGTGACATTGGAGAGGGGTTTCATGGAACAGCAAGGTGGCGAATGGATATGAACGATGCCTGATCAGTGAGTAAGCCCAGCAAGAGTCAGAAGGTGACTAGGGGCACATCTAGAGAGCAGGCAGCACTGGTAGGCAACTTGGTGCAAAGAGGAGCTGTATAGCCTTGAGAGTAAGTCTATCAATGGCCAAATGTACTCGTAGAAAAACTGTGGAACTTCATCCTAAAAGAAATCTGGACAACAGGCACCTGGCTTTTCAGTACAACAAGATGAAGAACTATCCACAACCTAACCAAGTAAACCATCTGCAACAGGCTGCCACATGATGCCAGAACTGCACGACCTGACAACTTTTCAACAAATGACACATCTAAAGGTACACAAAGGTAAACTCCCTTTAAAGAACAGCACGAGAAACCTTCAAAACCTACAAACTGTACTTTTCCAAATGGGACAACCAGGGAAATTGCAAAGGTGCAACAGAATAATGATTAGGATTGCCAAGGTATAGCTCATGTCATATTTCAAGGATTAATACAATTAGACCAAAAAGGTACATACGTGTATTGTACGAGTAATGACAAGAAAGCACAATGTAGACATAGGAACGAATTGCTCAGCAATGAATTCAGAAGGCTTTAAAGTAAATAACTAGATCTTCTGAAATGTTCCTCGACAGTCTGTGTTTCTAATAATCCAGTGATTCACCCTGTGACTGAATCACATACAGTTTCTATTGGTCCAATATCTGAGCAGCACCCTTTCTTGTTGAGCCCCTTTTCCCCAGGAGACGGGCTCAACACAGGTCTCCTCTGGCAGAAACCTATTTTGAAAACTGATGTGTACTATTCATTGAGCCCCAGATGGGGGGCATTTTGGATATTCCTATTGCAGACAAAAATGAGGCAGTCTCTCTCTGCAAGATGAACCAGAAAAGAATGCAAGCCCTGAGTTGTGTAGAGATGAACTCCTAGCTCGTACCCTGTGGTCGCGGCATGCTAATGATATGGATTTAATTTGTAATCGTGAATCAGTACGACTCTAAATGGACCCAAGTAAACATTTACCCTGGAAGCCACAGAGTAACCAATGAAATTGGAGGAGGAAGCAGGAATGGCTATAGTAAAAAATTAATGATCCGATCAGGAACTATTGGTGCCCACAACCAGCCCATGGAATACCCTGATTTGATCCTTTACAACATTTGGATGGCAATTGTATAGGTTTGTTCAGGACATACAAAGCAGTAAAGGCGGTAGTGTTACCATCATTCCCAGTTGTTCCAAACCCTACAACCATAGTGTTGTGTATGCCCCTGACTGCCACATGGATTCGAGTGGTTGATTTCTGCTCAGCCATCTTTTCAGAACCCATCCACCACAACTTTTTCCCCCACCCAGGGCAGCAAACAACATGGGCCCACCTTTCACATGGGTACATAGAAAAGCCAACCCTTTTTTACGAAACCCTAAAAAAAAGATCTGGACAAGAATAACTTTTCATGAGGATCTATCTTACTGCAATATTTCAGCGACTTGTTAGTCACATCTGGGAATGCAAGAAGGACACACTGGTATTGTTTCGAGCACATTCTAGAGAGCAGAACACAGTACCTAAATAAAATGTACAGTGACTTATGTGGGTCATGGCAAAGCAGGTGAATGAACTTGATGCAATCACGAGTAGAAGCCATAACTAATGTGCCCAAACATGTAAACATTTGCCGAATTGGGTCCTTCCTACGTGCCACTGCACATTGCAGTCCGCGTATAACGACCGATTCAATTATAGTGAAACTGCTGCAAGAAGTCACCCTTGTGAATACACCCAAATCCCTCCAATGGACAGTGGCATCGGAAAGGGAATTTGTAGAAATCATCATGTGTTAATTGTGAATCACAATAGATTAATTAAACAATACAGTACAATATAAATCAACAATAACAAAAATATCAACACTTAAAACTGATGTATACATTTAATATGTTAAAATGTGCTTGGACTTGAGATCCATTACATTAATGAACATTTACATAATGAATTCATATAAACCAAACACAATATAAACATGTTACTAAATGCAGACAAGCAGAATCATCAGACCTGCAATAAAGCAAAGCCATTCCTTCCCTCCTATGGATTATTTGTCTCACTCGGAGGTGGGGTATGAACCGCTTCTTCCGAGGTTGATGCACATGGGGCGGGAAGAGGAAGCAACATCTTCGGCATTGGTCACACATTTAGGGAATGTAAAGGAAGCATTCCCTAGCCATCTTTCAGTAAAGGATGCCATGGGTAGAATACCCGATTTGAATTTAGTGATTACCACTCTCCCAAGACCTGGGGCTACTAAAGTAAGATGCAAAATGGTTAGATCTGCAAGGAATCCAGCAGGCAATGGAGTCTGGCATCTCCAATTTCCTTTTAAAGAAGATTGGGTCAGTTAGCTGGCTTTGGGACTCATTAAAGCCAAGTTTATTTCTTGATTTGTAAATATTTGTAAAAGGAAAAAAGCTAGAA
Organism: Ambystoma mexicanum; assembly: GCF_040938575.1. Lineage (NCBI taxonomy): Eukaryota > Metazoa > Chordata > Amphibia > Caudata > Ambystomatidae > Ambystoma > Ambystoma mexicanum. The sequence goes on from NC_090922.1 coordinate 662,981,144, forward strand.
TATTATGAATTATGAAGCTGTATACATGCAGTTCGGATCTTTACAACTAAAGCACTATCTACTAGTTGGCCAAGAGTTAACCAGTGACCATGACTTGAAATCTAGAAAATGCAAAGCCAGAAATTGGGACCTATGAATGTATGGGAACTGAATTATTGGCGATATCATATAAAGATAGGATTTGAACATGATTTGAGCAAGGCGAAATGTGTTCATGAGTGGAAAAATAATTCCCTTAGGATGTACTGTAACCGCTTAGTGGCAGATCCCACGGCCCAGCAGATTTGCATTCTGGGAATGTGGCTCTGTTCTGAGACATGGTCGATACCAAGATGGTGGTGTTTTGCTAAAAAAGGAAAAGCCCCCAAAATAATTAATTCCTGTTGGCCTAACTCACTGCTCAACTGTGACAATATAAGAAGAATTGTGGCAAATAGGCTGGCTGGAATAATGACTCCAGTGGCGCGTCGAGATCAGCATGGTTTGTGCAAGGTCGCTCCACAATGAATCCTGCTGGATTGCTGAACAGACGAGCTCCACTGTTAGACGTGTACTCAGAAAATTCAGCAAAAGCTTTTAATGTGGTGGAGTAAATATTTCTGTGGTCTGCAGTGAGGCATATGCAGTTCTCCGATGGCTTGATGAACATTGTTCAGGGACCTTATTAAGGTTTGAAGGCAGTGAGAGTACAAAATGGGGATCAGTCAACTAACTACCTTAAGAGTGATGGCATGTGGCACTTGTTTGGGTTGTCCGTTGCCTCCCTTATTATTTTGACTATATGTGGAGCCCCCTATGCATCTAATATGGCAGGACCCATCATCCTCTCTGTTTATGGTCGTCCAGCAGTCACGCTTGCAATGCTCTTTGGTATCAAATTGAGTAACGCAATTGTCAAGAATGGAAGAAAGATACTTTGACCAGATAGTTTTGGAGTTGCCAAAATAGTTGAGCAATGATGCCTACTCCGTTTTACCATTTTTTGTTGAATCCGTCTAGTCAAATGATTGCCTTTGTCAAGGGAAGGTAAAGCTATGCAAGACAGGACTGTGTCCAAACCAAATAGCAATTTTTTTTTGTGCCAACGTTGCTTGCTGACATACGTACACAGTCACTTCCTACTGGTGCACGTGCACCGATGGAGAAGATTGATCCCGGTCAGTCTGATTGCAGGAGAATCCTTTGATAAAATGAGCTTCAGAGCAGGAATTGAGCAATGTACATTGACACCTTTTAAATACATATTTGCTTTTTCAATAATTAAGCAATAGGAAGCCGTACACTTGGCACTGGGTTGGTTGCAACAATTATACCCAAGAACACTCGACTGAACCAAGGGTGCACTCTCTCCCTTTACCTTAATGTGCCTTTTATTTTACCTACTGCCCTGAAACAATTGCCGATGTTCGACAGATAACTAAATACATTAAATATACTGTCAGGAAAGGTAAAAGTGCCCACAAAGATAACGCAGGCATTTAAGCGCAATTTTAATTTAGGCAAGTGGACATTGCAGGTTGTATTAGAGTGCCAGTAGCGTTTTTAATGAGTAAGATCATTGACTTCCGCAAGACACTTGCCAGTTGGAACTAAGTGCGGAAGCAGCTATTTTAGGACTCTTGCTACTTAACGCTAAATATGGAGGGTAGTGTTCGAAGCCTCAGTAGTGAGTCTATTCTCATAGTTATTCTATGGGTCACTTAAGAGAGAACGACCTAGGCAGGCATTACAACATATGCTTTTGTGAAGAATACAAGGTTTCTGCCAAATAACCCTTTTTTGTGAAAGGAGTGTATTCTGCCGTATTGTGGTTTTTTTTACTTTGTATTAATCTTCACATTTCAGGAATGTGCTTTTGTGAAGAATACAAGGTTTCTGACAAATAACTGAACCTTTTTTTTTTTTATAAAAGGACTGTATTCTGCCGTATTGTGTTTTTTTACTTTGTATTAATCTTCACATTTCAGGAATGTGCTTTTGTGAAGAATACAAGGTTTCTGACAAATAACTTAGCCCTTTTTTTGTGAAAAGGACTGTATTCTGATGTATTGTGTGTTTTGTTTGCTTTGTATTAATCGCCAACATAAATACATTTGTCCTAGATGGGATAATTATGACGGGGCAGGTTTTTGGACAGTGTGTATAGGATGTAAAGTGGATTAAAGTTTTGGGGCAAACCGGCAGGCCCACATCAAACCTAGAAATGATACAAAAACTGAATTCTATACAATGTAGTGTGCACCACCTTTTAAGATTCACAAGATATATAATTTCACAAGATAAACAATTTCTACTTTTTTTGTAGGATTTCAGTATTCTTATTTGCACTATATGGAATATTCTGAATTAAAGAATCTACAGAGAAGAAGTCATTTTTGGGTATTACCCAAATTGACCTTTTACAATTGACCTTTTGCACAATTGACCTAATTATAGTGGTCCTAATTGACCTTCTGCACAATTGACCTTTATATTATTTTATTTATTTGATATATGTATTGGGTTGGTTTTGGATTATAAATAATATAAGGGGATTGGGTGGAGGGTTGTGGGGGGCTTTGGATTGGGTGGAGGGATGTGGGGATTTTCGCCCGCATATATGGCCTAATTGACCTTCTAAATTAGGTCAATTCTCCCGAGGTCAATTCTCCCGAGGTCAATTGTGAAAAAGTCAATTAGTATACAACCCATTTTTGTGCTCGATGCATCCCATTAGTGATCAACTCTGTATCAGTTAATAAGGCATTAAATCCACCAAAAAGCCATCCATTATTACATTTACAATTTTAATATAGAAACATCCATTTTATAAAGATAGGAGACAAATAGTGATGTCCAATGCATTTCGGATCCCTTTGATCCTTTATCGGGGAACCATCTAAGAAAACTATACCAAAAACGAAAATTGGTAAAGAAATCAAAGTTAAAGTTATGAAAACTTATATAACTGAATTTCACAGGTACAGTATTTGGCATGTTTGACACTGTATGCAGAAATATTTGGTTTTCCGCTAGATTTGACCCTCACTTGAAAAACTCCGAAATTTCGCTGAAATTAAGATTTCACTCACAGGGTTTATTTGAGTGCCGGATCCAACAACTTGGAAGAGAACTAATTTGTCCTTTCGCTCATGAAGAAATTAATAAACAGTCTAAGAAATATACTATTTGTGAGTTATGATACACAATGAGTTTTTGTGAGTGAACAATGTAGACTGTTTATATAACCAGATATTTAAACTGTTAGGGTTTGAGAAGGAAAAACAAAATGCTGATGTAATGTTATTTATAAGATAAAAGGACTGTTGTTTGCACGCTTATTAAATAAAGGTGCACGGCCCTGTAATGTTGCCTGTAAATTGAATTATTTGGTGAATTCAGATATTTACTTTTGTAGTTATATATATTTTTGATAAAGAAGTGCTGAACAAATAAAGCCGATATCTCTAGATGGCATTACGGTGGCGACTTTGAGTTGAGTCCTGTTTTATGTTGCAGGTGTTCATCAGCACTAGGAGAGGTTGTTGGTTGCTTAGCCGTCTTGGTAGCCAAGGCTTCCCTTGGGACGCATGCTTTACAACCCGCTTCAAGACCTGGCTACGGCTTTCCCTCCCTGTCGCTTTGGTGAATTGGTTGTTTGTAAGGAAACTCAATGAATGGTTTGACCAAGAAGTCTACGGCTTGCAGCGTGACAAGTAGGTACAAGTTAGAGTATTCATCTAAATTGATCTGCCTATACAAAATGTTATGGCCAAACGTGATATTCCAAGAAGAGTGTTCCCCTGAGATGAGGAATGGACCAAAACGTTTGTGCATGCTTTTATATTATTGATTGTTAAAGCATTTGAAAAGAGGAGTACCATGTTGTCACCACGTCACATTCACACTGCTGTAACGTGGATGCCCTTCAACTCTCAGGTACTTAAAAAATATATGCACATCCCGTGTGACACCATCCACGCTAAAAAGCAAACCCTCCCACCACACGGAGCCCTAAACACAACTACAATCTTTAAACTGCTTGCATAACTGCTTTCGAAGAGCCCTCTTTTAGTTTTAGCTTTCAGGTGGCGCCAACACGCCACATATACGCTGAAACTATTACATTTCACTACAGCTAGGAAGGAGATCGTAGGAGGGGGAAACAACTTGTGGATTTCTTTATTATTTACTCCCCCATTGATTGCCTATGGCCATTCCCACCCACGACCGTCCTTCCCCTCCCCAAAGGCATCCTCCTAGCATCTCTTTGAGCTATCTATATCAATATGTAACCTTATACTTTGTGTTGTAAGTGATTGTGCATGTTATTTCAAAGCAATCGTCTGAGAGTTAATCTGTTAATTGCAGTTGTATATGTGTGACTGGCGCAATAAACATGTCTTAACCAAGAGTCTTCAGCGACTTTCTTTACATGTCCTTGCACTAAAGTGCTGTTAGAAAAAAACATTGACAAAACCAACATTTTTGGTTTTTCTATAAGCATTAGATATGCAATTACCAGGCACTGCTATCCTATGCTCAGGTACTCTCACCATGTTCTAGCTGTTACCATTGCATGGTCATGTAATACCATGATGGCAGTGACTGGCAAATGCCTATCTCTGGCTTGCACAAAAGCCAATATTGTTGGCTTTGCCAATGCTTCTATTGCTATTCTCTATTGCCTTGGTATTCCCTATCCCAGCAATTTCGGAATACATCAGACATGCCCAGTTTAAAGAAATCCCCAAGAACCTACTGATGCGTCCAAGGATGGTCATCTCAGCAGCAATATCTCTCCTCTAGCAATCATTTGAACACCTCTGAACAACAAGTCCCTCACTTAGAACACCTGCATCCGTTCTCCTTAATGATACTTGTAACGAGGTTCCACACTCATATAGTTCCACGGAGTTCTGATTAGCATTTGGACCCAGTGCCTGACCATCTGCCAGATTTCTCCGTGATCCATCCACCTGCTAACCCTCTGAAGCAGACTCTCGTAACTTCAGCTTTGTACAATGCCACCACTCCCAATGTACAGAAGGCACTGTTCTAAATGAGTTTACATCCTACCTCTCGGGCAGACGCCAGGACATCCAGATGAACTCATTGTGTTCTAACCAGCTCCAGGTCTCCTGCAGACACCCCCAAAACTCCATCCTCTCACCAATCCTTTTAAACATTTATATGGAGCCTCTGGGCGCTCTGCTCAAAGATCCCAATATAGCCATCCACCAATAAGCAGACGATACTCAGTTGTACATGAGTAAATGGCGCACAGGACATTTGACTCTGCGATTATCTAGCCATCATCCAGTCCTGCATGTCAACGGCCTAGCTCAACTAAACCCATCCAAGACTGAATTAGTCCTCATCGATCCACCCGCTAAAACAACTTGTCCAACAGTGGCTCAATGAAATGCACCAAGAAGGATTTCATCCACAACTCGTGAACGCAGCAAATCCTTATGCTTCAACATTGACAGCAGCCTGTCCTTCCAGAAACACATAGCCATAAAGGCCCAAAGAGCCTGGCTCTGACTCTCCACCCTTCACAAAATCAAGTCCTTCTTCCTGCCGCAGGACTTCTGGAACATAGTGCAGGCCCTTGTAGTCTCGCACATTGATGGGAAAATGTCCCTCCTGATGGGGACCCAGCTGCTCACTTGGCTCCCCTAAAACAGCTCAACACGCTGCAGCACGTCTTATTATGGGTGCGAGGAAATTTGACTGAATCGCCCCCATCTACACAAGCTACATTGGCTTCCTCTCGAGGCTAGGATACTGTTAAAGACTGCATGCACCATCTACAGATCAGTGACGAGTAGCAGAACAGCGTACCTGAAGACGAAGTTCCACATATCGGGTGGCACACACTCTTTGCACAGCAAATAAAACAACCAGCTTCAATAACTTGCCTGCAAAGAGATGGCCCGCAAACAATTCTTCTCTTGTCATGCACCCACCCCCTGGAACTCGATCTAGGTGTCGGCTTGGAGTGCCTCCACAATTCCCCAGTTTTACAAATGTCTCAAAACATGGCTTTTTCAACAACACCTGATCAAGGATTATGCATATACCCATGCACAGACCTCAACTCTCAGTACTGCGTTGCCAGCCCAAATGTCGGCCACCCACACTCTGTACAGTACTCCGCTGCTCTCGAGATAGGTCTGCGTTTTAAACAATAAATGACATTTTAACAAATTGGAATTGTAGTATGCATAAAAGGGACCTAAATCTACTCCAGTACTAAAACATTGATTTTTATGAACTTCTTTTGCAATTTGTTTAGGGCACACCGTATTGTACAGGCCATCTGGTGAAAGCTTGGCAAAATAGTTTTGATCATCCTTCGAAATTAGAGGCTGGCATCGACTCTGAAAGGCTGGGGTTGAGCGTTCCAAAGAATAATTTCTCTTATGGAAAAGCTTCTGCCACCAACAAGGAACGCCATCAGGTTCATGGAGGTTGCTGGCGAAAGAGAGAAGTCCTCTTGAAGGGAATAAAGCATAGAATAGAAAGGTCATTGGCACCTGAATTGGTGAGGAGTTTTGTAGAATATGAAGCGTTGCTTGGGCAGATGGAGGAATTATCACTTTCTAGAAGCATGCTTCAGTAGGCCTACTTAGAGGCCTACTGACATATCCCTCTGCACAGTTCATGACCTTTCAGTTGTGAAAGTAGGCATTCACCCCGCATGGATGAATTACAAAGCTTTTAGTGCAAAATATCCCGCCCGAGCTGTTCTGCTCACGCATCTAGTTCCCATGACACAGTGGTTCTGTTACAACTTTCCCCACTCGAGCTCTGACACTCAAGTCAGAGCTTGAGTGATAAATGGTTAAACTTGTTCACTGCATTGCATTCACTGCATTGCAATAGAAACACAACAATAAGCAAAGCCAACACTTCTGGTTTTTGTGAAGGCATGGTGTAAGCATTTGTCGGACACAGTTCCTAGCAAATTAATATTTGATACTTCCATAAAAGTTAAACCTGTTAGCTTTCTCAATGCTGGTTTCTAACTTAACATCAGTGCATGGAACTGATATAGATATTGGCTGTTTATTGCACTAGTACATACATTTGCAACTGCTGTTAACGCTCACCAGACTGTTTAGACATAACAATGTTATGCCAAAGTTTGATCGATATAGAGTACAGAGATCCCAGGAGGATTTTTGGACAGAAAGGTACAGTGTGGGAATGGTTCTAGCGATTATCATAGCAATGGACAGTCAATGGGTGGGTAAATAACACCCACACCTGGTGTATCCCTGCTCTAAAGTCCGCTTCCTTCCCTTGGCTTCTAAGCGATGCTTAAAAAAACAAAATCCTCTCATGTGAAACTAGTTGGGCTGAGGGAATTGATTTATGTCTCTGCACAGTTCCTGCCCTTTCACTTGTGAAAGTAGGCATTCACCACGCAGGGATGAATTACAAAGCTTTTAGTTCAAAATACCCCGACCAAAGCTGTTCTGCTTACACATCTAATTCCCATGACATAGTGGTTTTGTTACAACTTTCCCAACTACAGCCAAAGCACGAGACAGCTTAAGTAAATTAGTCGAACGAAAGTTTTTTTACATGACCCACAAATGTGACCCATCTGCCGTTGCCGTTTCTCTGCTAATTGTTCTGTTTAAAGAAAGGCTTACCTTAACCATTATCTCAAACTCAAACAATCTGCTGTTGATGCTTGTGATTTTGAATTTCCGTGGTCATGTATTCCCTTTTGTGGTCCTTCAGTTGCTTGGATTCCCCACACCTGCATAAATCAACGGGTAGAAGGTCACCATGTTCCATGGTGTGGATCTTGGGCACTGCTGCACAGAGTGCCACTTAATCCTACCAATTGGGTTGCACACCAATGCACAATAAGAAACCTAGGTGAAAAGAAAGAACGCTGCAACCAAACACTGGTTTTATCCCTCCAAATATTCTAAAAATGTTTATCCATTCTCTGTTCATGTTAATCTGTCACTCTCATTCAATGTGTTTGTTTTGGAAAGGTCAATGATGGCCTGCACTCCCCATTGCCAAAGAAATATAGACCATAAGTGCTTCAAGGCTGTACCAATGGAAATTAATTGTTCTCCAAATGCCACACAACATTGACATTAGACAAACTTTCCTCTGTCAGGGTTCTTTCATGGACTTCCTGAAAATAGATCATGTAACTCCTTCCATTAGGCTTTCTCTTGACTCGTTAGCTAATTATTGGTAAATGTATGCCCTATCTTTGGGCATATTTTTTTATCTTGCATTATCCATGCAGCTAAAGCACTTTGTGTCGGAAAACTATTTGCAGACCATGTGTTAACAAGGCTTCCAACCGGGATGCAGCACCAATATAGCTACCCTTCAAATGATGTAGTGAGTAGTAGAATGGGTCCCCCTTTGTACAAGCCAAAATGTTGACAGGTGGTCATGCCCCCTTCTTCCGGTCTTAGTCCCCTATTGATATGCTTAAATACAAACTTAATATACATTTGATATGAAAAGGATATAAAAAATGTATATCGATTTTATATCAAATATATATTGGCTATAAAGTGTTGTATAATTTATTTCAGTGTTGATATGAATTGAATATATATTTTTAATAAAATCTATATATAGATGGGAGCGGCACTCACCGATGTTGCTCAATTGAGCGCCGAGAGCAAAGTGAGCTCTGAAGACAGGGACTGTGAATCTTGCGTTTCGCAGAGTGACGCAGTGATGATGTCACAGAGGGTTTCCACTCGGGGTTATAGGAAGAAGATATACATTTTATAAAAAATTGCTAAGCCCTCCAAAGTTTTTGATAGCAATTTTATTGAACCCCAATAATGTGTATATACATTTTAAGAATCCCAAGAATGTTTGATATCAATTTTGATCTCAAGGGATGGCCCTAAGGCTATGATGGTGTGGGGTGAGAGGCCAAGGTGCTTACAACCTGGATATATAGCGTTTGTGGTAGGCCTGGGAAACACAGGTGCTCTTTCAGCTTTCCAGGGGCTATCCAGGAAATGACGATTATGAACAGCTACAGGTATGCGGGGAAAATAACCCCTGGAAGCCCCAGGGGTCCCTAGGATAGTTATACCCCTTATTGTCTAATGGTGGGTGATGAGCTGGAAGATAAGCAGGATTTGATGGCAGAAAGCAAGGCTGGTGAGCTCTGTGAGAACATGTCTACATTCTGTTGGCAGCGAGCCACCGTTCTCTGTTACGTTATGGGGTGCTCTGTTGGAGACTGCATTCAAAACATTTAAGGAGCATGTGCCCATAACAATTGCTAATCTGGAAATGGTGATGACGTGGTTCTGGAGTAGCCAATGGGTGCAGTACCGGGGCAACCAGGGGCAACCAATCATGGCCCATGTGGGTTCTGAAGACAGTGGATATGAATCTATGTTTCTGCAGGCGGCCATGATGCCGGGGAGTGACTTCGCCCCACTGAAGCATCCAGAAAAATGGGGTCCAAGTGCACTGGCTATCGGACAGCCTGTTATCGAGTGGGTATATTTTAAAGCAAGCATTTGTACTTTGTAGGGTGTAAGAAACAACTATCGTTAAAACCATGCATTTGTTTTGTTTACACTCTCTAATCGATAAAGTGGACGGTATTGAGAAGAGCGACGCTGTAGCAGAAACTATCAATATTTATTGCATTTGCTGCTCAAACCAAATTGAAAACCCGTTGGATAGCAAGAATATCCTGTGTAAAGCTTGTGTTAATGGAGACCACCAACATTAAAGATGAGACAGTCACATCGGCTGTGACCTGGATTGAGATTCTGTCCATACAAGGTTTTATGGCCATAGTGGTGAAAATGTGTTTAAAACAACATTTTCGCATATGGTGCTCAGGACATAAAATTGATGACCCACGACAGGATGCTCATGAGTGTTTGGAAATATCCTTTATGCATAATTTGCTTTGTAAAATATGCCACATGTTGAGCTCTAAACACCTTTTAGAAATTATGTGAGTGACACAGCTGCTAGCGCAGCTAAGGGTTGGCATAGAACGATGCATATCTGAAACATTGTGGCCTATACAATCTGCTCACAATCCCCTTTTGAAAATGAAGCCGTTTAGACTGGGTGGTCGAGGTGTGTTAGAAGCATCATTGAGAAAACAGTTTGGAAGTAGGGGGATAATGTATATCAAAGACAGTATGGTAGAGCAACATGCACGGGGCCCCGTAAAGTGACTTACGAGGATTGAGACTATAGATATTCGATATTTCCATATGTATTTGCACTTATTTGCAGGAAATCAAAAATGAACACCTGTTGGAAAGCAATTAATTTAATGTCAATTCCGCTGTTGGATGAGTACAACGATTATTGCTGGATTTACTTAAGTTGCATTTGAGTACTTTATGTCCAAGGTTGCTGTGTTATCTGGAAGCACCAACGGAGCTATACAGAAGGGAATGTAACAATCTTCTATGTATAGCAAACATATGCATCAACACCAGCCACCCGCTAATGGACAACAACTGACAAAAGCACCACAAAGTTTTTTTGTGATTTAAGATCACTGGTGGGCCCCTCATTGCGATTGAAGGCGGACAACCTGCAGCAGAGTTTTTCGATGCATTAAAGGACATTGGCAGTTTGAATTTTTGTCAACCATTTCTTGATTATCTGTTTGCTTATCGACACAGTGAAAGACAGTGTGTCTATGAAGTATTTGCTGATGCATTGGAATTTGTAGCCGATAGGATTGTCGTGCAGCATCTGATAAAATCTGAATAAAAATCACGATTTTAAATGTTAATAAAACTGTGTTGTTTATAATACACAGTCGCGTATTTATGTTCAATGGTTTTCGGGGCACACCTGTTCAGCATGAAGTTGTTGGAAATATACTAAGACAAAGGGCCATCAAGAGGTTGTGGTAACATCTGTGAAAATAAAAAAGCCAGCATCTGTGAAAATAAAAAAGCCAGCATCTGGAACAGCAACAGAGTTCTACTCTGTGTCTTAACTTACAACGGGTGATTAAAAGAAAGAAACAGTTTCTCTAATAATGGACTCCACCGCAGCCTAGCATTATACGTATGAACGAATAAAATATATATTTTTTAAAACCAACAAGCGATGTGTGTTATTATACATGATAAAAAGAAGCACGTAATAAAGAACCAGACCATTTTATGAACTGTAAAAACATGTTAATATAAAAAAGACACATTTAGTACAGACAGAAAAACATTTAACGCAAAAGAAGAAATAAACCTGCAGATTCAAATACTCAACAACCAGACAAACAGATAGGACATGTCACTTATGTGGTGTAGATGATTTAGAGGTCGAAAGATGTCAGGGGCGCTGTGGAATAGTGAAGGGGCTGGCAAAGATTAACACTAAAAATATTTAATAGCCATAGGGGTGAGTCAATCTGCCCGGTGCCAGTGTTCTTTTATCAAACACAACACTGAGCATCTTTTGTAGAGTGACTGGGCTAATATCCCACCATTTTATTTTTTTATTGTGCACTATTCCCGGGTGTGTAACAATGATAAACTGTGAGGTGTTACATACGGCTTCCTATACAAAGGATTGCATCAGCTGGCCATGTTGTTAACATTTAATGTTATACCTTTTACTTTCATGCTGACAGTCCCCAGACAAGTGCGATAGGCCTATGTTTTGGGGCCACTGGATACAAACTCTACAATGCATTCTTCAGGAGCTAGCTGAGAAGTTCCTTTAGATAATCGTTGGTGGGCAGGTTGACATTTCCAGGGCGGCTGACAAAATATAATGCTAGCGGTATCGTGATACAGAACCCACTCTTGTAATTGTTCCATCACAGCAAACCATTTTAAGTGAACATGAGCGGTTGTCAACGCCACTATGAATTTGTTTGTGTTGTCTGAAGAGGTTGGATATTCCGTGGCATAGCTCCAGCACAGACCAGCCATTTCATCGCCTATGAACATGCAGCTGCTCACGTAGTATGAATTATCAAGTAGATGGCTGTGAAGCACATCGGGTCTGTGATGATGGATTTGTTGGGCAAATTAACTCTTTGTGCAAACTTACCCCACAAAGAATTGAGGCATAATTTTGCCAACAGCCGCTGAGTAGGTTGTCCTCAATGTGTTCCATACACAAGCGTATGCCCTGATGTATACCCTGATGTTTATTATAATCATCAATGTAATCCCACTCCCTAAACCACTGCATAGCCATCCAACTAATATTGTCTGTAGCGTTTTTCACCATGGCCAGTTAGGGCGTGCTGTATATATATGTTGACTGTTTCTGAGATGTGTAAGAGCCACTGAATAGACTGCATCGAATAACATTTTTGACAGCCGTGATATGAATCATGGCCAGCAGCGTAATTGTTTTAGATGTAGCTGTCTGTAGATCTACATACAACAACTAGCCAGCGTAGTGCTTTGAAAAGGATACTTCACGCAATATAGGTGTTTCAATGATTTGAATGATCCCATTCCTGAACAAATTACAAGCGTGTCTTACAATGTTGACCTCTTCTTTACAGTATGTCCTTAACTCCTGGCGAAAGTCAAACACACTGTGTTCCGTTGCCTTGTAACATGCCATTAACTGGTCTTTTTCGAAAGGCATCATGTATTGAACGCCATACTGGTCTGGGGTTGAAATCTGATCTCTGTAGTTCTGGTTAGCAGACAGCCACACGTGAGTTTTCTGTACATTTTCAATAGCTCTGCCCTGTTAGATGTCTGGTATAGATATAGTTTGGTTGGTGGGTTACATTCTCTTGGCGAGCCTCCATGTCATATGCTATGTAGTTCTCTGCTTTATTTTGAGGTCGACGTATCGTATGTAGCACGTGTTCAGCTGTGTTGACAACAGAGACTTTACACACTTGTACATGTTATTCCGGTACAGTTATGACTCACGGGAAGAATTTTTCACACACGGGGCAATGAATGTGCTGCTCTTACACAGCCCACCCCAATACTGCTTTTTGAATGCGTGTGTCTAGTCTAGACCACTCCAAGACCACACAAACGCGCGACAGTGATGACATTTTTCAGGGTTTTCTTTAAGCATTTGACACTCTTTTTCTTGATCACAAACGACAGTGATGACAACTGTCTGTTTGTTTCTGGAAATGTGTTGTCAGTGCTGACAGAGATGTATCACCCCCATGAAACCTTTTAAATTGATTATACCATAGAAATGGCTGTTGTGGTATAAAACATATAAAGTGTTTCTGACTGTTTTAGTAGTTAGCAGGAAATACCATCACACCCCATTGTTAAAGTAAAGTATCTTGATGGGCCTATCAAAATTCTTTTCAAAGAGATGTAGCTGTCCAAACCCTACTGGAGTGTCCGGCGGGAAGCCCTAGCATCTCGTGTACTTGCAAGGCTTTTGCACGTATATCAGCATCTGTTATGCTTTGTGGTTTGATTACACATATGAGACTAGTAGCCAGGCAGAGAATTAAGGGTCTGTGATCGAAATGTAATAACCATCTGCCTCTGGATTTTATGATGTGGCTGTGCACAATTTTGCTGAAAGATTTTTAAGCACTGGCAGAGCGTGTCCTGACAACTAGCACCACCGTTTTTAGCAGTGCAAAACACAATATCAGTCTTACACTACAGAAGCCTCTGTAAGTTTTCCCAAAACTGAAAAACCTAGAAAGTACCCTGAGGGGATAGCCTTCTAAACAAGGATTTGTTTAAACCCCCAGCCTCCGTTCTTATTTGACCAAAATCCTTGGTACCAACAGTTTCCAATGTTTGTTGGACCAGTGTTTCCCCAGCCTTAGTTATAACTGTTAGCCCATGACCCAGGGAGCACAAGTGGTTCAAGTTCATGAATCTGAACTCCTCATAATACTTCATGGGCGAGAATGTTTTATAAGTACTTTGATAGGTCCACAACCTCTCTAAAAAAAGAAAGTTTTCGGTGTCTGGGGTGTTGATGCCTGTGGTGTGCTATCTCAATCACATCTGGATATAACCTATCCAGCCCATTCCAAGATTTTAAATAGGCGACACCTCTGAGCTCCAATTGTCTACTTCAGCCACTATCACATGAAGGTACTAGTCGATAATCAGTGGAAAATGGGGAATTTCAGAACATTCACCATATCTTCCAAAATGTTCAGACTTCACGTCTAAAGTGTGTTTGTTGGTCTGTCTCTTTACTTTTCATCTGTTGCAATATAAGCATCAGAGGAAATGTAAAAATTGTAGGTCTTATATTTTCATGTTGTAAAAAATGTCCCAGCTCCACATGCTTTACCACTGCTAAAGGACACACACTGTTTACAACATACCTCAATAATCTCTTATGGAAAGTGATCATAGAAAGTGTTGAATTATGTATGCTGCATACCCTGCATTGTGAGCTTACAATTAAATAAAATGTCATACAATATCATTCTGATGCTCCTTGACCCATTGTTCAGAGGCTGTGGGAGTGCAAATCTTTACACATGAGCCTCAGACAGGTGAGGTAAGTGGCTTTAACCATTCATCAACAGATGAGCAATTCTAATGTGTAAAAGATGCTCCTATTAGTCAGTCATTGCACACTACTGTTTTGCCATCTTTTCAGTATATTTGTCATCTCAATGGAAGACCCATATTCTGAATCTGGAGTGTGCTTCAGGCAGCCCCAGCCTCAATCAGACTATTTTTACAAATCACAGGCTGTGAAAGAGGCGGATTGGGGAAGGGCTGTGGGAATTAAGTCTTCTAGTGTCACATAGTGCGGCATGCATAGATTGCTTAGAATTCATGTTTAAAGTAGTTTTTCAGGCCATGGAGACTCAGACTCATTTGAAAAGTTGAATGGTGTGGATTCATAACCACCTCCTGTGGGCCAAACCACTGACATATGAACAAGTAAACGCATAATAATACATAGTGGTGGCCAGTGACCTTCTTAGGAAATAGTTACAAATATTCTCATGCAAATAAGTGCAAGCGTGGCAGCGCAGCACGTCAGTCAGAAAGGACTCTGAAGGCTTTGTTACAGAATGTTTGCAGGAACAACTGGCATTTTGGCTTTGCTTGAAAGAAAACAACTTTGATGTTAAGTTCACTGTTTATTTCTCTGGTCTTGCTTCAATGGGTACTTTTCACTTATCACTGCATTGTCTACCTTCTTTTAATATGCTATTGCATTGTGTACTCTGTGTGGGGAGCCTGAAGAAGGGGGTTGGATGGCCTGGCCCAACCCAGTTGTCTTGTGTTTGGCACACTTGATTTGTGAGAAGAAAGCTTTGAATGATGAGGTTTGAATGATGCTACTTTTGGCAGGGAGGTTCTGAACATTCAAAGACAATAATATAAATTATATCACTTCCACACATTTTCTTACTATCATTCATAAAAACAGTAATCGTTAGGCTAGTAGATGTTGTTGCATCTAATGTGGGCGTGCTGAAAGCTTATTTTAAATGCACTTTATTATATCTTTACTACTTAGACATCTATTTAGCAACATACAAATAACATATAAAAAAGTGGAACATATCTATTTAGGGGTCATATTGCTATAAATGCTGTATGTTGTATAACGATCATGTATTTAAGACCGGCTATACGTTTGCTAACCAACCATGTGCAGATATCTAAGTGCAAGTTTCTCAGGTGAGGTTAAATCACAGCGAGTGGTCAGCCTCTCAATCTTCTAGAAGTTGATAAAACAAACACGGTTATATTTACACATCTCTATTCAGCATTTAAGTACTATGTAAAAACCTACTATGAAATGCATGGTCTTCTCTAGCGTACCTAGAAGCGGTCAATAAAAAGACACAATACACCTCTTAAAACTGTATAAAACCCATGCATTGTATATCACACACAACATATGTTTAGAAGTTATAATGAATCATCCAACATATAGTGCCCCATCCCATAACCCCGTAGAAAACCATGGGTTGCCATTAGTCGGATACCTCATAACACCAGTTCTCTAAGCTCATTGATAAATCAAAGAACAACTCCGCTCATCAGGGCTCCCAGACAATCTGCGGCCCTTGATGAATCAAAAACAAAAAACTCTACTTTGCTGGACCTCCCAGGCATCATCTGGCCCTTTTGATGAATACAAAATAAATAAAAGAACAACACCATGTGTTGGGGCCCCCAGGCAATCCAGCGGCCCGTACGATCAACAACAAAGATGATCCCCTTCTCTGGTCCTCAAGACAAAGCTTCATATTCTGTAGTGCCGGTTCTGGCGATCAGAACCACTATTTGCAGCACCCTGTGATTGATATTTTGTTAGCAGCAGCTTCTCTGGTGTATAACCCCTGGCGATGATGAGGCAATGGGCAACCTCACCCACTCTATACCGTGTGCTTGCGCATAGTGACGGGTTAAAAAACACAGCTTTCTTCTTGACCTTTAAATAACCCTTGTTACAGGGGCTTCTTAAATTAGCCCAAATGCCATTCTCCATTGTCGGTGGCAACTTCAGGCCTTGATGTTTGAAGCCCTCTGAGAATTAGAAAATGGCACACTCCACAAATCCTTGCCACGAAAATCCAGCCTCGATGATTGCGCGAACCCATCAAACACATCCATGGGTATTCCTAGATCCATGGCGTCAGCGTATGTTGGTTGCAAGAGGCCAGAGGCCACATGTCCCACACAGTGTGGGAACAACACAGAGACCATGATGGTTTGTCAGGCCCCCAAAAACCATTCTGGTCCCTCAAAACCTCTGAAGGCTGTTTTTTCATGGGTGGCCTGCTGTAACATCCAGTTGGAAAACATCTACAATCAGGATAGGTCATCTTTTACAAATAAACCGTCCACCCTCAATACATGACACAAGCCCAGTGGAACACCTCAGCACGTCCACTTGTCATGCTGGCAGTTTGTATGAAATAAAACTCTGGTATACCATTTGCGCAACATGTTTGATCTCTGGCACATATGAAATACAACTCCACATTGGCAGTATTGTCAAGATTGCATAAAACACTGCAACAGTTTACTTTACTTTTCTTTAATGCTTTTGTATTGCACAGCAATGAAGCTGTGGGCATGATGACGCGGACAAGACTGACACAACGAGTAACAAATAGGGGTCGGCAACCGGGGATGTCATGAGCTACAATTTAGGAGAGCTTTAATCGAATAACCAGGTTTTTAGCTTTCTTTTGAAGGCCTCAAGTTCCGTTTCCAACCTTAGGTCCAGATGTAAGCAGTTCCAGGCAGTCGGGGCTGCTATGGCAAAAGCCCCTTTTTCAGCTTTCCTGGACTTGCTTTTCGGAATTATTAGCATTTTAGTCTCCTGTGACCTGAGGACCTGTGGGGAACTCTTGGGCATGATCAATTCATTAAGGTAGCGGGGCATGATGCCCAGAAGGCTCATAAAGGTGATAGGAAGGAGGGGATAATGGATTCTCGCCTCTACATGTAGCAAATGTAGAGCTCTTTTGGCTGGTGTGACATGGTTCCGTCTAGTAAGACCTGTGACCACCCTCACTGCTCCATTTTGAATAACTTGCAGTCTATTGATTTCCATTTTTGCTGATACCAGTCAACAGACTGCAACAGTAGTCCATTTTGACTCTTACTATGGCTCTCGCCAAGGTTTCTGCATTTGCCTGGGAAATCATAAGTCTAAGGTGTGTAAAATGTTTTAGGTAATAAGCCACACCAGATACCTCCCTTCCCACATGTGCTTTCATGGTGAGGTGTTGGTCGAGAATCACCCCTAGTGACTTAACTTTCTTGAGGGTGTCTATTTTAACCTCACCAAGCTGGAATTTACTATACTTGGGGTTGGGCATGGGGATCCTACTAAGGGATCCCACAATCATAAGCTCAGTTTTTGCTCTGTTTAAAGTTAGTCCATTTTGCACCATCCAGTTTTCAATACAGGTGTAGGCTTTAGACATACACTCTTCGTCTCAGATATGGTCTCCCGTCAGGGGGATGATGCATTTCGTATCATCCGCAAAATTGGTGAACCAGATGTTTTCATGCACCAGCATAGAGAAGAAGGGGACAGTGAAAATGTTGTAGAAACAGGGCAAAAAGCTTGCTCCCTGCGGGACTCCATACTCAATCGGAATTGGCTATGTATGAACAAACACAACTGACCCGATTCTTGAGAAAAGAAGCTACCCACTGCGAGGCTTGCGGGGGGAAAGCTGCCACTTGTTCGAGCCTGGTGACCAACAACGTGTGGCCAACCAGGTCGAATTTGTTTATAGGCAACCCGGTCCAAGATCTTCATCAGAAAAGTTGTGTTTGTGATAGGCCTATAATTCAATGGGTCCTCTTTGGGGAGGCCTGTTTTTTTTAAAATAATGGTGTTACCGAGGAGCGTTTAAGTCCATCTGGTACAACGCTCTCTTTGAGAGAGGCGTTCACAAATTGAAGAATGGCCTCTAGCAGTATAGGGGGGCATGTTTTGATTATAATAGCGGAGAATGGATCACCCCTGCAACTGGTTGTTTGTTTTCAGATGTTTTACCACCTTCGTCAGTTCCTCCAGCGTAATTGCAGAAAATGAAAATTCCAGAATTGTGGGGCATCTGGTGTACTCCTGGCATTCGGGGATGTTACTGTCCCTGAGTGCATTGGCCTTTTTCTGGCTAATATTAGTTTTAATTCCCTGCAGTTTGGCACCCATGGCATCTTGAATCGCCTGGCACCATTTTGTGTCTTTTACAACTTCCTTTACCTCAAGGACGGGTGTCAATTCTTGCTCTTTGATAATTTTAAATAGCTCCATAGCCTCCGACCTTGCTGCAATTATCCTATCATTAAAGAAATTCTTCTTGTCCACTTAGATGGCGACTTTATACAGTCTGGCTGTCTCTTGATAGGCAAGGAGCAGGTCCGAGGAGTAATTGGTTTTCCATTCGAAATACTGTTTGCGCATAGCCACTTTCTGTTCATGTAGCGTGGGAGTAAACCAGGGTTTGTTAGGGGGGACTAGTTTATGTTTTCTTGTTTTCTCCGGAGCTAGATGATTAGTAATATCATCAAAGGTTTCCGTGAGGATTGCAGAAAGTTCCTGAGCTGAATCTGGGAGCAGATCATTTGTCAGATGTCTAACCAATGGGGAAATCTGTTCCAAAGTAAGCAGTTTGGAATTATGGCCCTTTGCGGGAGGAGAGATTTTACTTTTATGTTTAACTGGAAAAATTGAAGGGATTACAAAGTTGACAAAATAGTGATCTGACCATGGACAAGGCATAGTGGTTAAATCTGTTATGGGCACATTAACTGCTGCTAGCCAGTCCAAAGTATGTCCCAGTTGGTGTGAGGAGTGACGATTATATTGAGCACAGCTCAGGGAATCCAAATTAGATTCCAAGTCTGTTCCTTTAGGATCATCTTGAGGGCCAAGCCAGTAATTAAGAAAAACAATGAAGCTGGTGTGGGGTTTAAGACATGCCATGAGATGGTTGGATAGGGTAGTGGCAAAATCTTCGACATGAGAAGGTGGCCTATATATAAGTAATAAATTAGTAGTAGTCTCTGCATTTACACCTATCTTGACCTGCAGGGATTCAATGCCTTCTGAGATGTTAATTGAGTTCCCCCAGATAGTGATATGTGATTTAAATATCAGCGCCACTCCCCTACCCCTCCCGGAGGCCCTGTCTGTTCTTAATATGGAATAACCTTCCGAATCGCCAGATTGAGAGAGGGGCCCACGGCACTATGTTCCCATGTTTCAGTGAGGGCACAGATATTGTTAGAACTGTATAAAAAAAAAAGCTCCTGACACATTTCTACTAACAATTGTGTTTTTAAAGCACACATTGTAGTTTTCACATTTATAGATGTGGGGCAACATTTTGCAGACCGAGATTAGACACGTTTTGTTTTACTTGGTGCCGCTGCATGCAGAATAAAATAAAATGTAGCGCTTACTTGGAAGTACAAAACAAATCCGGCACAATTTAAAAACATGCACTGGCACAGTTAATCAATCAATAACACATCCCCGAACATATTAAGTAAGATGTAGCACACTGGCACCCGCCATCCTTAAAAATCTGTCATGCCAACAGTTTGTACAAAATAAATCTCTGGTTATAGTCTTTGTGCGACATATGTGATCTTTGGCAAAAACTCAAATACCCAAATGCTAACTTCACGTTGCACGCATTTGAAATATTTCATCAACTGTATCGGCTCTGTGGAGCTGAGATAAGGCATTGTGCATGTGCAATTATGTTGCATCACAAAATAACAGTACCCCAAATGTGCAGTAAGGGTTTATTTAATGTTTAATTTAATGTTTGGAACTGCAATAAGGGTTGCGGGTTCCAAGCTTTAATATTTAAGTGCCTGAATGATTGTGTAGCAGCGCTATAAACACTAAACACTTACAAAACCCTTTACACAATTTCAACTTCTTCCAAAGTGTCGTTAAAATATCAAAAACAGTTCTAGAACATGACTCCATGCATAAAAATAGAATCCAGCAATACCAATATCTATGTGCTTTCCTAGCCGACCTGCAAAACCACAGAGAATTCTAAGTAAGCTGTACATTTGCAAACACTTAATTAAAAGCACATTACTGTTTAACTTAAAAATGCACAGCCTGTCTCAGAAAGGGCCTGCCTCATAGCATGCCTCATGGCCTGTCTAAAAAAGGACTGCCATTTGATAAACACAGTAAAGAAAAAGCCTTATGCCACTTCAATAAAATCACTTCAATTGTAAAAACCACAAAAACCACAACCACAAAAACAATGTATTAAAGTTATGAAATACCCCCCAAACTCACCTTTTTGATGTTAAAATAAAACTCTGAATAAACAGCAGGCCCAGATTCCAATCAGCAGGCTTTCAGGAGTTCTCAGTGTTTACAGACCCACCATCAAATACAGCTGAAAAGCAAGGCCCCCGTGGGCAGATCTCCAATCATCGCTTCCAAGTCAATTATTTGCTACTGCAGGGGATCATCAGGCAGGCGTTCTGACACTGGGGTTGACAGTACCCCTGCTGCAGTCGGAAGGGTCCTTTTTAAAGGTGTCAAAGGGGGCCGGTGCCATTATATCTATCCACTGAAGCTAAGCATTCTATTTCATGCACACTGCATCCTATGTGTTATAACAACATATAAAAATAAGTTCAGCCCTGCAGATGCTTCCTGGGACCAATGCCATTTGTCTTATGAACAGAAGCAGAGCATGGTGTTTTCTGCATACTGCTTGCTGTGTGTTATAACAAATCTAAAAATAAGTTCAGCCTGCAGCTGCTTCCTGTGCCGGCCTTCAGTCATAAGTTACAAATAGCCTTGCTAACGACCATTAGTTTTAGTTGGTAAACATTGTTCATGTGTGTTCACATGGACGCTTGTTTATACAGCTGGCACAAACACCCTGTATTCCCGCTATCTAAATATAAACCTCATCTGTGCTTTCTGCTGATGTGGCTAGAATACCTCTCTGATTCGCTGCAATATTTGTCATCAATATTTTCGGGGAAGTTTGACTAAAAACATATAAATTAATATTTGATATCAGCAAAATATTTAATTGTTATATACTTTTCTATAGCAAAGAATATAATTTATATTATTGATGTTTGTATAAATGCATATATCAAATATTTTTATATACATTTTTATCTGAAAAAGATACCAAAATGGCTTAACATCATTTTCTGCTTCCTATAAAGGTTATGTAAAAAATATTGGGGTGCAATAAAATTGCTATTGAAAACTTTGGGGGGCTTATCAATTTGATATAAAATGTATATCCGCTTCCTATCAACCCGGGGGACAACCCCTCTGTGACTTCATCACTGCGTCACACTGCAAAAAGATAGATTCACAGTCCCTGTCTTCAGAGCTCCCTTTTCTCTCAGCGCTCGATCGAGCAACATCGGCGAGCACCACTGCCAGCTGCTCTCATCTATATATAGATTTTATATAAAATGTATATTTGTATATTCACTTTATATAAACACTGATATAAATTAGAAAACACTTTGTAGCCAATATATATTTGATATAAAATCGATATCAAACATTTTTATATCCTTTTTAGATCAAATGCATATTAAGTTTATATCCAAGCACATCAAAAGGGGGAGGGACTAACAGGATGCAAGGGGTGTGAACACCTGTCAACATTTTGACTTGTAAAAAAGGGAACCCTTTCTACTACTCACTTGCTTATTGGTGGTGTGACTGCTCATGCTGCTTGATCTCACCACTCATTTCACTGCAGTCATCCATGAGTACCCTTTCTCCTCATGCTGTATAGCGTGCTTCAGGGGTCCATCTTGTCATCCAGGTTTTTCATCTATACATTGAACATCTGGAAGTTTCTGCTGATTGTATTGTGACCCATATTATTCTGTTTTCTTGGTTGAGTGCTTCTTATACTTTGGTGCCCCACCTTTGTTTTCCCTCACTGTTACATGTTTAATGTTAGACAATGTGTGGGACACTTCTCTTTCTTTTTCTTCCATCAATCAATGATGTCTGATTAACTGTTTTCATTGAAAACAATGAACCTTAAGTTGTCTTCAAATTCTCGTTGTTCAGGTCACGATTTAGCAATCTCAAAACTGGGAACTCTGTCTTTGTACATCTTGCCTCCCTGTTTACTCTTGCCCTCAAAGGTCTTTTTTTTGTTGTTGTTGTAGCTGCAGCCAGGTTGATTGTTGGGGCTAACATTTTAGGCTGGATGACTCCTATCTTCACACAATTATCTTGGTTGCCTTTGAATTCTAGGATTGCAGTTTAAACCAGTGGTCGAAGTGTATGAAAGGAAGTAGTGGAACTATGCTCCCTACTGGCCTGGACAGCCCCCCACAAACACCATTGCCGCACCCCCTCCCATGCACAATACAAACCCCAGAAGATATGTGCCTGCTGTTTAAGTGAATGTCCAGTGCACTGCACTGAAAGTGCAAGTTTCAACTGCTTCCTACGCTTTCATTTTAAACGAAACCATTCCGGAAAGGTTTCTTTTTAAAATAAAAGTATAGGAACGGTAAAACTTAATTAAAAGAAGTAGAGGAGCACCAGCCCACTTCGACCACTGGTTTAAACCAGCTTGCCTGGTTTGCAAGACCGTTCACTCGCAACAGTTTACCTTGCAGCTAAGTTATTTCTGGTTGTCTTCCCAGTCTCTGGAGTAAGAAATAGCATCCTGAGGTTCATGGCTTTTTGCCGGACCTCTAGCATGAAAAAGGTATTTCTATGGTTCAGCACTTCTCTGCTTAAACTTGCTCCCAATTGCTCTTCGTAAGTGTAAGATCCTGCTCTTATTTATGAAACCTTTAAAGACTTGGCCCTGGACCCAAGCTTACAGACTGTTTGATTATGTAAACATGTCATTGTTCTATTTGCTTGTTAGGGTACTGCCTGAATAATCTGGTGTTGTCATTTTATGCCCCTGATTTGAATGTACAGTGGTTGTTTTGTCTTGTCTGTTCTGTATGTGCGCTTTGAGGCCCATGGGTGTTTTAGTGTGTTGCAAAAATTAAAAAAATAAATTAGCATAGGTTTTTATCATTTTTAGTTTGTGCTATTAGGTGACACTTAAGTACCACCTTATTTTGATTATATATATATATATATATATATATATATATATATATATATTTTAAAAAAAACCATTACCCGATCCGGAATGGAAACGGGATGAGATAAGCGGAATGCACTCCCAAAGAAAACGAATAGAGAATGCCTTAATGACTCTCTATACTTAAGCAAAAAAAAACCAAGTTGGTCCAGACTGACATGCCTTTATTTTAAAGTCAGCATGGATGAGAAAAAGCACAAAACACAACGCGTTTCACGGTACACAGACCGCTTGATCACGTAGAACATTGTAAACATAGACAAGGTGACTATATATGGACTCATATATCTCTTTTCCCTGTTCGCAATGTACAATGTCTCCAAGACAATTGACTGCTGTCTCAATCCTAACATGGCAGACATCTTAACACTTACAAAACATTGCACGATTCCCATAATAAATACATATCAGACTCATTCCCAGCACTTTGCATGTTTTTGTTGTAGTTTCTGTTTGCGTAAAATAATTGCAGAACCAAATGCTCACAAGTGCGTAATGAAATGCTAAATTCAAAACATTTCTCAACATTCATAAATTACAAACCATTTGTCGAGCATTGATAATTAGTGCAGGCAGTGGAACTCTAAAAGCTGATGTACAGAAATGCTACTCTAGAGCGATATGATTCAAGATGCCACTTGCGCCAAACAACTCATAATGTCAAGAAAATCATGACAACATGTAAAATATGGGAACCATAACATAATAGCCCCAAAATAGATGCTGGCTATGAAGTCGCTTGCCATTATCACTTGGTACTAAACAAATGGGTAACCAATGGAAAAACCTCTTATTACTGGCATCAATAAATAAAATGCCTAATACTTAGCTGGATGATGGTATCTGCCAGCATAAACCAGTCTATTGCTAATAAAGTGCATAGTGCATGTTACAGCAATTTTTTAAATGTACCCTATGTAGGAAAATAAAAAATGCGAATGCCTGGATGTGCGAATTTGCAATAACCAGCCCCTATGGTCAGACTGCAATTAGCAATTTGGCAACTAGTGATGTGTCCTACATAGAGGTATTTAAAGTGCTCAGTGCATTCAATACCTAAATATTGAATCCGTGCAAATATGCAAAGCAACCTAGTCTTAGATGTGATGCTAGAGTTAGATGTAATAAAGTGCATAGTGCATTTGCATGATGAAGTGCATGGTGCATGTAAACATCTAGTTAGCATCTAGTAACTGATCTGTACAAAAAAGCAAAAAAGATATTTTTATACATATGATGCCTGTTATTTCCATTGTGCCCAATACTGCTTGAAAAATATTAACCCAGGACAGCCTGAACAGCAAAGCCACATGGTCCCACAAAATCAAACATAAGCATATGCAAAAAAAGCCTATAATTGGAATAGAATCTAAAAGAAAAGATTATCAAATAGTCTGGGAAGGACAGGGGAAAGAGAGAAGAAAATCTCAAAAGAAGGTATACACCTAAAAATGTATGAGCCCAAATACACTTGTTCAAGGAACAGAAAAATTAAATAAATGTTTAAGATAGGACATGCAGACGTATGTCCTAATTTAAAAAAAAACCTCCTTAGCTTCATATTTTCCTCTGTTATGTAAAGGGGATGACAACAAATATGCCATGAGCAATGGACCAACCTAAAATGTAAAAGAGAAGGTGCCCAATTACATAAACAGTGCGATCACTTATGAACCCTCCAGTTACAAAGAACCTAAACGGCCCAGGACTAAGAGACACATAACCCAACTCGGAGAGAACAGACTGAATGTACAGACTGCAATAATAACCCAACATCATGATTTACAAACCTCTTCATGTTTTTTTTTTTTTTTTTTCAAGTGCTGTGGTGTGCCGGGGTGCATGGTTTGGAAATGTTTTAATACAAATAAACCCTTTGTTTAAAACCTTGCAGAACACGTGGAATGAAATCCACTTGGCAACAGTGCCATTAAAAAAATATATATGAAAACAAGCACTTAATTAGTATCTTACTGTTCGTAGAGAATGGTTCATAAAATATTCAACAAAAGTCTGATTTTCAAGCATTGTTTGCATTAATCTGTTTGCAGGCATATGCACATGGAAAGTAAACGTCTCAAATGGGAAGCACACGCTGTATAATAACAGTATTGTATTTGCTCACTCTTGAAGAAACCACTTTAGATATTGACAAAACGATCGCAATAGCTTTGCATCTTAACAGGCAATATCACCAAGTGATGGTCCTCCAGAGAAACTGATCGAGAAATTGTCGGTCAATCAAATGGAATTTGCCGAAGGAACACTAACACAAGTAGTGACTAGTGGGCTAAAAGACTACCTGGTATAGTGGGACCGCTTTATGTTCAAACATAGGTGAAGCTATTTGTCTATGATTTGCTGTCTGCTTTCACGCTCTTAGTGCACACTTAAGAGGATGCTCTCTAGAAAGAAAGAAAAAAATAATGTGGGATCTGCAAAGGCCGGGATGGATCGTCAAGGGGAACAGCATTGAAAGGACAAAAATTAAGAAACCTGCATTTACGACAGTAGAGCACTGAACTTGAAGGGGAGAGGACACTTAATTTGGGCTCCAAACGCCCCCTCCCCCAATGTCATCAGCTTAAAATGACTGACACAGGAGCACAATGCTCTATCATTCCATAAGCGGGTGTGCCCCCGCACACCCCCAGTGGTGGTAGCCCCCCCTTCCCCCTTGGTGGTATCCTCCCTACCCCAGACTTCATCTCTGGCACCTCGGACACTAACTCTTTTGGACATCATGTACTGCACACCACTGTACGGTATGTACTGTACACCACAGCAGTACAACACAGATTTTCATTTCGACTTCATAGAAGTGAGCTGAAGCTAAGATCATGTTTCGGCATACATACTGCTATGATATGGCATTTTTATCGCGCCTATGGATAAGTGTTTCAAGACGCGATGAGGCAAGGGAGGGGAAACAGAGAGAGGACAAAGACAGCGATCTTAGTAGGCCTAGTGACATTGAGATCGCAAGTGCTGGGGAGAGGGCATGGGAAAAGTGCTGGGGGGAGGGGATGGGGGCAAGTGCTGGACATGGGACCAAAACAACAAGTAGTGTGGCCAACAGGTGGCAAGTGTGAGTGTTAAAAGTAAAGACAACAGGTGTCTAATAAGTGTGGTAAGAGGACTGTAGGGTTGCACATACAGACCAAAAGTGCGTGGGTTGCCAGGAGGCAGTGTATGTGTGCAACTGGGCGGGCAGGGTCCTGGGCCAGAGTTCAGCGGGTAACCAGGTGATCAGTGCAGTATCAGACAGGAGATCAGAAGGGGAGAGGAAGAGAGAAGGCATAGTAAATAGGAAGGTCTTGTGGTGCTTGCAGAACCGGAAATGGTTCAGCTCAAGTTTCAGAGAGGTGAGGAGGCTGTTCCAGAGGGAGGTGTCATCCGACGGAAAGATATCTGCCCCCAACTCGTTGCATGGAGAAGCGACTGACCCTCAAGGAGTTGGAGATGGAGGAGCGAAGAGCTTGAGTAGGTAGACATTTTCTAAGAGAGAGTTTGAGGTATTTTGGTGCCAGGCCCCAGAAGTCCTTGTGGACAATCAGTCTTGAACTTGATCCTTGCAGCCACTGGGAGCCAATTGAGAGATTTCCGGGCTCGAGAGGTACAACCCCTGGGCTTGAGGCCAAGTACAAGTCTTGCAGTCCTGTTCTGGATGAGTTGAAGAGGACAGAGAGTAGAGGAAGGTGGATTTAGAAAGAGGCTGTTGCAGTAGTCCACCCTAGAGAGAACCAGATCTCTGGAGACAGTCAACTTCTGGGGGAAGGTGAGGAAAGGAAGAATGCTTCTGAGGAGGTGCAGCTGGTAGTTTGACTTCTTAGAGACGTCATAGATGTGATGAGAGATGGAGAGTGTGGTGTCGAAGATGACCCTGAGGCTCTTAGCCTCACAGGCGGGAGCAGGAAGAAGGCCAAGAGTGGCTGGCCAAAGAGTGGCAGGAAAGGAAGGTGAAGGTATGATGATGAGGAGGATCTCTGTCTGTCAGAATGTACCAAAGTATTAACTGAAAAGGATACAATACTCAAAAGGATACAGGAGGTAGGGTCTTCCGGATCCCTGTTCACACGATTTGATAGTCGTGAAGTCAATAAAAGACCTTCCAAATGATACAACCCTCTGGCTGATAAAACAGGCAGAGCGATGGATCACTGGAAAGGGCATGGGTAAGGTATAGTAATCCAGCCTAGGACAAATTAAAGTATCATGAATAACTGCTCCAATCTGAGTATGATGAATTAGATAATGACAGGAATGTTCACACTGACCTTTAGATTTGGGTAGAATAATCCAGAAGTCTCTTGATGGATTTGAATGAAGAACAAACGACAAGGAAGGGAAAATTAGTAAGGGAGACTTATCCCGAACGGAACGAGGCTCACGCTAGATACGGGTTGAATTCACCACAGGATAGCGTCCAAAGTTCAGTTCAATGTCACCTTCCAATAATCCTTGAAAGGCTTCCTTCCCACTATAGGGATCAATCCTTCTGTTAATTCCACAGATGCAGGAGTTAGAAGTACACGCGGTTATAAACAGCCGCGAAGAAAATAACGTTTGAAGACAACGTGCGCGTGTGGATTTTACACGCGGGCAGGATTCGCGCAGTCTGGGCCAGCCGCGTGTGAAGACAACGTGCGCGTGTGGATTTACACGCGGGCAGGATTTACGCAGTCCGGGCCAGCCGCGTATGAAGACAGAGAGCGCGTGTGGTTTTTACACGCGGGCAGGATTCACGCAGCCTTGGCCAGCCGCACTTGAAGACAAAGAGCGCGTGTGGATTTTACACGCGGGCAGGATTCACGCAGCCTTGGCCAGCCGCACTTGAAGACAAAGAGCGCGTGTGGATTTACACGCGGGCAGGATTCACGCAGCCTTGGCCAGCCGCACTTGAAGACAAAGAGCGCGTGTGGATTTTACACGCGGGCAGGATTCACGCAGCCTTGGCCAGCCGCACTTGAAGACAAAGAGCGCGTGTGGATTTTACACGCGGGCAGGATTTACGCAGCCTTAGCCAGGCGCGCTTGAAGACAGAGAGCGCGTGTGGAATAACACGCGGGCGGTGTTCCCGCAGTCCGGAACAGCCGCGTTTAGAGACAGCGTGAGCGTGTGGAATTACACGCGGGCAGGATTCCCGCAGTCCGGACCAGCCACGCTTGAAGACAGAGAACGCGTGTGAATTATCACGCGAAGGGATAGCTCCAGGAATCAGCGTGTGGCGGAACACACGCTATCGAAGGCCCAAAAGTAGCTGTAGAAATATGCCAGGATGCAGATCAGAGGTTCAGCTACACAACGCCAATAGAGACGATCAGAAGCAGCGAGTGAAGCTTCTACGCTGCTTAAATACGTAATACCGTAGTTCACGTGACGAAGCAAAAGTCACGTGAAGTTAGCGACGTGAAAAGTGCAAACGTCGTTTTCCCGGTAACGTATCGAATAACCTCCATTTGGAGTAGAACGGTCTAGCTGTTCTACGAGCGTAGCGTCCAGCATGCATGACAGTGCCATCCCCCAAAGGGACAACCTCTCCCCTTCTTGTGTGAAAGCGCTTGAATAAAGCAGGAGCATGAATATTGGAAAGAGGTTCCCAGGACCTATCTTCGGGACCATAGCCCTTCCAATCCACCAGATAATATGGTCTACCAGAACGTAGTTTCATATCCAGTATGTCTTGTACCTCGTATTCATCAGACCCCCGCACAGAAATAGCAACAGGCCGTACAGGCAGTCTAGTAGCTTCAGAGAATGGCTTAATGAGTGAGACGTGGAATACAGGATGCACCCGCCATCGTTGTGGCAAAGCCAGACGTACAGCAGCAGGATTAAGAACATGGAGCACTACATACGGACCGATGTATTTAGGTAACAATTTCTTTTTGCCTGGAATTCTTAAGTTCTTAGTGGATAGCCAGACTTTCATACCAGCCTTATAGACAGGTGCGGATACTCTATGAGCATCGGCATAGAATTTGTCACGTCGTTTAGCCTGCTCCAATTGCTGCTTCACCTTTCTTTGTAATCTCTTCAGATCACGAAGAGTACGGCCTGCGGCAGGCGTGTCCAAGGATAGACCGGAATCCAGAGGTATTGATCAGGGGTGTTGTCCATAGAGAGCATAGAACGGTGAAGTGCCTATGGCACTATGATAAGAGTTGTTATAGGCGTATTCAGCCGCCGGCAGTACCGTGAGCCAATCCGATTGGTATTGCAAACACAGACACCGCAGATATTGTTCCATAGTACAATTGACCCTTTCAGTCTGTCCGTCAGTTTGAGGATGATAAGCACTGGACATTCTATCATCAATTAGTAATGCAGATGTTAAAGCTCTCCAAAAGCGTGACGCAAACTGCGAGCCCCTGTCAGTAATGATTACTGATGGTAGACCAAAGAAACGAAATATATGTTGGATGAATAGTTCAGCCAGAACAGTAGCAGTTGGTAAACCAATACAGGAAATAAATAGAGCCAATTTAGTGAAATAATCCACTACGACCCATATGGTATCGTATCCCTGATTTGGGGGGAGTTCTACCACAAAGTCCATAGATATCATGTCCCATGGTTTGTTAGGGACAGGTAGGGACTGGAGTAAGCCCACTGGTTTACCAGGAGTATTTTTACATTGGATACATACAGAACAAGAAGATACGTAGTTTATAACATCTTTTGTCATGGATGGCCACCAGCACCACCTTTTGAGCAGATCCAGTGTTTTCTTCCGTCCAGGATGGGCTGCAATCAAGGAATCATGATTCCATTTGAGGGCTTTATTCCGCATTGAAGGAGTTGGTAGATAAAGTACTCCTTGTGTGAATGGTAAACCGTTATGCACGTCCAGATTCATATCCTGGACTACTTGTGGATGATTTTTTACCCACTCTTGTATTTCGGTTTTTAGGGACGGTTGAACCGAACAACTACAAATTACATGATCTGCCAACAGCTGAATCTGTACTTGTTTTTCTTCCTGCGCCTCTTTACTCATACGGGACAAAGCGTCCGACTTAACATGTTCTCGGGCAGGACGATAGGTGACCTGGAAATCGTATTGGGCAAAAAAGACATGCCATCTGGCCTGACGGGCCGTAAGGCATTTCATGGATTTGAATGCTTGGAGATTTCTATGGTCAGAGTACACCAACACCTGTTGTTTGGCCCCAAGAAGATGATGACGCCATTCTCGGAAAGCATCTTTGATAGCCAGTAGTTCCCGCTCAGTGACGGTGTAGTTCCGTTCATACGAGGTGAGTTTGCGAGAGAAGAAAGCCACTGGGTGTTCTTCCTTGGTTTCTGTGCAAACTTGTGAGAGCACTGCACCAATAGCGACACTGGATGCATCCGCTTCAACGACAAACTGGCGATCAGGATCCGGATGTTGAAGCACGGGTGCAGTGGTAAATGCTTCCTTCAGCTTTTCGAATGCTGCTTGGGCATGTTGGTTCCAACAGAAAGGAACTTTGGAACTAGTTAAAGCCGTCAAAGGAGCTACTGTTTTGGAAAAGGAATGGATAAATCTGCGATAGAAATTCGCAAAGCCTAAGAAAGACTGTAGTGACTTGACGTTATGCGGAATCGGCCAATTCAAGACGGCCTTTACCTTGGAACGACTCATTCAAGCACCTAGATTGGTAATGTCGTAACCAAGGAATTCCACTTCCTGTGAATGAAAGACACATTTTTCGGCTTTCACATAAAGATGGTTCTCCCTGAGTCTTTGTAGGACTGTAGAAACATGTCTGACGTGTTCCGATAAAGATGATGAGTAGATCAAAATGTCGTCCAGATAGACAACCACAAATTGGTCCATTATGTCTCTGAATATATCATTCATGAAGAATTGAAATGTGGCGGGAGCATTGCACAGACCAAAAGGCATCACCAAATATTCGTAAAGACCATACCGTGTCTTAAAAGCGGTCTTCCATTCGTCGCCTTCATGAATGCGAACCAAGTTGTATGCACCTCGCAAGTCCAATTTGGTGAAATAACTGGAAGTGCCTAACTGATCCAACAGAACGTTTATTAGTGGTAAGGGGTATTGGTTTTTGATGGTGATATCATTAAGTGCCCTGTAATCAATGCATGGTCTGAGATCTCCCTCTTTCTTAGGAACAAAGAATAGAGGAGATGCAGCAGGAGATTGTGAGGGCCGTATAAAGCCCATTGCTAGCGCTTTGTCAATGTATTCTTTTAACACGACATCTTCTTTAGGTGTTAATGAATAAACACGGCCTGTAGGAATTTTGGCACCAGGAATCAATTCGATAGGACAGTCGTACTGTCGATGAGGAGGTAATTGTTCTGCCTGGCCTTTATCAAAGACATCAGCATAATCAGCGTATTCGCATGGTATGATATTGTCGCATTGATGTACAACGCTGATAGTAGAATCCTCCACCATAGAGGCCAATATGTGTTGTTTATTTGACACCTCCTGACTGGTAAAGCAATGTTCATTGCAATGAGTCGAAGGATATTGGAGCGATCCCGAAACCCAGTCAACAGCAGGATTGTGAAGGGTTAACCATGCAAGACCAAGTATGATCTCGTACTGCGGAGCAGCAATAACATCGAAGATGATTTCTTCTGAATGGTTATTCGATAACGTCATCTGAACAGGTACCGTCTCCTGGGTTACCATACCAGAAATCAAAACAGATCCGTCCACGGTGTTCACCGTTTCAGGTCTTTTTTTGTTTACAAGGGGTAAGGAACATGTCTTGGCATAAGTGATGTCTATGTAATTGCTGGTGGCTCCAGAATCAACCATGGCCTTGGAAACCACTTCTCGCTCATCACAACGTAACGTCACCTGAACTATTACAGGCGCATGTTTAGGAATGGTAACG
Source organism: Ambystoma mexicanum (assembly GCF_040938575.1). Taxonomy (NCBI): domain Eukaryota; kingdom Metazoa; phylum Chordata; class Amphibia; order Caudata; family Ambystomatidae; genus Ambystoma; species Ambystoma mexicanum. Next base: position 663,013,550 of record NC_090922.1, read on the forward strand.
GAGTCCGATGAAACACTCGACATAGGGACTCCTGCTAATGTCGAGTTTTGGCGTTTCCCGCACGCTTGATGGGTTTTTTAGGACATGTTGCCAATAAATGCTCGGAAGAACCACAGTACATACATAAGTGGTTTTTTCTTCGGTTCTCCCGTTCTGCATTGGACAATCGACCTCTCACGGCGCCTATCTGCATGGGTTCAGGGTCGTTAGAGATGACTGCTGGTGTCTCTGACCGCCCCGAGACTGGCATGAAGGGCTTTTTCTCTCCCTTTCGAGCATTCCTTCGGGCGTCGATTTGTAGAACCAAATCGAGCAGCTCTGGGAAACCCGTAGGAACCACAGGAACTGTAGATAAGGCATCTTTCAGTTCTTCGGAAAGACCCTTGTAGAAAACAGCCGTTTTCTTGCTGTCAGGCCATTGGGTTTCCGCCGTCAGTTGATTGAACCGGGCAACGTAAGACATAAGGGGTTGGCTGCCCTGTTGTAGGTTAAGCAACTCTAAATCTGTGGCTTGAGTAGAGTAACGCATGTCAAAGACTTTACTCATAGCAGTCAAGAGATCGTCACAATCGTACAACAAAGGGCTATTTGTTTCCAACAAAGGGTTAGCCCAAGCAGCAGCTGTGCCCCCTAAATGGGAAAGCACGAAGGCTGCTTTTGTGGTTAGATCAGGAAAAGTTGTAGGACGGCAAAGAAAATGGAGTCGGCACTGATTTACAAAGGTTCTATAGGTTTTGGGATCACCCGTGAACCTTTCCGGAGGGGCCAAGGGAAACTGAGTGGGCATAACCACATTAATAGTTTCCTGTGGGGGTGCCGTAGTCCCAGATCCAGATGCAGTAGCCATCGGCGCCTGTGCTCCCTGAGGACTACCATGTAGGGCGTCTTGCATAACGTCCATACGGTGCCGTAACATGTCCTGTGCTGTAACCATTTCATTTCTCAAATCGTTGATCAACTGTGTCAAAACAGTTAAAGGATCCGTACCCTCCATGGCTTCTGATTCTGTCAGAATGTACCAAAGTATTAACTGAAAAGGATACAATACTCAAAAGGATACAGGAGGTAGGGTCTTCCGGATCCCTGTTCACACGATTTGATAGTCGTGAAGTCAATAAAAGACCTTCCAAATGATACAACCCTCTGGCTGATAAAACAGGCAGAGCGATGGATCACTGGAAAGGGCGTGGGTAAGGTATAGTAATCCAGCCTAGGACAAATTAAAGTATCATGAATAACTGCTCCAATCTGAGTATGATGAATTAGATAATGACAGGAATGTTCACACTGACCTTTAGATTTGGGTAGAATAATCCAGAAGTCTCTTGATGGATTTGAATGAAGAACAAACGACAAGGAAGGGAAAATTAGTAAGGGAGACTTATCCCGAACGGAACGAGGCTCACGCTAGATACGGGTTGAATTCACCACAGGATAGCGTCCAAAGTTCAGTTCAATGTCACCTTCCAATAATCCTTGAAAGGCTTCCTTCCCACTATAGGGATCAATCCTTCTGTTAATTCCACAGATGCAGGAGTTAGAAGTACACGTGGTTATAAACAGCCGCGAAGAAAATAACGTTTGAAGACAACGTGCGCGTGTGGATTTTACACGCGGGCAGGATTCGCGCAGTCTGGGCCAGCCGCGTGTGAAGACAACGTGCGCGTGTGGATTTACACGCGGGCAGGATTTACGCAGTCCGGGCCAGCCGCGTATGAAGACAGAGAGCGCGTGTGGTTTTTACACGCGGGCAGGATTCACGCAGCCTTGGCCAGCCGCACTTGAAGACAAAGAGCGCGTGTGGATTTTACACGCGGGCAGGATTCACGCAGCCTTGGCCAGCCGCACTTGAAGACAAAGAGCGCGTGTGGATTTACACGCGGGCAGGATTCACGCAGCCTTGGCCAGCCGCACTTGAAGACAAAGAGCGCGTGTGGATTTTACACGCGGGCAGGATTCACGCAGCCTTGGCCAGCCGCACTTGAAGACAAAGAGCGCGTGTGGATTTTACACGCGGGCAGGATTTACGCAGCCTTAGCCAGGCGCGCTTGAAGACAGAGAGCGCGTGTGGAATAACACGCGGGCGGTGTTCCCGCACTCCGGAACAGCCGCGTTTAGAGACAGCGTGAGCGTGTGGAATTACACGCGGGCAGGATTCCCGCAGTCCGGACCAGCCACGCTTGAAGACAGAGAACGCGTGTGAATTATCACGCGAAGGGATAGCTCCAGGAATCAGCGTGTGGTGGAACACACGCTATCGAAGGCCCAAAAGTAGCTGTAGAAATATGCCAGGATGCAGATCAGAGGTTCAGCTACACAACGCCAATAGAGACGATCAGAAGCAGCGAGTGAAGCTTCTACGCTGCTTAAATACGTAATACCGTAGTTCACGTGACGAAGCAAAAGTCACGTGAAGTTAGCGACGTGAAAAGTGCAAACGTCGTTTTCCCGGTAACGTATCGAATAACCTCCATTTGGAGTAGAACGGTCTAGCTGTTCTACGGGCGTAGCGTCCAGCATGCATGACACTGTCTCACTTGCATTAAGGCAAAGATCAATGGCGGCGCACCACTCCTGGATTTCAGACAGACAATGAGAGAGGGAGAAGAGGCGGAAAAGGGGAGCATGAAAGCAAACTGAGTGTCATCCACATTGCACTGTAAGTTGGAGCAGAGAGCAGCAATGCAGTGGGTGAGAGGTGCCAGTTATTGGCTGAACAGCCAAGGAGAAAGGTTAGACCCCTGGGAAACACCACAGGTAGAGAATGAGATAGAGGAGAGGAAGGACCCAAGTTGGACCTGAGAGGGTCGGACCGAGTGGAGAGGTCAGCCACGGCCAGGGCCTGATCAGTGATACCCAGGTTATCACGGCGTCGGGTGAGCAGGATGGCAGGGTTGACTGTGTCAAAAGCAGAAGAGAGATCGAGTAAGATGAGGACAGAGGGGTGATTGGCATCAAGGTTAGAGAGCAGGTATTCATGGATGTTCAGGAGAGCTGTTTCCGTGCTTCCGACAGCTCTGAAACCAGACTGATGGTCATGGAGACAGCCAACAGATTCATTGTGAAGATTAAGCTGGGAGATGGCCAGCTTTTCCAAGAGTTTGCCCAGGAAAGGAGTAATGGAGATCGGGCGATAGTTAGCCGGACAGGAGGGGTCGGCTGAGGGTTTCTTGAGATGAGGGTGCACAAGAGAGTGCTTCAGGGAGGAAGGAGTGATTGCAGAAGTCGTCCAAGGCTGGAGTGAGGATGTCAATGTGGTCATTGATGGTTTTGGAAGAACAGGGACAAACCTGTTTTGATGAGACTTTCATAGATCAGAATTGTCTAGAAACCTTGTCTGGGGTGAAAAAAGGAAAGGAAGAGAAGGGCAGTGGAAAGGTGGCCACAGGGAGGCCGGAGCTAGAGGAGAAAGTAGAGGAAGAAGGCGAGGACGAGAGGGTGGCCAGGATGTCCTGGGTTTTAGAGATGAAATGAGACCAGGGATGTGCAGAGGGCCTGGGAGGGGACAGCAGACATAGAGACTGCAGCAGAATTGCCCAGCTCCTTGCAGATTTTAAAGAGTTCGGCTGAGTTGTTAAATGCTGCAGAGATGCAGGCTTGGATGTGAGCTCTCTAATGCCAACATAAGAGGAATATGGACTCTGGCCTTGATAGTTACTTTAAAGTATGTTCTTCTATACTTAAAATGCACAACTTGCTTTGCCTTTAACATAAACAGCTAAACATAGCTCCTTGTTTTGTTTGTCCCATCTCTTCATTGGGATGTCTAGATGCTCCTCCACCCCTGATCGATTAATAATTCAGGTGCTAACCTTGGTTGGGAGAGCGATGGACTATCCAGTTTGTATTTAACACAGTAGCTTTCCAATGCTTATTCATCTTTTCTTTGGTATTGTGTTTGTCTCCTAAACGCTTATAAATGGGTCTGAGGTAAAGCACTTTCTCCAGCAAACCTGCTCTATGTTCCCTGTACCGTCCTGCTAGTTGTACTATTTGTGTTTTTAATGCGACAATGCAAATGGCAGAGTTTTGTGTTCAGTGCCTATCTTTGATCACCGTCACAGTGGGACAGAGTCGTTTGCCTATTCATTCTGTGTGTGCAACCACACAAATCCCCTTAATAGACAGTAAAGGTAAACCCAACAAAAAACAAAACCACTGCCTTGCAGCAAAAAGGTGAAACAAATAAATCTCTATACAATGCTTCATGGAACAAAACATGCACTTAAACGTTTCATTCAACAAGTCTCTACCCAAATTACAGTTCCACTAACCACTGGCAATATAACCGATCCTTCACCATAATACAGAAAAGCATTCCTTACTTAAACTGGAATGTTCTAAGGGATTTTCAGAAACCAGTAAGATCTGAGGTAGTGTGGAGATTCCAAGGCAAGGAGTTCCACAATTTCAGACCAAAACCTGAAAATCGCTGGTCCCCCCCATGGAGGAGCAGCAAAAGGGTGGTACTACGAGCAGTAGTTTACTGATGATTCAAGGGGTTGGCTAGGAAGGTACCAACTCAGTCTATCAGCAAGATATGAAGGGGCGAGATTATGGAGACATCTGAAGTCCAGGCACAGGACCTTTTTAAATTTGATTCTCTCTTTTACAGGGAGCCAGTGCAGTGATTTGCGCAGGCCTGAAATAGATGAAGAATTTGGAATTTGAACATTTTCTGAACTGCTGCCCTCTTAAGTCTAGTTGTTTCTCTGGACAGCCTGCCAAAAACTATTCCCCTAATGTAGACGGGAGCTTACCAGTGTTCCCACTACCGTAGCATGATCTTCTTGAGGAATGAAAGGAAGGGCAAGAGGCAGGAATCGTAGAGAATAGAATACGGACTGCACCTTGGCCCTGATCTGGTTTTCACTGCCCTGGTTCGCATGCCAGATACCGCCCATATTTTTTATTTTAAGTGCAAAGGCAAGGCTTGAGCCCAAAAAGCAAGGGGGAAGGAGGACTTTTCACGGTGTCCATCAGCAGGTGTTTGGGGCAAAACATTAAAGACTTCTGTTTTATTGGTATTAAGTTGCAAACGGTTGTGGGACATCCAGAGGTTTACTTCGTTCAAACAATGATCAATTCTTTGAAGCGATTCCTCACTATAGACAGACCTTAAAAGACAGCATACCGAGAATTTAAACAACAATTGACAAAACCAATACCTTTTGACTTTTGTAATATTTGTTTTATGTTGACACTTGGGTAGATCTTTGTGTTTTAAATGTGCAGATACTACCGTGTATGCCAAGCGTGGCCTCAAATGGCTTAAGTAATTTCATTCACTGCCGGATAATCTCTCGTATGCATTATATAGTCTCTTCTGAAACCTCACATGACCTCACCTGCATAATAATGGCACCACATGTAAACTTCAGATTCACTTGGCTTCTTTCTAGCACCGTGTGCCAGCCCAGTCTCAAAAGACTCAGAAAGGCCATCCACTGCCTCTTATTGTCTCATATGTCTGGTAGTCATATTTAAGATATGGTTCCGCTCCTCACTTGCCCCACACCTTCTCTCCATTTGTAACCTACGGTCTCGCATGGCTCTCCATGCTCTGTCAGCATGTGGCCCACCAGCTCCTGTTGGACTAACTAGGCTGGTCATTATGTACACCACATTGGTAATTTCTGTGACAAATCACCAGTATTCGACCCTTCTCTCCAAGAGGAGCCTTCGCCCCCTTTGAGGCTAGGGATACGAGCTCACTCTGCAAGGGTGTCGAGGCAAGTCAACGGGAGAGACTTCCCCTTTGGGGACAAGGACTCCCATTCCTGTGAGGCACTCTCTAGACCACCAAATTTAGCTGCTTAAATGGGACTACCTGGTAAGCTGAAGAATGTGGCATCCTTATCTTTGGCTGAAGGAAATGCAAGACTAAACCCAGTGGCACAAGAAAAGGAAGATGTCTCTTTAATACAAGACTCATATTTAACTGTGACGAGGAGGAAAAGAAGTGAGCATCCTGATGCACAGGGGAAGCTCCCTGAAATCATCATGTGTGGTTGGAGGTGGAGCGTAAGCTAGTTACAGAGCCCGTGACTTGGAGAGAGACAGAGAGCGTGAGTACGAGATGCCGGAAGAACCTGCATATGCAGACACAAGAAGAGTCTTGGGTTAACCGAGAGAGGAACAAGCAACCCAGAGGTGGTATGACAAGCTGGATGTAGTGGGCAGGACACCCCAGGAACAATGCTGATACCATCCATAGGGGCAGCGTGGGTTGCTTCCAGACAGCAGCACTAGTACCAAGCAGGAGTCCAAAGCGGACCTGAGAACGTGAAGTTGAAAGAGAGAGAGAGAACTGTCCCGAGCGAGTGCCGAGCCCAACCACCAGCCTGCACCAATAGAGGTACCTGGGGACCAGGAGAAACAAGAGGCCCTATCTCTAACCCCCTCACTACACCTCTCTCTTGCTCTGACCAGGCTCTCCTCCCACATGGAGCTCTTTGACCACACGGCTATGTCTCTGCCCACACTGCCAGTCTCCTTTTCAGTCATTCGACTAATGAAGCGAGTGTCAGTCACTGCATTTGCCGCCACCTTCATTCCCCCACCCACCCCTGCTATTGACTCTCACACTGACTCTGCTCTTGCTAACCTTCATCTCTCCATCTCCTACACCGGGACATCCTTTCCCCTGTCATGAGGATCCACATGAAGCCTGCTGTCAAGTGCAACTCTTGGTATGACTCTGATCTGGCCGCCCTGAAATGCAAGTACAGAATTGCTGAGCGGAAATGGCAGACGTCAAGCACATCCTCTGTCTAACTGGCCTGCCGCAGCTCCAAGGACAATACCGTCTCTTCATCCGTTCTAAGAAGAGTGGCCATGTCCTAGTCTGTATCTCTGGAGCCACCAATAACACAGCTAAATTTTGCAAAATCTGTAAGAAACTTGCCAATCCTACTGCAGTTTCCACCGCTCCTCTTCTCTCTCAGGCCCTCTGCACTGCACTGGCCTCCCACATCACTTCCAAAACCCAGTACATCCTGTCCTCATTCTCTGCTACTCCCCACTCCACCCCCCACCTTACATGCCTCCCTTGGGGTGGCCCCCCTCCAGCTCCCCTCCTCCCACACTCTCCTCCTTCACTCCCATTGCACCGGATGAGATCTCTAAGGTAGTCTTCTCTTTGAAAGTCTCCTCCAAACCGGTTCTCCCCTGCTCTTCCAGAACTATCAAGGACAGCATCCCTGCTCTTGCCCTTGCCGACTTCTATAACCACTCTTTTGCCATTGGCTCTTTCTCACTACCCCATAAGCACTCCCTTGTGCACCCTTTCCTAATAAAAGCAATCCACTGACCCGTCCTGCCCGGCTAACTACTGGGCAAACTCCTGGAGAAACTCACCACCCTGAAACTGTTGGCTGTCTCCACGACCCCCAGTCTTGCTTCAGAGCATCAAGGGGCACGGAAACTGCTCTCCTGAACACTTGTGAAAACCTGCTCTCAAATCTTGATTCCAACTCACCCTCTGCTCTCATCCTCCTCGATCTCTCCTCGGCTTTCGACACAGTCAACCATGCCACCCTCATAAATCGTCTCTCGTGATACCCTAGGCATCATGGACCTGGCACTAGCCTGGCTGACCTCCTTCCTTTCCAACCGACCCTCCCATGTACAACTGGGCACTTTCCTCTCCTCCACCTCTGACTCTACATGCAGCATCCCTCAGGGCTCTATCCTATCGCTCTGGCTCTTCAACATCTACCTTACCCCTCTGGCCCACCCGATCTCCGCTTTTTCTCCTAACTTCCACTTATGTGCCGATGACACACAGCTCTCCTTCAAGCTACCCTTCTCTATCTCCTCCTTCTCTTCGTCCCCCAACCCGACTGCTGGACCACTATTCAGGCATGGTGCAGGCAAATTATCTCTTCCTTAATGCCTGTAGAACCGAGATCCTTCTCATTGGGGTGCCTGCTCCTTGTATCCCACTCTCTCTATGGCCACCCTGCTTGGGCTACCTCTCCTCACCTTCTTGTGAGGCAAAGACTCCTCTCTCTCTCTCTCTCTTTCTACCCTCACATCTCATAACTTGCCAAGAAGGCCAACTTTCAGCTCCACCTCCTCAGGGATATTCTTCCTTTCCTCACCTTCCTCCAAAAGCTCAATCTGTGCAGAGTCTTGGTCCTCTCTAGGCTGGACTACTGCAACAGCCTCTTCCTCAATCTTGCCTCTTTACTCTTAGACTTTCCTGGCCTCAGTCCCAGGGACCACATCTGTCCAGCCCTAATATCTCTACACTGGCTCCCCGTGGCTGAAAGGATCAAATTCAAGACCCTCTGCATCATCCACATCATCTTCTGGGGTCTTGGATGCCGCTACATCCAACTCTCTCTCCCTAAATACCTTCCGACTAGAGCACTTCGGTCCTCTAGGTCCAACTCTCTGCAGATCCAATGTTTCTCCAAGCAGAGAGTGGGGGCTAGAGCTCTTTCTTCGGCTGGAGCCTCTCTCGGGAATGGCCTCCCTGCCTCCCTCAGACTTGAGCCAGATCACCTTAAGTTCCAGAAGCAGCTCAAGACCCCGCTTTATTCTTCTTCCTTCCCTCTTGCCCTCCCTTGCTAATGCCCCTCTGTCTACTGAGACTGGCAGCTTGGTCCCTTATGAGTCTTACAGGGCACTAGGACACCCTTGTCCAGTCAACCTCAGCACTCACCCAACCTAGCAACAGCACTGGGGCCACAGAAAATACAAGAGAGAAAAGTGTTCTTGAGGAGTTAGAAGAAGTGATCGCAGAGACCATCTGTCCCACTGAGAGATATTATAATTCAAGGGAATATTGTATGCACCAGAGGAGAGGCCAGTCAAAGACGAATCATTCCCTTGGTTAATATTAAGTTATTTAGAATAAGTGGCAAGTCCAGATAGGGTAGTTTGAACAGAGGACACATTTTCTTTTAGATTTCATCGCAACAGACAAGCATCTTTACTTTCTTAAGGTAGACAGGGTACTCCCTTTAGTGATCGAAAAGGTTGGGGGTTCTACTTATAATTTACATTAAAACAACCTGAACCATGTCTTCCTAGTGTCAAACTCCTTCTTCCAACCCACCACACTTCCAACTGTGGTCATGGGGAGACTAACTCCCACCTCTTAACTGCAACTTTGCCCCTCTGCATCAATTCGGAAAGTAGTTTGGGGCTAGTTGAGAAACCATGGGGGGGCAACTGCAATTGAATCACTCTGCCCAGGACTGCATATTTTGAAAGCAGGGAACATTCAGAGTGACACACAAATCAATGAATAGAAATTATCACTTGCCCATATCCAATATATTAGCATACCATCAAGTCCAGAGTAGCTGGGGTTTGTGGCAAAAGCCAAAGAAAAACAATTGTACTAGGCATGACATTTTCTATTAAAGCTATTTTATATCACCTTCTGGTAGGTGCTGAAACTGTGCCTTATTTTAATGCACAAGGTTATTGTTTTCTGACAAACCTACCATCTAGAGCCCTTTATAGGCGGCTATCCAATTCTTGCTTTAGCCATTAGCTGAGCCCAAATTAGTGCTATGTTGTGTGGCGAGAGGGGAAGGTGGCATTCACGGAACGATATGCATCTACATGTGCTTTGGCATTTCCAGCCTCTCTACACTCATGTCAACACTTGGCTTGTTTTATTTATGATCAGCTCGTGTTCTATGGAGACAAATTAACACGGAGCTGAAATTAATCTCTTTGACACCCCTATGAGGTTAGGGCTTTAGCCTCTTGCACTGCCTCTCCGATCACGGGTTGTACAGAAAGTGGTGCCATGGGTACCAAGTAGAATGCCATTGATAACATTGTATAGCCATCTGGAGCCCCTATTTGACGTGCATGGCAAACACCAACATGGTTGGGGTACTCTTGGAGCTACCTCACATGCCCCAAATACAGCTATTTATAATGTGCTTCAAAACCCCTTTTCCCTGCGCTTAAGACCAGTACTGAACATAAAAATGGTTGTGTAGGAATAGGTGATAGCTAGTGTTAGTGCTGGTGTTGGCATGGCCGTTTTGGAGGTGCGGCTTGACACGGTATCGTATGGCTGCCGGTCCTTTCCTCAGACCTGGACACCAACACCGTCCTAGATTCTGTTTGGAAGCCTCAGAGTGCGTAACACGCTGCGAGAAACTAAGGTGCCAAGGAGATTACACTATACGTGCTACAGTGTTGCAGCATTGGTGTTGGACATGACGGCTGGACCCGACAGTTTACTGATGCCGGTGCTGGGAACAGAGAGCTATCGGGTAAAGAGCACTAGGCAGTGGAGACTTGCAGCACTATTGTGAAGGACAGACTTCTTTGCTTTACTGTGTCACACGAGACATAGTGGGGTCGCATTGTGAACATAAGAAAGTGTGTCATCTCTGGCCCAAAAGAGGTGCCTTGCTCACAGAATTGATTGTTCATATGTAGCAGACTGGTGACTACAGCATCTTATTCTTTGAGCAAGTTTGGGCAAAGAGAGGAAGGAGTATAGTATTGTTAGGTCTTTGCTGTTTGCTGCTTGGAGGCGGCATTTGCTGCCTACTAAACACTCGCCTACAGTGGAGTGTACGCGGAGTGTTTGGCCTATTGTTTGGCCCTTCTACATCCTTTCCTGGAAATAGGGGATGAACGGACCATCGTAGAAGTTGAAGAGCTAAACGATCAGCATATTGGCTGTGAGGAACAATTGACAGAGAGCTCGGAACCCGCCGAGCAGTTGGGAGTACCGGACTGTGACAAAGAAACATCCAAGGAATCTGGTGAGGGTCTGACTCCCACTCTGACCCAAACACTGTGTCCAATAAATATTTGTGTCGAGATCGACACTATGACCACCTCATCAATAAACATTTTACAAACTGACACGGATCCGGACAAATCTAACAAAACTGTGTGTAAAGAGGCTAATCAGTCCCAGGATAATCCGCAACAAATGCATAAACCCTTAGAGGATCTCTGGGGAAATGTGATGACTGTGTTTGAGAGGGGGGACAAAGAGCATGATGGCCTGGGGTGTCCTTCAGACGAGTCATGCCTGTCTTTCTCCTCACCTCCAAAGGTGTACAAATTTGGAAAGAGAAATAACAGGTCTCAATCACCTTTTAAAGACCCCTCCCCACATTAAGAACAGATCAGTTTGGAGACAGACTACATTAACTTCAGACATGCTAACCTCTCGACAAAGATTCTTCTTTCAAAAATCAGAGGCTGGTACAAACCTAAATCTGGATCAAGATCAAGTACGGATGGAAGAACCAATTGTATCAATAAACGAGGGAAAAATCCCTAACAGTTCTTTAAAAAGCTTGGAGATATCAATAGCACCAAGAACTACATCGAGGACCAGTAGGGCGAGCCAGGTGAAGACCTCAACTCCTCGCCAACCACTTATGGAAGGAAGTGGTATTATCAACAAGCCGGGAAGTGTAATCCAAAATAAGCAATCCTTGCTGGAGACAGAAAATCATGATGGAGTCTTGCCTTTGTCATATGAGGATATATTAACCGCAATGGAACTCACAAAATCGGTTAAGTGCTGTCAAAAAAACTTGTCTGTCGATCCTGAGCTAATTGCAGCTCTGACTTTAACTTTAACTCTGTATATGAAACTGCATGAAACCCTCAACGATCAAATAAAAGACAAGTCAACCTTATTAGCTATGCTGCATTCCAAGGTAATTTTCATTGAGGGTTTTGTGATGGCCATTCAGTCAAAACTTGATAAGAATGAGGAACAAATTACTAACATTCTGCACAAGATCATAGATCCCATAAAAGAGGATAAGAACAAATGGAGATCCGAAGCTGAAAAAATGAACCGAGCATCGAAAACCTTTGGAAACATCCAAAGTACAGGCTCACCTTTGAAGACAGACGTATCAGTCCAGACCCGCATGCCAACGCTAGCTGAATCAACAAATATAGTTGATTCAGGTAGGGAAGTACCAATACCAAATAAAGGAATGACAGAGACAAGTTCCAAGAGGAAAAGTGAGACTTATGGGGGGGACCAAGACAGCTTAGACAATGGTCCTTACAAACAAAAAAAGACATGGAATTTTTTCCAAATTGACCACGATGGAACAAAAATTAAACTCTCCTAATACCAAACGAGATCTCCTTAAGACTAAATTAATGAAACAAAAGAAACATCAAGATACAGGAGGGAATCACAGACTCCTGGAACAGGATTAGGAATGGTCAAAACGCTTTGCACTTTGTTAAAGGTTTGGAGAAACCTGGCCAAAAGACAAAAACAAAGGCAGCAGGAAGTGGTCCGTCTATACCCACAGCAATCCAAGTGGAAGACTGGAATGAAAGGGAACTTGAGGTTGGCCAAAATAACAATGATGATCTACAAAATGACGTAGACAATGAAGACCAAATTGAATCGCTTATGAACTTATCTACATATACAATCATGGACGAGGACGATTCTGAAACCGAGAAGGAAAATAACAGACCACATCAAGGCAGAAACGGACAAGAAAAGGATAGCACATTTAGTGATGAAGACCTGGGTCATGATACTTCAATAAAGGAATTATCACCGCAAAGAGCAATCACCTTGTCCAAACCGCAAAATACCGTTCAGGAGTCGGGCCAGCGCCATTTGGCAAGGACAGGACCTCAGAAAATAAATAGAGTGGAAGCTACAATTGATGTGCCTCGTACATATAAAACGGTAACATTCAAACCATTAACAGTTGTGAAAGTAATGCACAACTGTTAATGGGAACGTCCCAGAAGAAAGAGGTTGATACAAGGAGACAAGTGTATATGGAGTTGGACTCCGAGGATGAGGATCAGTCCTCAAAATGTACACCTTTAAAACAGAAATGTTGCCTGGAAAAAAAGCACGGCTGTGTTTTTAATGATGGATGAAAAAAGAGACATAATTCATAAACAATTTAGGATAATTAGGAAAGAAGATCAAGTCTTGCATAGAGATGGAAATCTGGCTAAAGGAGGTAATCCATACATAAAAATAAGGATAACATCACCGCCTTCTGCTAGAGAGCATCCTCATGAGAAAAGATGATTTGGTGCTAAATCACACCCATATACTACATTTGTTGCATTGTATCCTTTCATTAAATCATATCGAAACAACAAACTTTCAAATAATTGAATTTCCGGAAGATGAAAGACTAGAGGAAGTGGTCATTTACGTTGCCTCCATGGGACATCATGAATGCAGCTGCACAACTATTAAGCATGGGCTTCAAAATAGCAGAGTATGATAAGGATGATCAAACCAAACTTAGGCCTGATAACAAACACGAAGATGGATATAGACCCCTGAGAGATGACAGGTGTCAATACGTAGAGGAAGACACTTACTCAGAACAAAAGAAAGCTTGCGATAGAACCCTGGAACTGAAGTAAAGAACTGTGAAAATAACAGTGAAAAACAAAGAAAAGAACCAAAATGCACCAAATAGAACTGCCCTACGGAAGAAGGTGGACTCCATTGGTCCTGGTTGCCGGGGGCTTTAGCAGATGAGAAATCTAATTTATAGCCAGCACCAAATAGGGGCAGCAATTTTGGAAATAATTATACCCAGAAGATTCAACTACCCTCTTGGAATACAAGAGGATTTATACATCTTTTTAGCCCAGGGGATCTACAGGTAGATACTTGAAATATGTCTCTAAGAGACATGGTTGCGAGAGAGACCTTTATTGGAGGGATATGATGTGTACAGTAATCAGGCTGTAAAGGGCCCAAAGGGCCATCCAACGGCAGGACTGTTGACGGCCATAAAGAAAGTAACTATAAATGTGGTCATCAAAGAATTCAGACCATTGCCATTGATCCAAGGATTACTAATGGACACAAACACAATTAACCCTAACCATTTGAAGACCCTCTTACTTCTTAATCACTATTGGAACTCCGGAGAGCGTACAGAGGACGATTTTGTTAAACTGGTAGCCAACATCATGGATGAGGCAAGTGAATTAAGACCAGGCCTAGAGTTCCTGATTTGTGGAGACCTAAACATTCACTGTTTCGACAAAGAATCCCGAGTCATAATAAACCAACCTATAAATCCGTCGACTCTGGTCATGAGGGGTTTCTTTTGGAGAGAAGAAATAGATGAGAGACATATTTTTATGGGTAATGGACGTTTTGCTTGCGATGTCCCAGCTAAACCTACATGTAGAAGAGAGGAAGATCATCAACTTCTGGACTACTTATTCCCTTCAGAAGATCTAATCCGGAATTTGTCTGACTTCGGGGGTTATAGAATCAGATACGAGTGACTATGATATCATGACTCTGAGTCTTGAAAACTGGTCAAATAAAGACTTGAATGAACACTGCGGAAATCTGGAGGTCAATAAACACCTTAAATGCACCTCAAGAATCTTTGGTAACTAACAGAGTATCAGCTGATAGTTGGTGAAAACATTTTGAGGAACTGTATAAATCAGACGATCGGATGGAAAATAATGTACAGTTTCCAGCCTATAAGTGGTCATTTTCAACTGAAAACGAAGAAAATAAAACTTTGATACTTTTAGCCAGTAATTCAAGGGCCCCTGGCCCTGACAGCCTTACCAACTTCAGACTAAAAGAGGATCCTGAAGGTTGGGCAGATACCATGTTTGAATTGTTTATGGGGAAAAAAAGACTATCCCTACATCATGGACCTCTGCCATCATTGTGCCCATTTTTAAGAAGGGCGATAGATCAGTACCTACCAACTACAGACCTATCGCCCTCTTAAATGTACCGGGAAAGATCTTTGGAGCATTGATCCTTAAAGCATTAAATACATGGAGGAAAACCGCAGGCCATTTTGATAAATGGCAAGCCTGCTTCGAGAAAGGAATTGGAACAGCCCTGAACCTCTTCTTGATCAACTATATGAAATCTATAGTAAAAAATAAACCAGGAAGAAGGCTATATCTAGCATCTATAGATCACACTCAAGTCTTTGACCTGGTAGAAAGATCTATACTATAGGAAAAAGACCAATTGTCAGACCCAATAAAAACAACGATTGGGCTAAAGCAAGGGTGTACTTTTGCCCCTACAATCTTTAATGAGTTCATTTCAGACATTCAACTCGTCTATGAAAACATCAGAATGTTTCCACCTAGACTGATGGGTGAAGCCGTTGGTCGTCTGCTATATGCAGACAACCTCATTTAACTTGACCAGACGAAAATGGGCCTGCAGAGGCAATTAGATGCAACTGTAAAATACCTGGACGAAAATGGCTTGAAAGTAAATGTATCGAAATCAAAGATCCTGACCCTTGGAGGAAAAATTGCCTACAAAACTTCCACTAAACATAGTTGGTACCGCAAGGGGGAAGAAATTGCAGAAGTGTCCAGTCTGGTTTATTTGGGAGTAAACATCAAAAACAGTATTGTGGAGGCTCCCCAGGAAGCCAGGTTGAGAATGAAAATGAGAAGTCTGACGTCTCAGGGAGAATAATTGGAAACAAATTTTGTAAATTCACATTAAAACTGGTGATAGACTTCTACAAGATGAAGGTAGTGCCAATCATCCTATATGGGCCAGAATCTTCACTTTTGCTTCCCAAAGACCTTTGGCCAAAACTTGAGGGGCCTATTCGAGGCAGGTTTTGAGGCTTCCACCAGAGACACCTGTAGAACTGATACGTGAAGAATTGCACCTGATGTCATTATACACCAATGGCTGGCCTTTTTCCGTAAATGCTTGTTGGACAAATCGGAAGGTGGTTTCACAGTACTGAACAGAGGAGTGCAAGATGACTCTGAGCAAGTGTTCAATAATTGGAGAGAGTCCTGCTTGAGTACTCTTGCTGATTTAAGTACATGTGAGGAAACTCTAAAAACTCAACCGTTGAAGACAAAAAAAGGTTCTGGATCTGGACTGGATCTCTACAAGAAATAAGGTCAGAAGCCTGAAGTTATATGAACTTAAAGATCCAGCCCAGCGAGCTTGAGGTAAATTGCAGCAATATTTGATAACATTTCCTTGCTACCATAGAAGACAAGATTTTATGAGATTTCAAATGAATTTGTGGGCAACAAAAGAACTTTTGGAAGCACGAAAAGAAAAAAGCTTACGCAAATACAGTTGCAGATTGTGCAAAGGGGACAAAGACTCTTTTGCACCTGACTATGACATGCCCTACCTTAAACCAAGTAAGAAGCAAATGGCTGAACACATTTTTTATGCAATACATGACAAGAACTACGAAGGACTGGTGGGCCGAGTTATTGTCACGAAACAGTATTTCACTAACACTTGCCCTATTTGAAAGAAGCATTCTTAAAGCTAGAGGGAATGGACGTCATACCTTGAGTGAATACAGTTAATAAGTGTCCTTGTTATAGAAAGATTGGAGAAAAGCTTCATCCAGACACATAGCATTTAGAGATTTTACTTCTTGTACCTTGTAAATTGTAAATTGTGTTTCTTCTTTTCTCCCTTATTTCTTTTCTTGCTTCCATTGTGAATTGATTCAATTTGCTTTTTACTATTTCTTGTATTAGGAGTGAGATATATATTCTACCTTTCTTATTAATTGGTATCTTCTTGATTAGTACTGCAGAGACTTTTTATGATTAATTCTTCTTTCATGTGATGTGTGTTTTAAATTTGCTTAAAGTTTTGACTGTTTTAAAACCAAATGCAAATAAGAAAATAATAATAATAAAAAAAGTAATATCAACTTTTTATATAGGACTTCAGACCAGATTCCCTCCACTTCTTAGTGCTTTAATAATAGGGGCCTTTGCTACTCAGTTTGATGGGACACCGTTGGTCATGCACAGATGAATATATAGCTGCGTTAGCCTTGCCTTCCTTTCCTCTATCTCACTCTCTACCTGTGGTGTTACCCAGAGGTCTAACCTTTCTCCCTGGCTGTTCAACCAAAACCTGGCACCTCTCGCCAACTGCATTGCTGCTCTCTGCTCCAGCTTTCAGTGCTATGCAGATGACACTGAGCTCGTTTTCAGGCTCCCCTCTGCCACCTCTTCTCCTTCTCTCATCTCTGACTGTCTGTCTGCTTTCCAGGAGTGCTGTGTCACCAACAACCACTGCCTTAATGCCAGTAAGACAGAAATTCTCCTCATCGGCACACCTGCACCTCCTTTCCTGTCACTCTCTGGCTGGCCTCCCTTGGCCCTCTTCCTGCTCCTACCTGTGAGGCTAAGAACCTCTGGGTCATCTTCGACTCCACACTCATTTTCTCCTCACATGTCTGACATTCAAACAAGTCAAAAACTACTAACTGTACCTCCTCAGAGGTATTCTTCCTTTCTTCTCCTTCCCCTAGAAGCTCACTGCCTCCAGAGCTCTGATTCTCTCTAAGCTGGACTACTGCAGCAGCCTCTTTCTAAATCTGCCTGCTTCTACTCTCCGCCCTCTGCAACTCATCCAGAACAGGACTACGGGACTTGTCCTTGGCCTCAAGCCCAAGGACTGTATCTCTCCAGCACTGAAATCTCTGTATTGGCTCCCAGTGGCTGCAAGGATTAAGTTCAAGACCCTCTGCATTGTACACAAGGCCTTCTGGGACCTGGGTCCTCAATACCTCCAAATCTCTCTTTGTAAATACCTTCCTATTCAAGCTCTTCGCTCCTCCACCTCCAACTCCCTCAGGGTCAATCACTTCTCCAATCAACACGTTGGTGGTAGATCTTTTTCTTCGGCTGGGGCCTCCTTCTGGAACAGCCTCCCTGCCTCTCTGAAGCTTGAGGGGAACCATCTCTGGTTCCGGAAGGACCTCTAGACCTTCCTCTTTGCTTCTGCCTTCTTTCTTCCTCTCCCCTGCTGATTTCCTGTCTGATACTGCACTGGTCACCTGGCTACTCTCTGATTACGGGCCTAGGTCCCTACCTGCTCAGTTGCACACCCGCACTGCCTCCTGGCAACCGTTGCACTTGGGTCTGTATCTGTAACACTACAGTCCTCCTACCTGCAGTTTTGGACAGTTGCTGTCTGCACTTACCCTTGCACCTGCCACCTGCTGGCCGCACATCTTGTTATTATTTTGATCCCATGTACAGCGCTGCCCCTCCCCTTTTCCCTCCCCCCTCCGCTGCACTTCCGCGATCTCAATGTCACTTGGCCTAGTAAGATCGTTGTCTCTGTCCTCCCTCTGTTACCACTTCCTTGCCTTGTCGTGGCTTGAAACACTTGTTTATTGGCACGTTACAAATGCCATATCATATCATTCGAAATTGTAAACTGCTGGCTGCGCCCAGGTCTGATGTGAGCGATGAACTAAACACCTTTCTCTGTGATTCTTCACTCAGAGCCCTATTGGCTTTCAGAGGACCAACTGGATATTTGCCTGGCTCATTTCCAGCTCCTATCACCTTGCCTGCATACTTTGTGACAAGGATATAACTGACTGTTCCACATCAGTCTTTCAGGGTACATTGAGGTTACATAGGCTGACTTTGACCCAGCATTAAAATGGGGTCAAAACCTTTTTTTCTCACTTGAACCAGACTCTTCTCCTCCTCTAGAATTCCAGAATGAGTGGTATGTTTTTTCATTTTGCCCCACACCGGTCAGACTAAAGGTCTGTCTTGAAATCTCTTGCCTCAATAAAGTTTGTAGGGCTGACTTCCAATTACATTAGACCATTCTAAGCTGAAGTCCTCCTCTGTCTTAGTGTCGTCCAGCTGGACTGTCTATGAGGGACTAGGCCAGCGGTGGGCAACCTGTGCCCCTGCAGATGTTTGTCCTAGAGAGTCAATATACTGTTGTCCAAAGGCTGCATTGTACCTCAGGCAAAGCTTGCGGCATAAATTTGAAATCCAGATCATCTCCAGCCACCTCGACACCTAATCCTGCTTTGATCCCCTTGGACCTCCTCCCCAGCCACCTTGGTACCTGGATTCCTTTCTAGCTGCTTCTCCACCCAGATTCTCGAATCTTCTGCACCACTCAACTTCTCTTCCTCCAACTTGATAACTTCTCATTTCCAGCCAAACTAAAAACCGCTCTACACGGGGCACCTTGACAACTTATCATTGGTTTGTATGGAGCTCAGTATCGTGTATTCCTTCAATAGAACTGCCTAGTACCCTTCGTTTAACTCTTGCCTGCAATTGCCCACCTCGCAAGAACAAAAAACCTAATCAGCCAGTTTAAAACCAAATATTGGAGTTGATGCACATTTGTGTGATTGTTGCATTTTTGTTGATCCTTTGTCTGGAAGGGTGGTGCAGTAGTCCACACTGGAGATAACCAATTCCCCACCAGAATTATCAATAGAGACGTTGTTAAGGTACAGTGCAATGTGCTGTGCTATTCACAGATGCAGATAGCAGTTGCTTTGAGAAAAACACATGCAAGGGAAGCTGGTAAAAGTGCTCAGAGGCCTACTACAACCATTATAAAACCACATTAACCACTGAAAACAGTAAAGCACTTGCAAATGGAAAAGATGGGCAAAGGATACCACGTTTTGCAACCAAACACAAATTGCACTTCACTGACCAGGGAATTGATCCATGAAAGCTTTCCCTGCCCTAAAATTCTTCGGTGTCTTGCTCTTGTGGCTAAAAGTAAGGACTGTTGATCATGGTGAAGCCATTTTAATTTGACAGCACCCAAAAATGGTTATCTTATTGTGTTACTTAGTAGTCAGTCGTTCCAAAATGAGATGATAATTTTAATGATTATATTACTCTTTTTAACAGTGTTATATTAGATGTGAGGATTCTGTTATCCATGCACAATATCTTGGATATTTTGCAATGCATAGTATGTTGGGCAAATTACTTGGGAGTGTAATTTGATTGTATAAAATGAGAGCCAGGGGATTTCCGAAATGTAAGTGACAATTAGTCTCCTTCAGATGTTTTAATTGACAAACTCGTATGTCTTGGCTGCTTCTTTCACTCCAGCTCACTGTGGAAAGATCCACTGGCCAACGACTATCTCCCAGCATGCATAATCCGAGGCTCTGTGGTGATAAAACCAACTGCAGTAGAGTTCAGTGAAACAACCGTCACGTTTGAGGATGGGACCCGAGAGGACATAGACGTCATCATCTTTGCCACAGGGTTCAGCATTGATTTCCCTTTCCTGGACGAATCAGTCATAAAAAGCAGTGACAGCAAAGTGTTCCTCTACAAGAACGTCTTCCCACCAGAAATGGAGGAACCAACACTGGCATTCATTGGCCTTGTCCAACCGATCGCTTCGATCTTGGTCGTTAATGAAATGCAAGCACGATGGGTCCCTAGAGTCCTGAAAGGTAGGTGAATGGATGGTCTGAGGGTCTCAGAGAAATCCAGCCGATGGGCATTGCCGATGGTGAAGAGGTGGGTGAGGCACCTTTTTGAGCAATAAGCTTGTTGCTATTTTTACGTAAGACTGGGGTACTAAAAGCATGTTTTCTTTAATTTGCTAAACACTCCAGCAAAGTCTGTTCTCCCTTTCCATGGTGGCCATTGAAAATAGTTAAAAAAAATGAAGAAAATAAAAATGCCTGCCATGCAAAGGTAGAAGGAACTACACGTAGTCCCTTCTCCCATTCCGTGGTGGCCATTAAAAAAATGCCCACCGTGGAAGGGAAGAAGGGACTATATTTAGTCCCTTCTTCCTTTCCATGGTGGCTTGTCACAGATCCGGAGTGGAGGCGCTGGGGACAGAAGTGTTCCCAGCGCATGCACTACCGAAAAGGATATAAAAAGAAGGTAAGTGGGAGGGAAGGAAAATATGTGGATGGATGGGTGGTGGCGGGGAGCACTTACCTTGTTCCCCGGCATAGGAAGTTTGAGCTGAGCAGAGGGTCTGGTGGGGTTTAAGAAACCAAAGGATGAGTCACATCATTGATAGCAAGTAATGGAAATGTGAATAGTTTGGGTCTTTTGAATAGGCACAGAATACGTGTTTGTCAGATTTTACCATCATGTGTTCAGCTAATGGAACCTTTTGGCCACATATGTCCAAACACTTGAATTATCGGCAGAGATTGACTTCAAATGTCTCTTTGAGGGATTATTTCTCCATAACACCTAGCTCCATAAACGGTCCACTTAACGGTATACCTGAGACTGGGTGATCTGATCCCCACTGTTTCCTGCAGTGGTTACATGTAGATGCATTACAGACAATTGCCCTTCTTTCCCGGTTAGATCCTCATTGCTTTGTTTCTCTGCTCCTTACCCTTATTCTTCCTCCTTATCATTGTAAAGTTCTCCGTTGCTTCCTTAAGCCAGATTTTTGCCTAATAAAGACCCTAATAATATGTCCAGGTGCACAAACCTTTGGCATGAATTTCCCTGAAATGGCCAGGTGCACACAACACTGTTGTTGGGTTTGTGTGGGGGGGCAGTGTTTGTGAGGACAGTGTGGGTGCTTTGTGTGTGTGTGTGTGTGTGTGTGTGTGGGTGGGTGTGTGTGTGTGTGTGCGCAAGAGCAGAAAAGGTGTATGAGTAGCATGTGGTGGCAGTGCTTATGTGTGGGTGGTGCAGTGTGTTTTTTGAGGGAGTGTCTTTCTTGGGGATTTGTCTGTGGAGGCAGTGTGTTTGGATGGGGATAGCAGATTGCAAGTGAGGGGGAGAGTGTATGGAGGAGGCAAAGTTACTGTGCAAGTCTGGGCAGTGGGGGGGTGTATGTGTGCATATGGTGTGTGTGTTCGGAGGGTCCATGAGTTCATGCTCAGGAGAGTGTCTGCAGGGACATTGTGGGTTGATAGTGTGCCTAGATATGGAGGCTGTATGTGGTTGTGGGGGGCAGTGTTAGATTGTCTGTGCAGTGTTAATGTCTGTGGCAGTGGGTTGCAGGTTTAGTGAGTGGGCAATGCATGTATGTGATATTGGCCAATGTGTGTGAGGGGATGTCTGCATGGGGAGATGAATGTGGTGGCACTGTGCATGGTGGGGGCAGTGTGAGGGCTGTGTTTGGGGACTCTGTGTAGAGGCAGGGGTAGTGTGTGTGGGCAGTGGTTATGCATGGCGGAGTGTTTATAGGCAGCATGTGTACACAAAGTGCGTTGGGTTTTGTGTGAGGGGAGAGATTGTGCATGTGTGGGGGCTGTGTGGAAGGCAGTATGCATGGAGAGCACTGTGTCTGTGGCATGGTGGATGTGGGTGCCAGTGTGTGGGGCCACTGTGCGAGCGAGAACAGTGTGTGTGTGTGGGCAGTGTGTTTTGTATGGGCAGTTTGTGTTAGTGGGCAATGAGTGCATTCATGTGTGTGCATTGAGGATGTGCAGGCAATGTGTCTGGGGGTGGTATTGTGTGTGAAGGTCCTTGTGTATGTGGGGCCAGTGGGTGTGTGGCAAGTGTGTGGGGGCAATGTGTGGTGGGGCAGTGTATGGTTGGTGGAGTAGCGATGCCTGTGGAGAGAAGCGACAGTGTGTGTGGGTAGACTGTGTGTGGGAAGACCGAGTGTGGGGATTAGTGTGTGTGATGGAACTGTATATGCAGTATGCAGGGTGTCTGTGTGTGTTTGTGTGGGGGCAGTATGTCTTTGGGAGTCTTTTTTAGTGTATGTGAGCAAATTATTATTGGGTTAGTGTGGGACAAGCAGTGTGTGGGTGAGGGCTGTGAATGTGTGGGCCTGTGTGTGTAGTGAGTGGCAATGTGGGGTGGGGGGCTTGTTAATGGTGGAATTGTGTGCCAGTTGTAGCGAACCAGAAGTAAGCCTCGGACCAGAGGACATGATTCCACTCTTTATTTAAATAAAAAGAAAACCCATCACTTGCCCTACTGCTAAAAGGGGATTCTCTTCCTAAGAAAGTAAAACTGAGGTGCTTGTCAGAATGTCAGAATAACCAAACTCTGTACTCTGTTCTAACCTGTCGAACTACTTGGCCCTACCACTAGATAAAAAGAAACAAAACAAAGAAATGGCCTTCCACCCTAGGGTTTGTCAACGCCTCCTAGCTGACCCCTTTGCTTCAGACCATCTTCAACGTAAATGTTCCTCAAAGACAAGGTTCCTGGCCTTGGCTTCGATAGCAGTTTGCAAGAAAATTCCACATCAAATAAATATTCCTTTCAGAAAAATGTACAAATATCACTCAGTCCTTGTTCATTCAATTCACTAAAGCTTTCATTGCTTTCATCCAGTGGCTTATTCGACTGATCTCTCTCCAAGACTGTCATATTCTGTGGCCCACCTCGGTTAGCATGGACATTAGTTTTCAATTAAAATCTTATGTCTTGGTTGGACCCTTTGGATATTTACAGGTGTTTTAGCCTCTGGGCTTCGCTTGTGGCTTTCAGCCAGGATCTGCGTCCCTTTCTCCTCTCTAGACTTGGTCATCCGAGTCTCTTGACTTTCTGTACTCTTGGCTTGTTCCGTATCACTCGAGCATTCCCGGTCCTGATTTAGATTGTTCCCAGGTTCCGTAACCCGTAAAGGATTTTGGATTTGGATTCCCTGCTCATAGCAATCAACTGCCTGGCTCCCTTCTTCTTGCACCTCCACGTACCGGGTTGCCTGCAGTGCTTCCACCAGAGAGGGTCGGTGATGCCTGCGATGGTGGCATTCATCTCCGTCTCATTAATCTCCGGAGGGACACTTTAGATCATAAGCTAGATATAGTATATTCCTGGAAGGAATATCATCAACAAAAAGACAACTTCAGAAGTGGGAAGTCACCTTACAAGAAAAGAAAACCAACTACAGGTAGTGCCGCATCTGAAGCATCAAGTGCGGAGTCAGAATCACAAGAATAAAAAGTCAGACAACTGTAGAAATAGACAAACAATTACCATCAACATCAAGGCTGACGAAAACACCAACAGAAAATATTGCCTCTTTTTTTAGACAGGGCAAAACAAGAAGAGGCAAGAAGAAAAAAACCCAACCCGGAAGGTGAACTTCATGCAAAAGAAAAATGTGTGATTAATATTTCCGACTACAGGCTAAGTAAATTTGAGGAAAAAACCCTACAAAAGGGCATTTCATTTGTCCTGAATTACAGCAGCTCACTTCTAAAAGAGAAGATCAATTTTTTCAAGCTAACCCGGAAAATGAGACTAAAGATGTTTTTTGACACATGTGAATGGGGAACACCCAAAGAGGACTGTAAATATTTAGAAATGAAGTCAAAAAGTACATTCATGCCTCCAACACAGAATCCCTTACTGGATGTATTCCAGAAACAAGTTCTGTAAGACCTCGAAAAACGAAATTACCAAAAAAGAACTAAGTCAAATTTTACGAAGACAAGCTTTGGAATAATCCTAACCTAATTCTTAAACCAGCAGACAATGGAGGGGCATTAGTACTGATGAACACAGAACAATATAGATTTGAGGTGGAAAGGCAACTGGTTGATGAAAAAACGTATCTTGAAATCTTTGAAACCCAACAGAAAAAGAAAAACATTGGAAGAAGCTGAGAATGACGAATTGATACATTTTCACACCAAAAACGTTTTTTACAAATCAATATCCATCTATTCCATTTATATACATACTACCTAAAGTTCATAAAAATCTAACAAATCCACCTGGAAGACCAATAATCGCTGCTAACAGTCTTTTAGAGCCTTTAGCTCAATACATAGACCAAGCGATCCAACCATCAATTCATAAACTCAAAACTTACATCAAGGATACTAATGATTTCCTAAATAAATTAAAAGATATAGAAATCGATTAAGAAAATGACATCCTCTTCACGGTGGACGTTGTGAGTTTATATATACGAATATTACTCATGAAGGCAGACTAGAAGCCATGTAATGGCTACTACTAAAACCAGACACAGAGTGTAAAACAGACAAGGTTTTTATTCTAAAGCTACTAAAGATTGCATTGCAGAACAATTTCTTCATGTTTGAAGAGAGGTATTTTATACAAATATCCAGAACCTCATTTGGGGCAGCTATGGCCCTCAGTTACACCAATACCTACATGGCCTACTTGGAAGAAAAGAACATCTTCAGTGAGGAAAGATGACACAACATTTAAAATGTCTAGTACGTTTCATTGATGACATATTCAAGATCTGGAATGGCACAGAAGACAATTAACAATGTTTTCCAACATTTAAACACAATGGCTCCAAGAATAAAACTGACAACTAAAACAAGTAAAGAAACAATTGAATTTCTGGACGTACAAGTATACACAAAAAGAGGGAAATTGGAAACTACAATACACACAAAACAAACAGACAGAAAAAGTATACTAAATGCCAGCAGCTTTCATCCAAGGAAAACAATAGAAAACATACCATTCAGTCAGTTATTGAGATATAGACAAACATCTCTGAACAAGAGGAATATTACAAGAAAACAAAAGAGCTAAAAAGAAAATTCAAAAAAAGAGGATATCAACCATCTAACATCAATATCAGTGCAGTAAAAGTCAGAAATATCAGCAGGACAGATGCCCTTAAACCAAAAAACAAGGAGGAAGGAGAGAAATTAGTGTATGTGACAACCTTTTCACAACAAAGTCCCAAAATCAAGAGGATAATCAAGAAAAACTGGACCACTTTGACTCTTGACCCGATGATGAAAAGACTTTTCCCAGAACCACCCCTCTTTGACTGCAATAAGAGTAAGTCTATAAAAGAACATTTGATCAAAGCAGACTTTGCAGCAAAACGAGGAACATTGGAACTACATAAAGGGATGGTACTGTGTCACAATTGCAACAACTGCAATGATCTAATTAAAGGTAACAGCATTAACCACCCCCATAAAGGGTACAACATTAGTCTCTACCAGTCATCCACATGTGATTAAAAAAATGTGGTTTACGGAATAAGATGTCCTTGTGGCATATATTACATAGGAATGACCACCAGAAAGCCAAAAACAAGATGGTCCAAACGTAAGTCAAACATACGGATGGGATCGGATAAATCGCCAGTGGCACAGCACTTCAAAAAAAGAGAGACATAACATTGCACAAATCAGATTCATCATATTGGAGCAAGTCAAACTATCAAGAAGGGGTGGAAATTTAACCAAAATGCTACTGCAAAAAGAAACATACTGGAATGAGTGCAGATTGGGACCTAAGCTATTTCTTGTGAATTATGAAATACAGTGGAAATATGTAATCAAAAAGCTTCTTCGGAAATCATTTTGGGATAATTGAAAAGGTCTAGAGACTTAAGGTAAATAAGAACAGCTAAACAAACCCATAAAGTAATCAGATGTCAAGCATAAACATAGATAGTATGGCACAGAGAATATGGCACAAAGTCGTTTGCTACAAGATGGCAGCCATCAAAAACACATCTAAGTCACCTCCTCTAAACAACAGCTATACTAATCAGGAAATGGAAACCAGTTGGTTTCCATAGCTATGAGAACAACAAGGCTTGTGCAGTGCTGGAGAGAAGGACGACATCAAGTAACTTAGTACTACGAACAAGGTGAGGAAAATAATGCTGTACTCAAAAAGATTAGGAGTCAAGTGCTGAAAGATAGACAACTTAGAAGAATCTCCCATGTTAACATCACACAGGGGATGCACTGGAAAATACGGCATGAGAAACGAGTGAGAACAGCGGATGGCTCGCTTATGAGGAAAAGAGCACAACACCGCCTGAGAGATGAGAAGCAAGGAAAGCATCGAATAAGACTTGGAAGGTACCTTTTAACAATTTATAACTAACATGAACCTCCCTCCCACCAAAATAACATCACAGGAAGGCAGATTTAAAAACAATGATCATTTTGCAGGAACGCAAAGATCCGTAATGCAGCTACTTGCCGATAAGAGCTCCAAAAATCACATCGAACAACTGCACGCCATCCAGCGGCACTAAGACTCCTTATCATCTCACCAGCAGTTGTGAGAAATTTCAATACATGATGAATGTAATAGATAGGAACTAAATACTAAGAAAATATAGTTTTTTTCACTGGGGCACAGCGCTATTATTGTAGCGACTGGTCCCGGTGCAAAAACCACTGTGCCACAACAACAAGGATTCAATTTACCTCAAATTCACTTTCAGATTTGGGCCACATGGTGCTCCATTTGAAGTCAAGATATAGGTTAAGGACCTATATGAATACTCAACAAAAGTAGTATCTTGTCAAACAAAGGAAAACTCTACAATCACAGGTTTACAGGTCAGAAGAACAAATCATTACCACCATCTCTTTTAAAATTAAGAAATTGATTTAAAGTAAAGAAGTGGTGTAACAAAACTAATAGGAATACCAATATGATTTAATTTGCAGAAAAACGTTTATTGAAAAAGACACTTATCCACACCTGAAGAAGGACGTCACTATCCCGAAACGTGTCGTGAATACAAGGTTCACTACAATAGGACGATCATCCGTTAGGAACTACGGGATGAATCTTGAAAAAATGGATTTGTTTAATAGGAAAGAGAAAAACAGGCAATGCACCTATTAAGGACTCCTTTGAGACATTGATCACATGTACTTTTGGATTTAAAACAGTCACTAAGAAGTATTAGAAATGTTTTTGTAAAGTAATGTTTATTTACTGGCTATAAATTATTGAATGCCTAAAGTTTGATTTTGAATTTTTATTTGATATAACTCAGATTAAAAAATTGACACTAAAAATGTTACTTTGAAGAAGAATGATTTTGCATTATTAGATGCCCAAAGGTGTGCACGGACCATTGCTCACTTTTTGTTTGAAGTCTTAATTCAGTAAAACATTTAAAAGTTTACTGAATGAACAGAAGTGTTGTCTCTTGTCATGTGAGTCGAGGCTGAAAATATGGCTTGAACTTGGAGTTCCAGACACGAAAGTGAGTGCCTTCACTCCTGTTGCATTCCAAGGAGAAGAAAACTCTGCAAGGCCAAAGATGATTTCATGGCAGAAGGCATGGGTGATGAGATGTTGTGTTAATTGGGTGGAAGGGCAGCTTTATGTCCTATCTACTTGCACCTGGGTCTTTGCCTGTGCTGCTAATTGAACCAAATGTTCCAGACATGGCGCAAGGATGCCAAACCAATTGTACTAGTGCGTATAACGAAGGACCTTATAGCTTGAGAAACCAATGAAACACTGTGCAACTGATTTTTCTCAAAAGACACATATGAAGAGGTAGTCATAAGATGTCCACCTTATCTCTGACAGCCAATACCAAACGTAGCTCCTATATGATTGTATATCTTGATGTGTCCCTTAAACAATCCCAACCCTTGATAGGTTTTTCACTATTGCCACGTAGCATGATGCCATTCTGACACACAGAGAAAGTATATCATTGTATTTTATGGGGAAATCGCTGACAATGAGAGTACGTCTGTGATGTTCATTCCCTGTTTTAGATAATTGCTAATAAAACAGCAACACGCCATATTCTTGAGTTTGTCATGTTATTTGCAATCAGAATGATTCTAATGTCATCCCATCCAGTAACAGACGCACGTTTCCAGGCCATATACTCACCCTTTTAGTTAATATTCAGCTGTGCTGATTTTTAATTGTATGCAATTGTGGTAATTGTGGTATCATGCATGATTGTAAGTGCTTTGAGATGCTTGTGGTATGTGTGAGGGAAAGCAGAATAGTAGAGTACTGGGAGTTCTGTGTTGGACAGTTGGGGACTTTCAGAATGGGAGCTGGACATGGAAGCATGTTGAGCCTGCTCTCCTGCTAAACTTCTATCTTTGAACTGAAACCAATAAAGTACATTCCTGTTTTGTCCCTGCCTGGTTCCTGTGTCTTGGCAGTCCATCCTGTGGAACTGCATACTACATTTTTGCGACGAGGATGGGAGCAGTCTTGAGGAAGATCAGTCTTGTAGGAGCCGGGAGAGAGTCTGTGTGGCGCTACGAAGGGAGAGAGGACTCCATCAGAGACACTTTTGCCGCCTGCACTGATGTGGCTTCAGGAGTGGAGCAGCACGAATGGTGTGCTCCCAGTAGTGTAAACTCTGCAGATAGCTGGAAGGAGTGCTCACCAAAGTATTGGCACCATGGTGTGATTGCAGGGACTGCAGGAAGTTCATTTAAACCACAGAAGAGTGGTAAAGAAACTGGGCGACATGGAGAAAAGTTGTTGTTGCCGGGGTGCAAGGTAGGAGCCATTGGTCCTGTGGAGCTCCAACTCACTCGGTTTCCAGTCAGTCAATGATTACATATGCAGGAGGCTGTGGGGTCTGGCGGGAGCGCGGCCCTTCAGAGCATTTGAGGATTGCGTGCCTGTTAGGCACAATAGGAGTGACTTCATCCTCGTGTTAGAGGAAAGGACGCTATGACGTATGCCTTTTGGCAGCGTGTCGTATTTATGAGGAAGTGTTGCGTTCTAAACAAATGGGGCTGATCACGGACTGTCTCCCCTGCAGACTACTTTTAAAATTCTGCTTGGATGAGGGCAATGGAGGATTGCATTGCAGTGACTATGGGTGTTTTAATAGCTTGCAGTAACCGCCGTGAGATTAAAGTTACTTGGTGTAAAAAGATGGATTGTTACTGAACGGCTTCCCCGTAACTGAGTTTCAGCCACCAGTGGAACCTTGCCTTTGGCTGAGGAACAGCAAGACTCGGAATTTGTAATGTGTTTATCCTGTGTATTGTGAAGAATGAAGGGGTTTTGTTGTGACGCTCAGCATCATGCCTTTAGTGTTTCCTCATCCCAGCGTTTGTGGCACAGTGTAAGAACCTTTTTGTAATGTGTCTGAATGTGGACCGCCTCACGTTCTGCTGTCAGGTTCAACTCCCTAAACTCTGAAAGAGGACCGACACAGAGCTGGGGTGCAACACATCTTTATTCCTTCACAACCAGGCTCAAACTGCCTTTCGGGTGGTAACCCCGCCCCTTAACACGCGCGGGTCGCAGCCCGCGAAATAACCATGAACACAAACAGAGGACTTCTGTCCTCAGGGGAAAACAAGCAAATGAGGACATCACACCCTCCCGTCACTAAACATTAAGTCCGGCTCAGTTCATTTCCTCAATGAGGCGGTGGGGTTTCTTTCTCGTTCTCGTTGGTCGACTCTCGATTCGGGCCGACTGGTTTGTCCAGTCCTCGGGAAGTACTTCTCTTTCCGAGTCTTCTCGGTCTCCTTCAAATGGAGCGTCCCAGGTAGTGAGTTCATCACTCGGATGTGCGTCCTCTCACATTGGGGTTCTCGACACCCGCCTGAAGTGAGATGAGTTCCTCGTTATGGATTTGCAGTCTCTTTCTGCAGTGATGAGTGACCCTTTTTTGTGGACGATGATGAGAGGGTTCTCGTTGAATGGTACTATGTTCTTTCGATGCTGGGGCTGGCGGACTACCACCATGTCTCCTGGCGCCAGATCATTTGCTTTGGCTCGTCGTGTGGTATCCGCCACTCTTTTCATGTTCTCCTTCATGCATTTGTCCTTTTCCCTCATTTCTGCATCTCTTTCATATTGATCTTCCTCAACAGCCACATGGGGTATGCGTGTTCTTATCGTTCGTCCGAACATCACTTCTGAGGGTGTTTCCCCGGTGGTGCTGTGTGGCGTGTTTCTGTAGTCTCGCATGAGCTGGTATAATAGCTTCTCAACGGGTTCTCCCGTAATGCGAGCAATTTGGGTGGTTCGTTTGATGTTGCTCATGAATTGCTCGACTGTTCCATTGGCCTGGGGCCATAGGGGTGTCAACTTCCTGTGCCTGAAGCCCATGTACTCAGCAGATCTTTGGAAGTCCTGTCTGGTGAAGGGGGGTCCATTGTCGGACTTCACTACCTTGGGTACTCCGTAGATTGTAAACATGCGATCCAGGGCCGGTATGGTGTGATGAGCTGCTGTCGACGGCACTATCTGTAGATCAGGGTATCTTGAGTATTCATCGAAGGCCACCAAAATGTATTCTCCTCCCTCCATGGGCCCAAAATGATCTACTGCTATCTCTTCCCATGTCCCCTCGGGTAGTGCAGTCATGTTTAGGGGTTCTGGGAAGGTGTGTGGCTTTACGAGTGCACAGGTGGGGCAGTCTCGCAGTAGTTCCTCCACTGCAGTGTCTAGTTGAGGGTACCATATTTTCTGCCTCAGCATCCTTTTGGTGGATACGATCCCTCGGTGTCCTTCGTGGGCGAGTTCTAGCACCTTCTGGCGCAGGCTGCGTGGTATCATGAGCTTTGTTCCTTTGAGCAGCATACCTTCATCTGACTTCGCAAGATCTTCTTTCACGGCTAGGAAACAGGTGATGTCTTGCTTGATGTCTTCGTTCATGGTCTCTAGAATTTGTTTTGCATGCTTCCATCGCCCCGTCTCTAGGCATCTGAGAATGGTTTGTATCCCTTGGTCCGTGTTTGACTCACGGGTTATGTGCTCCATGTCTAGTCCCTGTGGCGTGTTGCTGTGGATGACATATCGTACGTACTGGTCAGCTATGGATGGTTCTGGTCCACACTCGTCCTTCGGATGCCTCGAGAGGAAGTCGGCGTGGTTCTGCTCCTTTCCTGGTCTGTGGGTACTGGAGAACTGATAGTCTTGTAGTCGGAGAGCCCATCAAGCTATTCGTGGTGGCATTTTTGCCTGAGGGTTGCCAAAAATGAAAACGAGGGCTTGATGGTCCGTTACGACTACAAAAGGTTTCCCATATAGGAATAAATGAAAATGTTCGCAGGACCAGACTACAGCCAGACCCTCCTTCTCCGCCTGGGAGTAGGCTTGTTCGGTTTTGGAGAGGCTTCGACTGGCGTAGGACACTATGTGTTTTCTGCTTTCTCCTCGGTCGTCCAGTTGTGTCAGGATGGCACCTAGACCGACTGGACTGGCGTCGACGATGAGTTCTGTTGTTCTTTTGGGGTCGAAATATGCCATGTTCCGGGCGTCGGAGATGCGGTCTTTGATTGCTTGAAACGCTTCTTGACACTGTGGTGTCCATATGAAGTCGGTGTTGAGTTTGGTGAGCACTCGGAGGGGTTCGCTGATGGAGGCGAAATCCTTTATGTATCTGGTGCAGTAACTTGCAAGACCCAAGAATGACCTGAGGTCTGATGTGGAAGCAGTCGGCTTGGCTTCTCGGAGTGCGCTGACCTTCTCCGGATCGGGTGTCATTCCCTTCTCCGAGAATATGTGACCGAAGAAGCGGAGTGTTTTCTTGCGAAATTCGCACTTGTCTTTGTTTAGAGTGAGCCGTGCCTCTTCCAAAGCCATGCACACTCTCATTAGCGTGTCATCATGTTGCTCTTGATTTTGCCCGAAGACCAGGATGTCCTTGCTGTAGTTCAAGCAGTTGGGCACATGCTTGATGACGTTATGAATTTCTGACTGAAAGATTTCGGCCGCGGATGACACCCCGAAACTTAACCGCTTGTAGCGGAAGAGTCCTAAATGGGTGGCGAAAGTGGTTATATATCGGGAGCTTTTGCAGAGTTCCAACTGGTGGTACCCTTTGTTGAGGTCCAGTTTTGAGAACACGGTTGCCCCATTTAACAGGTGTACCATGTCGGTTATTCTAGGGGCTTGGTGGCGTTCCCTTAGTATGGCCTCATTTGGCCTTCTCATGTCCACACATATTCGGATGTCTTGGGAGTCCTTTTTGGGCACGGGTACAATTGGAGAGACCCATGGGGTGGGCCCTTCCGCCAGCTCAATGATGTCTGCCTCCAGGAGCTTAGTCAGTTCATTTTCCACTTGTTTTTGAATATTGATGAGTATTCCTCAGTAGTGCTGGGCTATGGGCGGGACATTGGTGTCGAGTTCTATCTGCCTGTCCTTTAATTTCCCGAGGCCTTTGAACAGTGATGGGAAGACTTGGTCTATGCTTGCCGTGGGGTCTAGATATTTGTGTACCATGAGGCGGCACAGTATGTGGATTAGTCCCATTTCTAATGCTGTTTGGTAACTCAGTATGCATCCGCTCTCAGTGGCTGCCTCCAGAACGTGCATGGGGATCTTCTTTTCGTGTTCCTTGTATCGACACAACGCCATGAAGAACCCTTTGCATGCCAGCGGTGTTTTGGATCCATATGGAAAAATGAGTGTTCGAGCTGGTTGCAGGCGGGGGGGCATTAGGTATATTTTCATAGACCTCTTCACTGATCACATTTACGGTTGCCCCCGTGTCAATTAGAAATTTCGCTGCTGTCTGATTTACTTGCATTCGGAGTATTGGGCTATGTTCTTTTGCTGTGCTGTTTCCTAGGGCGTATAGGTATCCCTTCTTTCTTGGCGTTTCTTCGTGTTTTTCCAGTTGGTGTGCTTTTTCATCGGATGATGCACTTGACAGGCTGTCAGACGGTGACTGTTCGATGAGGCACCTTATGTATCTTCGTGGTCTTCTTCTTGCCTTGGGGAGTGGGGTCTTGTTCTCCCTCCATTCTCTCCGGTCGTGCCTTCTTTCTGTTGGTTCATCATGGGGTTTGTGGCGCCCTGGTTCATGGGGCTGGCGTGCTCCTCGATGATGGTGGGGTGTTGATTGACTTTGTTCCGGTTCCGGCATGGACTTGTAGTTCCTTCCTGCTCCTCTCATTTTGCTGCGGAAGATCAGGCACACGGCTTTGTAATGGTTTTCTCCACCACACGCGGAGCAGTTCTGGCCCATTGCAGGGCATGTTCCTTCGTGGGGGTACTCGTGTCCGCTTCGGTAGCAGAAAGGATCACTGTTTCTTGTGGTCCCCTCCAGTTTGTTGAGGCTCTCGTGTTTTCCATGGGTGATTTTTATGTCATCCAGGCCTTCGAATTGTGCGGCGAGGGCCGCGTCAGATCGCGCCAGTCGTAGGATTTCGTCTAGGTTGCGCGGCTGCTGCAGAAGTCGTTTGCGGAAGTCGGCGCTTTCACACCCCACTATGATTTGTGACCTGAGGGCCTCCTCATTGGAGTAATTGTTGAAATCACAGTGTTTCATCTTCGCTCTTAGTCTCATGACGAATGCGTCTAGGGTTTCACCTTTGTGCTGTTTGGTGGTGTGGAACACGTGCCGTTCATAGTCTACATTTGTGTGCGGTGTGAAATACTCGGTGAGCGTTGTTTTTAGCTTGACGTACGTGTCTATGTTGTTCTCAGGTATTTCTTCAAGAATGTCTTGCACATTTGACCCTATGGCGTGGTTTAGAAGGTTGAGATTTTGTTCGTCTTCTAAGGTACCTGCCGCTTTGAGACACACTTCGAAGTCCCTCAGCCACCTCTTCCACCTTGAGCCAAGGGTGCCTGTGTCAGTGAGGTCGAAATTGGCTGGCAGCTGGGTTAAGAGGCTGTCCGTCATTTTCCTGTGGCCGGTGCTGACTGGCGTCACTGGAATGGTAAGTGAGTCTTCTTCTGAATTGCTCATCAGAGATAGCTCGCACGTGTTATTTTAGCTGACCTGAGTGGTTGTTCCCTCTGCTTAGCGCGGTGGGTTCTTGGTGCCAGCTGGGGGCGCTGCAAATGGGTTGCAAGTCTCTGGCGTGCTTGTTCAAACTTGTGGTGGAGAGGAGAGTTCTTACCCCTTTGATGTGCTTTGTTGGAGCGGGAGGTAGCGCCTCCACCACTCGTCTGCGCGTGCTCGACTGCACGTGTTGCCGTTGGCGGGAGGCCAATGCTCCTCTCCCGCCCGGGAGATGCAAAACGGGGAGTCTCCGCTCCACCGCTGATGTTTGCGTGCTCGTCTGCACGTGTTGCCGTTGGCGGGAGGTCAGTGCACCTCTCCCGCCCGGGAAATGCAAAACGGGGAGTCTCCGCTCCACCCGCTGGTTTGTTGCGGCACTCGCGCCGGAGGGCGGATGGTGGGGAGCCTTCGTGCTTGACCCACCTTGGCAGGCCTCCCGGCACCGAAATCCCGAGGCTCCCAGTGGTGTCAGGTGGCACACCACGAGCGACAGGATCGGAGAGTGCAGGCACGGCGGGACTTCGCGTCTGCCTCGTCGCCAGTGTAATGTGTCTGAATGTGGACCGCCTCACGTTCTGCTGTCAGGTTCAACTCCCTAAACTCTGAAAGAGGACCGACACAGAGCTGGGGTGCAACACATCTTTATTCCTTCACAACCAGGCTCGAACTGCCTTTCGGGCGGTAACCCCGCCCCTTAACACGCGCGGGTCGCAGCCCGCGAAATAACCATGAACACAAACAGAGGACTTCTGTCCTCAGGGGAAAACAAGCAAATGAGGACATCACACCTTTAGGGCGAAGTTAAGTTTGTTTACGAAGCATTTTACCAGTTGAGGATCATTGATGCCGCGAGGGAAGCTGATGCCCAGTCATGTAGTGGCAGAGCATGTTGGTTAAGTGAGGTGTTTGTGGGTGGAAATGAAGAGGTAGCGATTTAGAAATGTGTTTT
Organism: Ambystoma mexicanum; assembly: GCF_040938575.1. Lineage (NCBI taxonomy): Eukaryota > Metazoa > Chordata > Amphibia > Caudata > Ambystomatidae > Ambystoma > Ambystoma mexicanum. Next base: position 663,048,667 of record NC_090922.1, read on the forward strand.
TGGGAGCACCGTATTATGGGCAATTTAAATGCTGCCTATTTATGTAGTGATTTTTTTTAATGCAGTGTTAGTGTTGAACAGGTGTGTTACATGTATGATGTTTATTGTTGTGGGAGTGCAGCATTGCCGTATGTAAGTAGGAGGTAAGGTGTTTTTGTCTTGGTGGTTCAAATAAGAGCCATGTTTGGGCGTAGAAGTTTACTGGCAGCAGTTCTAGTCTGCACCATGTTATTCATGTATTTATATGCCTTTTACATGTAATGGATGGGTTTGGGGCTATGTTCATATCCCATGTAGAGATAATGTTTTTAACAATTGTTTCAGAAATCTCACACTATATTCTTATTTGCAAGTCTAGTGCCTGATCACCTCTATTGTTGCATGAATATTGTTGTGTTTCCATCGTGTGTACATGTGAGACAGTGTTGAAGTGGTGTGAGCTTGTTGCAGTTGGTGGAGCGGAATATCACTTGGTATAGCGTGGATGTTGTGAGGCTTCTGTTGTGGATGTATGGTGTGCACATCGCTCGTGGAGAGATGGTGCTTTGGTGTCTAGTTGTGGAGGAGTGCTGTGGATTTTGGTGCTGTTGGTGTAGCACCAGTAGTACAGTTGTGTTGCATTGGTGCAGTTGTGTGGCACTTGTGGTGTTGTTCTGATGTATTTGTGTATCACCATGATGTTTTGACGTATTTGTGCAGTTGTGTAGCACCAGTAGTGGAGATTGTCACGTGAATGGTTGCCGCCTGGCGATGTTTTGTAGTGTTAAGGATTCTAATCAGGCATCACACACCAGACCAGGACTCTTGCCACTAGCCTAGGATGCAGCACACAATTAAAACACTTTTACTAAATGTCCTAGAATTCGGATTGAGCTGGCACGCAACCCGTCTCACTTCCCCTTTTACAAATAACCTGGGTCAAAATGGACCATGAACCAGGCGGGTGGTGGTAAAACAATATTTATTTATTTTAAATTGAAAGAAAATCAAACAAATGTAATATTGGGCAGCAATCAGCAATGGGGTGATAATTACAAGGTACATTGATTAAATGCACTTAGTTTGACCTTCTACTATAACATATCCAAAGCACAATTGAATGGGAGCAATTTTACTGTTCGGGTAGATAGCACCTGAGTTAAGATTTCCCCCTGCAATGCTCCCTCAAACCCCTATTAATCGAATTTTGAGTGGATAGAAAGGAGCAGCAAGGAGTCAAGTATACTATGCAGCAAAAATAATTAAAATCCGACCTTTCCCCACGAGATTTAAAAACCTCTTCAAATTGCACAAAATAATACACAGAATTAGTAAATATTTAATTTAAATGTGCGGTGGAATGAATGAGGTAAATAAGAGTTATAATAGTATCAGGGCTGTAAGAACACTAGCAACTACAAGGCAAGGTACCAATAACGGGCATGCAGTTCAAAAATCAACTTTGAAGTGACAACACAGTGCAGCCAATTTACACAGGTTTAAATGTCAAAACGGTTGAAAAATGGGTGAAATATAATTGGAATGTGGTTTTTATGCTCAATGACAGATGCACATCACAGGGATAATATGACAGTGAAAAGGGAACTCTAGATGAATTAACAAAAAAGGAAATTCAGTTTTAAAAATAAAAGCAGTTGACAGAGAAAATCGGTTTTAAAAGGAAAGGACAAGTCTTACAGAAACTATATTTTAGTGGCTAGAAAAGAGAGACATCCCCTGTGGCACAGGTTACTTTGCAATTGTAACCCCTTCGTGCCTTGTGGCTCTTTATGTGGGAATTAATTAGTTTAATCAAAATAGTAGGACTCACACAAGACAGAAATGAGTGAAAGAATGGCGCTAACACTTGGAGATCAAGGACAGGATGCACAGAGGATTCTGACAGTTATAAGGATTTCTGCTAAGGCACGTATGGGATTTCTGTAAGGTGGAATCCAATACCAGGTACAGAGCAAGGGAAGCAGTCAGTGGTTGTTGGGGAAGGGATATCCTTACAACAAGCACTTGAATGGGGTATTATGGACAGATTCTGGGTTTCTGGACTGCAGGGCAATATCTGGTCACTGGTCACAGAGGCGAGCTCTCCCAGAAGAAAATAGCATGGGAAAGGCCTGGTCACCGTGCAGCGGCACCTCAGCTGAATAGAGCGGGTCGCAGGGCAAGTAGGCATCACTGGATATCCCAATGAGGATTCTGCCACCTTTCCCTTTTCTCCCTGAGTTATTGTTTTTTTTTTTTTTAGTGGCAGTTTTTCTGGATCAGGGTCAGCTACGCTCTGGTCTGGAATCTTGTAGATTGAAGATGGAATATATCTAAATATGCAGGAGCTGAAAAATTAAGAAGAGAGAGTCCCTTGTCTCTCTGAGTCTCTCCTTTTATAAGGTGGGTAACATCACAGGATTTACCATGGGGGCAGGCCTTTGGCTTGACTTGCCTCTGTTACCGCCTTCCTGTCAACCGGCTGGGCTTCAAGAACATGACATCAGTTTTTTGGTGTGAGCTTAAATTGCCCATGCCCTCCCACAGTCATTTTTGCCAAAAATAAGTTATGACATAAATAGCAAATTTTGACAGTTGTGGCATTTTTGAAAATCACATAGGCAAAAGACACATTTCATGCAGAGAAGGGCATTCTGACTCCCAAGTCTGTACTTTGTCATTTCGCCCTCATAATAATCTTTTGCACTTTTCAGTGGGAAATATTTCACCTAAAGTTCTACAATTTTATATATGGGTACCTATTATCACAAATCATGTTTGCATTACATTTTAAAGTTGCAGCAAGTATACTTTTACCACGATTTACATTTTTCTGCCGTTTGCATCTCCTACATGCTAGGGGAAGCCACAATATCTGGTTTTAATTCCACAAAAATTACATTTAAACTGTTCAACTTTTGCATTCCTGCGTTTCCCAGTGGCAGAAATAAAAGCCTTCAAGTTTATTAATTCAGAATAGTCTTTTGCCCCAAATGGCCAGCATTATCTTCCAATTAAGGGCATTTTTTTCATCCCAGAACCAACTGTCAGACACTAGCCCTGTGTGTCATGGATTTGTCTTTGAAAATCCCCAATTTAAGTTGAGGGGAGGTGCTGCTTAAAAAGTCACACCTATGTGTCCCAGAAATCCATTGTACCCGGCTGAAGCACTACTGCAGAGTCTGATGAGGACGTGAAATTCTTAACCCCAGCTTATTCATAGGCCCCAGATGCTGGTACATTTGGGGGAAGGTAGATCCTGTAGTCAGTCCTTTGAAGCCAGGGCCTACAAGCCTGTCCTGCTGGTTTCACAGTAACTTTATTTTTTTTATTTGTTTTCCTTTCCTGAACCAGAAAGCCAGACTGTTGGCATTAAACATCCTATATATGTTTTAACACAAACCCCCATCACATTTCTATGCAAGCAAAGGTCTTTCATTCAACATTTCACTTTTAAAGAGATCTTTTCTTGTTTGTAAAGAGCACCAATTTACATGTGGTTCAATTTTCCTTTGCTGTCACTTTCAAAGGCGGTTTTTCCTGGTATCTTTATTCTAAGCATTTCCATGGCCATAGTCAATTTCTACTACACAGGAATTTGTTCAAACAAAGGGCCCAATGAACTGACATGAGCAAAGAGAGAGAAAGCTTCTTGTGAAGGGTTTATCTGTGCTATTTTGTTGCAAAGGTAAAATGTTTTTGCGTATAGCTTGAAGTGAAGTCTTTGTTATTTCACAGATCTTGCCTGACACAGCCTGTCATTCAATGCGAACTGCCCCCTTTTTGCTGGAACACCCTGAATATGGAGGGACCTATATGGGTCTCATTGGATCAGAACTGTGTACTGTTGAACAGATGAAAAAGAGCCTCAGGGCGCAGTCATTTTAAAAGGCAGAATATTTCTTTCTCAGTGAAAAAGTTGTGAGCTGGCAGTATAGCAGTGCTGCTTTTCAATTCTTTTCTCTAGTGCACGTAAGGAACACACTGGCAGCCATTCTCGGGGTGTTCATCTTGCCCCATGTGTGGCTGGTAAGATGTCGCAGCCATCATTTTGGAGACTGCAATGCACAGTTTTGATGCAAGGGAAGAGTGCTCAACAGAACCAGTACAGCCATTCTGCTGGTGACTGCTGGGATATAGTTTGGTGAGGTAGGGGATTCTGCTGGCATGGTCAGTGTATCCCACAGTAGTATCTGTGAAGTTGTGTAGCACCTGTAGTAGAGGAGGAAGGTTGTGCACCTGTGTTGGTAGATGTATGGTAGTAGTTCTAGGAGGTTCAGACACCACTTATGAGTCGATTTTGTGTAATTAGTGCACTAGAGTAGAGCCGGCTAGTATTAGCAGTTTTTTATTTATTATATTTTCAAGTCATTTTGAAGGTTGCCTAAACTTTGGAGAAGAATGCTTACATGGGTGTTTGTGTGTTATAACATGCTGCTCTCTTGCAGTGGCATTTGCTTTAGTGTGTTCTTTGTTTGGTTAGTCTCTTTTCTGTCCTTTAATGCGTCTATGTGTTTCTTGGGGAAATGTGGGTGTGTTGGTTTTTGGTCTGTTTGTCTCTGGTGGTGTTTTGTAAGTTGATAGCGTGACAGGATTTTGGTTGTGTTTTGTGGGTTGCACTTGTTTGTTGAGCGAGGTTGTGCCTAGCTTTGGCAATGCTCAGGCTGGCGTGTGACCGACTTTGGCAGAAGGTTAGGCTTTTTTTATTATGGTTGTCAGAGTAGGTTAGGTTTCTGCTTGTTGTGTGCAGGTGTTGCCCTTGTTTGGGCGGGTCGTGCTCGGGTGTGGCAGGCCCGAGGCTCTGGCATGGCAGGCCAGGCAAGAGGTGCTATGGTTTATTGTGATTGTGAGTTTTCCTGTTGTGTATCGTTTGTATGTATACTGTTGGTTCTGTGTGGTTGTCTTCTTTAAGGAAGGGAGGTGTGTGGTAACATGCATGATTGTAAGTGCCTTCAGATGCTTGTGGAACGTGTTATATAATGCACAATGCTAGGGGACTGGGAGTCATGTGTTGGACGGTTGGAGACGTTCAGGATGGGAGCTGGACATGGAAGCATGTTGAAGCCCCCTCTCCTGCTAAACTTCTATCTTTGAACTGAAACCAATAAAGTACATTACTGTTTTGTACTCACCTTTTCCCTGCCTGGTTCCTGCATCTTGGCTGTCCATCCTGTGGTCCTGCATACTACAGTAATTTTACAACTAGATGGATTGACTTGTTTTATTGATTGCTTTTATCTTGTTCAGTTTTGTACTTTTGTGGTCCAGTACCGAAGTATAGTACAATGATGATGATAAATTATGATTTCATATTGTGAATGTACTCTGATCGTTTGCTATAATTCTTCAACATAAATACATACAAGTTGATCTTCACAAATATTTGAATATTAGAAAATCTCAGCAATTTTCGGAGATGACCATTTCGTCAAACGCGCAGTTCACCTAATTCACAAAAGTAAATGCATTTATGGAAGGACTAATTAACAGAGCAAAAATGGTGGCACCCAAACCCTCAAAGAGTGTCCATTGTGCCAGCCACTCTTTCTTGACCCTACTGCATTCACTGGCTCCCAAAATCTGGATGCTTTCTGAGACCCCATTGTCACATGAAGGGTATTAAAGGGCTTCTGCTACTTAATTGTACACTTAAAGGGTTATAAATGTGTATAGGTGTGTAGCGGCATGAACTGCAGACACTGCAAAGATGAATGGGTCTGAAATTACCTTTCAACGAATTGTGTAGTATCCTGTGCCTGTTTCAAGCAGACAGCGAATTAATGGATGCATGCATGGGTATTCACTTGATTGTGTGTGGATCTCGTTTGTGAATGCGCGACATACACAAATATGTGACTAGGTCTCACTAAACCCAATCGCCCTGATTTGCTCAACTGCACACAATGATAAAAATGGGCGTACGATTGTGTGCAGTCTGATTTTCCATTTGAGAAATGTGTACAATGAATGTCACGCAAGCAATGTTGTTGCAGTAGAGTACCCTTTTTTCATTCACTGGAACAGACTCCTTTGTGGATCCGCCCCAAACAGGATGGTGGGAATGTGAAGCTTCAGTCTATGCTCGCAAACTTGGGTGAGGTTCTGCCTGCATAGGGGACTTAACCCAATTCACAAAGGGCATGGGAATGGGCTCATCCCGAATGTACTCATTCAGATGCCTTTTTTTGCCCCCACTGTGCAATAGCCTAAAACAAGAGATTTGAAGGGGGGCCGGGGTGTCGTGCATTTCAGAAGCACGAATCACAAATGGTTTAACTCATGTGGTACATGAATCAAAAAAGCATTCCCAGTGTGCCTATTTGGAACAAGTAAGAATGGATTAGCAAATGCATAGTTTATTTATTTATTTTTAATTTTTCCCACCAGCCACTAGCAGTTTGAAGCTGTGCGTTATTGGCCTGTCATGGTGAAATGTACTTCAACCTCACTTGCGTGCTGTGAGCCACTGATGCCCTTGGGAGTACAGGTTCAGGCGGGCGAGCATATTTGACCGACAACCAGGTGATTGGCCTCCTTAAATTATTCCCCAGCCCTTGCAGTGCTTGGTTAGATAAAGTCCACCCTTGTGCAGGTGGGAAGTATTGATGATTGCTTTCACAGGGGTGAAGGCAGGTGAGGGGCACTGGCCATGCCCCAGGAATGATGATGCACTCCTACCTAGGTTTCCAGGACAGGTCTGGCTAACCAGGTCATGCTCTTGACTCATAAGTAGACGCATCTAAGTTGTGAGGAATTTGGTAGCAGCAACACTGTTCAGAGTGAGTACGTGCTCAACTTTCTTTTTTTTCTACTAGGGCTCAATAAACTGCCTCCCCTGGAGAAGCGCATGGAAGATATTGAAAAGAAGAGCAAAACGATAAGGCAAAGGTATGTCCTGCGCTATATGGCAATATCCTCCGCTTCTTTTATCTCTCGTATTTCCTTTTGTTTCTTCATGGATGATGGGAACCCACGTTTAGCACCAGCAAGTCTAGTGGGGAAACTCCAATGACAGTGAATACGGCTGCACAAAATACACCAAAGCCCCATTGCACACGTGCATGAGTCTGTGGGACTAGGGTTCAGTGAAGTATCCGACGTGGTGTGCTTTTGAGTCCTATTAGATACAACTGTGGGCAGCTTGTTTAATGCATTTGAAGCATGAGTGTACAGTGAGTCTGGTTGTCTTTTCAGGGGAATTTATTTGACATTTACACCACCATGGGCCAAAATAATGTCACAGGTAAGGTTTGTGCATTTGAGTAAAGATACATCATGCTGGCTTGTTTTTTTTAGTTTTTTTTTTTTACTGTAATTCATGCATCCAGTCAGTTTTGGTGGTTGTACCCTTGAAGCGCACCCGTTTCCCAGCCAAAGTCTACAATATTCGACACTGATTGCATGCATAAAGGCAGTGGGGGGAAATGGGAAGCTGTCGGTATTAATAATCCAGAATTTTCCAAGTAGCCATTACATCTTTATTCAAGATGCCAGTTTGACTGCTCCAGCAAGTGAGGCCAACTCTCTCAGTCAGAGCATCTGTCTTCTCTCTTTCTAGATCTCCCACTTTACCATTCCATCTCCAGCCTCATAACCTTCTATATACCCTCTGACATTGTACTGCAAGAATTGGCACATTTATTAATATACTAACATGTCATACTTTTATACGATGTAATACATATCCTTCTCTTTAACACTATCCAAAACTCAACCTAACATACATTTTCTTTCCTTTTTTTAATACATTATCTGCCTCTTTACGAGTTTGGCAGTAATTCAGTGGTACATCTGCCACATTACTAATAAACTAGTCTACTGTTACCACCACTCGGCCCAGAGGGCTTGCCACAGAGTTATGAGTAGTGGAAGGGTGTTATAAATCCCATTGTTGTGGTCCATAGGACTCAAAAGGGATTTTGACAAAATGACTGGGAGCAGTAATTCTGCCACGGCACTGCCACTGATTTTTGGAGGAAAAGTGGAGGATTTACCTCCATTTTGCTGCAGATAAATCTTCCACTTTTCCGCCAAACTGGTAATGACCTTAGAGCAGAACCTTCCTTCCTGAAATTCAAACACCTTACCAAAACTTGGCTATCCGCCCAAGACAGCTAACACCAGCTTACTGCACTACTTGCACTTTGACCTACTCTGCATCCATTATTAACTATCCTGTAAATCACTGCCTTATCGATATTCGCTTGAATGTATATTTTGTAAATTTTGTAAATCTTCCTGTAATATTCCTGTAATACTCTGTCACATGCCTTGTCATGCCTTCATCTTGTTGTAACTAAGTTAAGCGCCCGGTTGCCCCTGGGCCTGGTGCGCTATAGAAATAAATAAAATACAAATACAAATACAAATACGTAACTTCACATGCAAGTGCACAAACGTAAACCATTATAATAATCATCTTCAACATTATTTAAATTCCATGTATGTATGAATGAAAGAGAACAAAATGCAGGTGAGTACAGGCTACCCCACCCTTTGACACAACACGGTACAGGCAGAAACCAACAGGGTCGCAGCCCGCGAAATAACCATGAACACAAACAGAGGACTTCTGTCCTCAGGGGAAAACAAGCAAATGAGGACATCACACCTTTAGGGCGAAGTTAAGTTTGTTTACGAAGCATTTTACCAGTTGAGGATCATTGATGCCGCGAGGGAAGCTGATGCCCAGTCATGTAGTGGCAGAGCATGTTGGTTAAGTGAGGTGTTTGTGGGTGGAAATGAAGAGGTAGAGATTTAGAAATGTGTTTTTGGGAGCACCGTATTATGGGCAATTTAAATGCTGCCTATTTATGTAGTGATTTTTTTTAATGCAGTGTTAGTGTTGAACAGGTGTGTTACATGTATGATGTTTATTGTTGTGGGAGTGCAGCATTGCCGTATGTAAGTAGGAGGTAAGGTGTTTTTGTCTTGGTGGTTCAAATAAGAGCCATGTTTGGGCGTAGAAGTTTACTGGCAGCAGTTCTAGTCTGCACCATGTTGTTCATGTATTTATATGCCTTTTACATGTAATGAATGGGTTTGGGGCTATGTTCATATCCCATGTAGAGATAATGTTTTTAACAATTGTTTCAGAAATCTCACACTATATTCTTATTTGCAAGTCTAGTGCCTGATCACCTCTATTGTTGCATGAATATTGTTGTGTTTCCATCTTGTGTACATGTGAGACAGTGGGCCTCATTAGGACCCTGGCGGTAAGTGAAAAACGATGGCGGTAAATGGTTACCGCCATCGTTTTCCGCCAGGTCCGATCATGACTCCTGACCGTAAACTACGATGCCAATAGCGGCATCGTAGTTAACGCTGCCGCTAACTGCGCTAAGGGTGCGCGCACGCGACCGGCCACACCGTACTTAGCGCCATGGCGGAAAGGTACGCAAATGCCGACCCAAGCGGACATGCACCTAACGCCATCACCGAGGCCGCTAAGTACCTTACCGCCATGGTGCAAATAACGCCATCGCGAACCAACCGTAAAGGGCCAATTCAAGTGAATGCAGCTGCCACAGGTGCACAGAAACAGCACAGGTGAAGGCAATACAGACTCAGGGGAGTACAAAAAGAGCACACCCCACCCCTACCCACACCCAGTCACACTCCACAATGATGGCAATACGACTAGCAATGTTGGGGCTGGAGGACCTGATAGCAATGCATGTGCTACTACAACAGCAACAACAACAACAACAGGCAGCACAGAGGAGACGCAGGAGGAGAAGGAGGGCAAGGCAGGCCCAGCAAGCCCCACCAGCACAGCCAGTGCCACCACGCAGGCAGCCCCCAATCCCACGCATCAGAGCCAATCCAAACAACCTCACTGCTGAGCAGATCCACACCCTGTACCGTTTGGACCGGGACACCATCACCGCCATCGTAGACATGACACACGACGACATCGTCAGCATGATAGAAAGTCCAACCGCCATCCCCCCCCTACTGAAGGTAGTGGCTGTACTCCACTTCCTTGCCACAGGCACCTACCAGCACACAGTGGGGCACCTGCATGGCATTTCACAACCATTATTCTCACGAACACTCATCCAAGTGCTCGATGCCCTCCTCAAGCACACAGACGACCACATCTCATTACCACGGACTGCCCAGGAGATTGCAAACACCAAAGTGGGTTTCCATGCACTAGCCAGCATACCCGGTTGCATTGGTGCCATCGACTGCACCCATGTGGAATTGGTGGTTCCACGTGCCATGGAGGTACCGTACCGCAAACGGAAACAGTTCCACTCCATCAACGTGCAAATGGTCTGTGACTCCAACAAGATCGTCACACATTGTTGTGCCCGATTCCCCGGATCAACCCATGATTCAATGGTCCTGAGGAACTCCACAATACCACGCTACATGGAGCGACATGCAGGCCCAAGATCCTGGCTACTCGGTGAGTGCAATGTCATGGAAGTGGGCATGGGAATGACGTACCAGTGCATACTCCACCTGGCAGAAAGGGGGGGGGGAGATGCATACTCCACCTGGCAGAAAGGGGGGGGGAGATGCATACTCCACCTGGCAGAAAGGGGGGGGGGGGAGATGCATACTCCACCTGGCAGAAAGGGGGGGGAGATGCATACTCCACCTGGCAGAAAGGGGGGGGGGAGATGCATACTCCACCTGGCAGAAAGGGGGGGGGAGATGCATACTCCACCTGGCAGAAAGGGGGGGGGGAGATGCATACTCCACCTGGCAGAAAGGGGGGGGGAGATGCATACTCCACCTGGCAGAAAGGGGGGGGGGAGATGCATACTCCACCTGGCAGAAAGGGGGGGGGAAGATGCATACTCCACCTGGCAGAAGGGGGGGAAGGAAGATGCATACTCCACCTGGCTGTGAGTAACACAGAGAACGGATACAGAGGAAGGGCACCCACAATGCACAAAACCCCTCTGCATACATAGGGTGATGGCATGCAAAACAGGCCATGGCAGCAATGAGCATATACTGGTTGCATAGTGTGAATCAATTAGTGCATGTAGAAGTGAGCCAAGGTAACAGTTCCATGCCAGCCATGGTGGAACATCATGTTCCTGATCAGACAACATGACTGACACATACATTCTCGCCTACATACAGGTGATGCAGCCTATCCCCTGAAGAGGTGGCTCCTCACGCCAGTCCGGAACCCGCAGAACCAGCACGAGGAGGACTTCAACCGTGCACATACACGTACTCGTGTGGTCATAGAGCAGACATTTGGCCTCCTGAAGGCACGGTTCCGAAGCCTCAGCAGGTCTGGTGGGGCACTCCTGTATGGCCATGAGAAGGTGGCAAAGATCGTCATGGCATGTGTCATGCTGCACAATATGTGCGTCAGACGGAATGTGCCCCTGCCCCCTGACGCAGAACTGCAACCACCTGACGATGAGGATGAGGAGGGTGCAGATGGGGCGCCACCACATGGCGGAGGCGATGCACAGGAGGGGCGTGCCATGCGCCAAAGTATCATCGACCACTGCTTCTAGCACACACGGCTGGTGTTAATGGCATGGAGACTGCACTTGGGGCACTGCGTGTCTCTGGGACATGCACGCTGTGGACTGTACACCAATAAAGCACACATACGCAATGAAAATGTCCACACATTTCTTTTTTTGAGACAAAAAAGTGTATTGGAACTATGAACTGTCGTGTCACACCCCCTCCCACCTCCCCCCTGCACACCCCAACACACCCCCTCCCACCTCCCCCCTGCACACCCCAACACACCCCCTCCCACCTCCCACCTCCCCCCTGCACACCCCAACACACCCCCTCCCACCTCCCACCTCCCCCCTGCACACCCCAACACACCCCCTCCCACCTCCCACCTCCCCCCTGCACACCCCAACACACCCCCTCCCACCTCCCACACCCCATGTAGCTGTCAACAGATGCCTGTGGCCGTGTCCACAGGCCGTCACAAGCCCCCTCTCCCGGCACCCGGGGCACCCCTGGCTGTGGAGCGCAGGTTGCGTCCAGAACGGCGCACGGGGCTGCTCTGCGCAGAACTGGCAGTGGAGGATGTCCCTGGCTGCCCATGTGCATGCAGCTCCTGTCATGTGTGGGTGAGGTCAGTGACCGCACGACGCAAGCCCGCAAGTTCGGCACAGATGTCCCTGGACATGGCCTGCATGGCATCCCTCAGGGTGGCAGTGCTCCGCGCCACTTCCGCCCTTAGTGTCTCCGTGGCCTGTTCAATGCTGAACCTAGCCCCCACACATTCCGCGGCATGCTCATCCAGCATTGCGGACAGTTGATGCTGCCGCTGAGTGATGTCCTCGAGGGACGGCTGGCCGTGCTGGCCCATGGCCAGTGCAGGTGGAGTGATGGAGGGGCTGGTCCCCTCCTGTGGAGTGTGGACAGGGCATGGGGTGGAAGGCCACTCCTCTGCCTCAGTGTGCCCCTGTGTGTCGCCCTCATGGGGGCTGGCGTCTGAGAAACAGGGGGAATGTAGTTGGTCAGTGGGGCTTCTGACCTCCTGCTCCATGTCCGAGTCAGAACATGCAGCTGTTGCAGCTGTCTCCCCGATGTTGCTGCTGGCCGCTGACCCCCTGCCTTCTGTGGCAGGCAATGTCGGTGGAGGTGGAGCAGCTGCTGCTGGCCTGCTGACAACAGGGGTGCTTGCCGGTGGGACCTCCGGTATGCCTGCAGTGGGACCTGATTGTCGTGGGGTCTGCCTCACTGCAGCTGAGGTTGAGGGTGCAGGGAGGTTGTCGTTGGACTTCGCTCTCTTCGGCGCAGGGGTGTCCTGGTCCTCTGGGTGTGATTCTGTGCCTGTGGTGGAGCAAAGGTGGGAGGGCGTTATTGATGGGTCTACGGACTTCTGAATGACAATGGTTGACATTATTTTGGCCAGTGGATGAGGCAGATTTCAGGCAGTGCCATGCAGGTTGTCTCCTTTTGGTGTGGTATGTGGATGCAGGTATGCGGGTGCCAGCAGTGTATGCAGGGTGGTGCTCGCATGTGGCTATGGGCAGTATTGATTTGTGTTGCATTTACACTCTAGGGCAACCTTGTGCTACACATGATTGGACTGCTGTGACTATGGCATGTCTTGTATGAGGCACCTACCTTCATCACCTGATGTCGGGGCTCCCCTTTCCATCCCTCCAACGCCTTCGATGGATTCCATGCCGATGGTGGTAGCACAGATCTCCTCCCACGGTTGGAGTTTCAGGGGGGATTCCGACCCTCCACCGGTTGCCTGGGCAAGGTTGCGGTTTGCCGAGATGACGGCTCTGACCCGTATGCGCAGGTCATCCCAGCGCTTCCGGCACTGCTGTGGGGTGCGGGGTACGGTCCCCACCGCGCTGACGCGCTCAGCCACCAGGGCCCAGATGGCCTTCTTCTTCCCGATTGCTGTCCTGGTCATTTCAGGGGAGAATACAACACCTGCGTTGTCCTGCAGGGTCTCCGCTAGCATGCAGAGTTCCTCCCGGCTGAATCGCTCCTGGCGCTGGCGGTCACATGCCTTTTTCACAGATTTTGGCATTTTCGGGTACTTGGATGGGTGGGTGTTTGGTTGGGACAGGTGTCAGGGTTGGGTCTGGTGTTGTTTGGTAGGATGGCGATGGATTGTGTTTTTAAAGATGGCCGACGGGCTGCTTCCCGTTCCGGCGCGATGACGCTATTTCCGGTTTGGCCTTTTACGGCCGCCGCTAATTACGGTGGCCGTAAATTACGGTGGTCGTAAATTACGGTGGTCGTAAATTACGGTGGCCGCTACTTACGCTGGCGGAAGGGCACCTTGCTCGCTTAGCGATGGCGGTAGGGGCCTTTTCCGCCATGGCGTTAATTGCATTACCGCCATGGCGTAATGCTCGTGCGCGATGGGTCGTGATGTGGCGCTCTTTACGCCATCGTCCCACGGCGTAAACGCTCATTACGCCATGGCGGTAATGACGGGCGATTACCGCCAGGGTCGTAATGAGGCCCAGTGTTGAAGTGGTGTGAGCTTGTTGCAGTTGGTGGAGCGGAATATCACTTGGTATAGCGTGGATGTTGTGAGGCTTCTGTTGTGGATGTATGGTGTGCACATCGCTCGTGGAGAGATGGTGCTTTGGTGTCTAGTTGTGGAGGAGTGCTGTGGATTTTGGTGCTGTTGGTGTAGCACCAGTAGTACAGTTGTGTTGCATTGGTGCAGTTGTGTGGCACTTGTGGTGTTGTTCTGATGTATTTGTGTATCACCATGATGTTTTGACGTATTTGTGCAGTTGTGTAGCACCAGTAGTGGAGATTGTCACGTGAATGGTTGCCGCCTGGCGATGTTTTGTAGTGTTAAGGATTCTAATCAGGCATCACACACCAGACCAGGACTCTTGCCACTAGCCTAGGATGCAGCACACAATTAAAACACTTTTACTAAATGTCCTAGAATTCGGATTGAGCTGGCACGCAACCCGTCTCACTTCCCCTTTTACAAATAACCTGGGTCAAAATGGACCATGAACCAGGCGGGTGGTGGTAAAACAATATTTATTTATTTTAAATTGAAAGAAAATCAAACAAATGTAATATTGGGCAGCAATCAGCAATGGGGTGATAATTACAAGGTACATTGATTAAATGCACTTAGTTTGACCTTCTACTATAACATATCCAAAGCACAATTGAATGGGAGCAATTTTACTGTTCGGGTAGATAGCACCTGAGTTAAGATTTCCCCCTGCAATGCTCCCTCAAACCCCTATTAATCGAATTTTGAGTGGATAGAAAGGAGCAGCAAGGAGTCAAGTATACTATGCAGCAAAAATAATTAAAATCCGACCTTTCCCCACGAGATTTAAAAACCTCTTCAAATTGCACAAAATAATACACAGAATTAGTAAATATTTAATTTAAATGTGCGGTGGAATGAATGAGGTAAATAAGAGTTATAATAGTATCAGGGCTGTAAGAACACTAGCAACTACAAGGCAAGGTACCAATAACGGGCATGCAGTTCAAAAATCAACTTTGAAGTGACAACACAGTGCAGCCAATTTACACAGGTTTAAATGTCAAAACGGTTGAAAAATGGGTGAAATATAATTGGAATGTGGTTTTTATGCTCAATGACAGATGCACATCACAGGGATAATATGACAGTGAAAAGGGAACTCTAGATGAATTAACAAAAAAGGAAATTCAGTTTTAAAAATAAAAGCAGTTGACAGAGAAAATCGGTTTTAAAAGGAAAGGACAAGTCTTACAGAAACTATATTTTAGTGGCTAGAAAAGAGAGACATCCCCTGTGGCACAGGTTACTTTGCAATTGTAACCCCTTTGTGCCTTGTGGCTCTTTATGTGGGAATTAATTAGTTTAATCAAAATAGTAGGACTCACACAAGACAGAAATGAGTGAAAGAATGGCGCTAACACTTGGAGATCAAGGACAGGATGCACAGAGGATTCTGACAGTTATAAGGATTTCTGCTAAGGCACGTATGGGATTTCTGTAAGGTGGAATCCAATACCAGGTACAGAGCAAGGGAAGCAGTCAGTGGTTGTTGGGGAAGGGATATCCTTACAACAAGCACTTGAATGGGGTATTATGGACAGATTCTGGGTTTCTGGACAGCAGGGCAATATCTGGTCACTGGTCACAGAGGCGAGCTCTCCCAGAAGAAAATAGCATGGGAAAGGCCTGGTCACGGTGCAGCGGCACCTCAGCTGAATAGAGCGGGTCGCAGGGCAAGTAGGCATCACTGGATATCCCAATGAGGATTCTGCCACCTTTCCCTTTTCTCCCTGAGTTATTGTTTTTTTTTTTTTTTAGTGGCGGTTTTTCTGGATCCGGGTCAGCTACGCTCTGGTCTGGAATCTTGTAGATTGAAGATGGAATATATCTAAATATGCAGGAGCTGAAAAATTAAGAAGAGAGAGTCCCTTGTCTCTCTAAGTCTCTCCTTTTATAAGGTGGGTAACATCACAGGATTTACCATGGGGGCAGGCCTTTGGCTTGACTTGCCTCTGTTACCGCCTTCCTGTCAACCGGCTGGGCTTCAAGAACATGACATCAGTTTTTTGGTGTGAGCTTAAATTGCCCATGCCCTCCCACAGTCATTTTTGCCAAAAATAAGTTATGACATAAATAGCAAATTTTGACAGTTGTGGCATTTTTGAAAATCACATAGGCAAAAGACACATTTCATGCAGAGAAGTGCATTCTGACTCCCAAGTCTGTACTTTGTCATTTCGCCCTCATAATAATCTTTTGCACTTTTCAGTGGGAAATATTTCACCTAAAGTTCTACAATTTTATATATGGGTACCTATTATCACAAATCATGTTTGCATTACATTTTAAAGTTGCAGCAAGTATACTTTTACCACGATTTACATTCTTCTGCCGTTTACATCTCCTACATGCTAGGGGAAGCCACAATATCTGGTTTTAATTCCACAAAAATTACATTTAAACTGTTCAACTTTTGCATTCCTGCGTTTCCCAGTGGCAGAAATAAAAGCCTTCAAGTTTATTAATTCAGAATAGTCTTTTGCCCCAAATGGCCAGCATTATCTTCCAATTAAGGGCATTTTTTTCATCCCAGAAACAACTGTCAGACACTAGCCCTGTGTGTCATGGATTTGTCTTTGAAGATCCCCAATTTAAGTTGAGGGGAGGTGCTGCTTAAAAAGTCACACCTATGTGTCCCAGAAATCCATTGTACCCGGCTGAAGCACTACTGCAGAGTCTGATGAGGACGTGAAATTCTTAACCCCAGCTTATTCATAGGCCCCAGATGCTGGTACATTTGGGGGAAGGTAGATCCTGTAGTCAGTCCTTTGAAGCCAGGGCCTACAAACCTGTCCTGCTGGTTTCACAGTAACTTTATTTTTTTTATTTGTTTTCCTTTCCTGAACCAGAAAGCCAGACTGTTGGCATTAAACATCCTATATATGTTTTAACACAAACCCCCATCACATTTCTATGCAAGCAAAGGTCTTTCATTCAACATTTCACTTTTAAAGAGATCTTTTCTTGTTTGTAAAGAGCACCAATTTACATGTGGTTCAATTTTCCTTTGCTGTCACTTTCAAAGGCGGTTTTTCCTGGTATCTTTATTCTAAGCATTTCCATGGCCATAGTCAATTTCTACTACACAGGAATTTGTTCAAACAAAGGGCCCAATGAACTGACATGAGCAAAGAGAGAGAAAGCTTCTTGTGAAGGGTTTATCTGTGCTATTTTGTTGCAAAGGTAAAATGTTTTTGCGTATAGCTTGAAGTGAAGTCTTTGTTATTTCACAGATCTTGCCTGACACAGCCTGTCATTCAATGCAAACTGCCCCCTTTTTGCTGGAACACCCTGAATATGGAGGGACCTATATGGGTCTCATTGGATCAGAACTGTGTACTGTTGAACAGATGAAAAAGAGCCTCAGGGCGCAGTCATTTTAAAAGGCAGAATATTTCTTTCTCAGTGAAAAAGTTGTGAGCTGGCAGTATAGCAGTGCTGCTTTTCAATTCTTTTCTCTAGTGCACGTAAGGAACACACTGGCAGCCATTCTCGGGGTGTTCATCTTGCCCCATGTGTGGCTGGTAAGATGTCGCAGCCATCATTTTGGAGACTGCAATGCACAGTTTTGATGCAAGGGAAGAGTGCTCAACAGAACCAGTACAGCCATTCTGCTGGTGACTGCTGGGATATAGTTTGGTGAGGTAGGGGATTCTGCTGGCATGGTCAGTGTATCCCACAGTAGTATCTGTGCAGTTGTGTAGCACCTGTAGTAGAGGAGGAAGGTTGTGCACCTGTGTTGGTAGATGCATGGTAGTAGTTCTAGGAGGTTCAGACACCACTTATGAGTCGATTTTGTGTAATTAGTGCACTAGAGTAGAGCCGGCTAGTATTAGCAGTTTTTTATTTATTATATTTTCAAGTCATTTTGAAGGTTGCCTAAACTTTGGAGAAGAATGCTTACATGGGTGTTTGTGTGTTATAACATGCTGCTCTCTTGCAGTGGCATTTGCTTTAGTGTGTTCTTTGTTTGGTTAGTCTCTTTTCTGTCCTTTAATGCGTCTATGTGTTTCTTGGGGAAATGTGGGTGTGTTGGTTTTTGGTCTGTTTGTCTCTGGTGGTGTTTTGTAAGTTGATAGCGTGACAGGATTTTGGTTGTGTTTTGTGGGTTGCACTTGTTTGTTGAGCGAGGTTGTGCCTAGCTTTGGCAATGCTCAGGCTGGCGTGTGACCGACTTTGGCAGAAGGTTAGGCTTTTTTTATTATGGTTGTCAGAGTAGGTTAGGTTTCTGCTTGTTGTGTGCAGGTGTTGCCCTTGTTTGGGCGGGTCGTGCTCGGGTGTGGCAGGCCCGAGGCTCTGGCATGGCAGGCCAGGCAAGAGGTGCTATGGTTTATTGTGATTGTGAGTTTTCCTGTTGTGTATCGTTTGTATGTATACTGTTGGTTCTGTGTGGTTGTCTTCTTTAAGGAAGGGAGGTGTGTGGTAACATGCATGATTGTAAGTGCCTTCAGATGCTTGTGGAACGTGTTATATAATGCACAATGCTAGGGGACTGGGAGTCCTGTGTTGGACGGTTGGAGACGTTCAGGATGGGAGCTGGACATGGAAGCATGTTGAAGCCCCCTCTCCTGCTAAACTTCTATCTTTGAACTGAAACCAATAAAGTACATTACTGTTTTGTACTCACCTTTTCCCTGCCTGGTTCCTGCATCTTGGCTGTCCATCCTGTGGTCCTGCATACTACAGTAATTTTACAACTAGATGGATTGACTTGTTTTATTGATTGCTTGTATCTTGTTCAGTTTTGTACTTTTGTGGTCCAGTACCGAAGTATAGTACAATGATGATGATAAATTATGATTTCATATTGTGAATGTACACTGATCGTTTGCTATAATTCTTCAACATAAATACATACAAGTTGATCTTCACAAATATTTGAATATTAGAAAATCTCAGCAATTTTCGGAGATGACCATTTCGTCAAACGCGCAGTTCACCTAATTCACAAAAGTAAATGCATTTATGGAAGGACTAATTAACAGAGCAAAAATGGTGGCACCCAAACCCTCAAAGAGTGTCCATTGTGCCAGCCACTCTTTCTTGACCCTACTGCATTCACTGGCTCCCAAAATCTGGATGCTTTCTGAGACCCCATTGTCACATGAAGGGTATTAAAGGGCTTCTGCTACTTAATTGTACACTTAAAGGGTTATAAATGTGTATAGGTGTGTAGCGGCATGAACTGCAGACACTGCAAAGATGAATGGGTCTGAAATTACCTTTCAACGAATTGTGTAGTATCCTGTGCCTGTTTCAAGCAGACAGCGAATTAATGGATGCATGCATGGGTATTCACTTGATTGTGTGTGGATCTCGTTTGTGAATGCGCGACATACACAAATATGTGACTAGGTCTCACTAAACCCAATCGCCCTGATTTGCTCAACTGCACACAATGATAAAAATGGGCGTACGATTGTGTGCAGTCTGATTTTCCATTTGAGAAATGTGTACAATGAATGTCACGCAAGCAATGTTGTTGCAGTAGAGTACCCTTTTTTCATTCACTGGAACAGACTCCTTTGTGGATCCGCCCCAAACAGGATGGTGGGAATGTGAAGCTTCAGTCTATGCTCGCAAACTTGGGTGAGGTTCTGCCTGCATAGGGGACTTAACCCAATTCACAAAGGGCATGGGAATGGGCTCATCCCGAATGTACTCATTCAGATGCCTTTTTTTGCCCCCACTGTGCAATAGCCTAAAACAAGAGATTTGAAGGGGGGCCGGGGTGTCGTGCATTTCAGAAGCACGAATCACAAATGGTTTAACTCATGTGGTACATGAATCAAAAAAGCATTCCCAGTGTGCCTATTTGGAACAAGTAAGAATGGATTAGCAAATGCATAGTTTATTTATTTATTTTTAATTTTTCCCACCAGCCACTAGCAGTTTGAAGCTGTGCGTTATTGGCCTGTCATGGTGAAATGTACTTCAACCTCACTTGCGTGCTGTGAGCCGCTGATGTACTCGGGAGTACAGGTTCAGGCGGGCGAGCAAATTTGACCGACAACCAGGTGATTGGCCTCCTTAAATTATTCCCCAGCCCTTGCAGTGCTTGGTTAGATAAAGTCCACCCTTGTGCAGGTGGGAAGTATTGATGATTGCTTTCACAGGGGTGAAGGCAGGTGAGGGGCACTGGCCATGCCCCAGGAATGATGATGCACTCCTACCTAGGTTTCCAGGACAGGTCTGGCTAACCAGGTCATGCTCTTGACTCATAAGTAGACGCATCTAAGTTGTGAGGAATTTGGTAGCAGCAACACTGTTCAGAGTGAGTACGTGCTCAACTTTCTTTTTTTTCTACTAGGGCTCAATAAACTGCCTCCCCTGGAGAAGCGCATGGAAGATATTGAAAAGAAGAGCAAAACGATAAGGCAAAGGTATGTCCTGCGCTATATGGCAATATCCTCCGCTTCTTTTATCTCTCGTATTTCCTTTTGTTTCTTCATGGATGATGGGAACCCACGTTTAGCACCAGCAAGTGTAGTGGGGAAACTCCAATGACAGTGAATACGGCTGCACAAAATACACCAAAGCCCCATTGCACACGTGCATGAGTCTGTGGGACTAGGGTTCAGTGAAGTATCCGACGTGGTGTGCTTTTGAGTCCTATTAGATACAACTGTGGGCAGCTTGTTTAATGCATTTGAAGCATGAGTGTACAGTGAGTCTGGTTGTCTTTTCAGGGGAATTTATTTGACATTTACACCACCATGGGCCAAAATAATGTCACAGGTAAGGTTTGTGCATTTGAGTAAAGATACATCATGCTGGCTTGTTTTTTTTAGTTTTTTTTTTTTACTGTAATTCATGCATCCAGTCAGTTTTGGTGGTTGTACCCTTGAAGCGCACCCGTTTCCCAGCCAAAGTCTACAATATTCGACACTGATTGCATGCATAAAGGCAGTGGGGGGAAATGGGAAGCTGTCGGTATTAATAATCCAGAATTTTCCAAGTAGCCATTACATCTTTATTCAAGATGCCAGTTTGACTGCTCCAGCAAGTGAGGCCAACTCTCTCAGTCAGAGCATCTGTCTTCTCTCTTTCTAGATCTCCCACTTTACCATTCCATCTCCAGCCTCATAACCTTCTATATACCCTCTGACATTGTACTGCAAGAATTGGCACATTTATTAATATACCAACATGTCATACTTTTATACGATGTAATACATATCCTTCTCTTTAACACTATCCAAAACTCAACCTAACATACATTTTCTTTCCTTTTTTTAATACATTATCTGCCTCTTTACGAGTTTGGCAGTAATTCAGTGGTACATCTGCCACATTACTAATAAACTAGTCTACTGTTACCACCACTCGGCCCAGAGGGCTTGCCACAGAGTTATGAGTAGTGGAAGGGTGTTATAAATCCCATTGTTGTGGTCCATAGGACTCAAAAGGGATTTTGACAAAATGACTGGGAGCAGTAATTCTGCCACGGCACTGCCACTGATTTTTGGAGGAAAAGTGGAGGATTTACCTCCATTTTGCTGCAGATAAATCTTCCACTTTTCCGCCAAACTGGTAATGAGGCCCTACGTAACTTCACATGCAAGTGCACAAACGTAAACCATTATAATAATCATCTTCAACATTATTTAAATTCCATGTATGTATGAATGAAAGAGAACAAAATGCAGGTGAGTACAGGCTACCCCACCCTTTGACACAACACGGTACAGGCAGAAACCAACAGTGAGTCAGAAGTGTGAGTCACTCTGACGATAGTTAATGGGTAGGGGTATAAAGTTGGTCAAACAAAATGTATTCATGATTCAAAGTACACCAATATTAAAAAACAGCACATGTAATGTGTCTAACAATAGATCTAATGAGTTCCAAATCAATTGGATACAATGGGACGAAGATTACAAAGATTAAGTGAGGTTAGTACTTCAAGTGACTTTGTCTGCTGTACCCTTTATCATCACGCTTCAATGGTTGAAACTGTCTGTGTTTCCAGCTCGGGGATCACTGAACATGGTTTCAGATTAAATGGCTAAACTATCCTCTGTGCTTTCTTCAGGAATGTTATATTGCATGTGATGAGGTTTCAGTATGGACTCCCCCCTCTGGGATATAAAGAGTCTGTCAAAAAATAAAAATCGTGTTGGGATAGAAAATACCTGTTAATTTAACCTGAATTGTGGAGAGCGATATCAGTTGCTCTTGTGACTGTGGATATCTACCTACCTTCTATCGCTTATGTGTATCTTGGGCAAGTTTGTTTGGGACTGTCATCAATACAGTACTAAATCTTCATTTTACTCTGGTACTTACTGCATAGAGGGGCGAGAGAGGGCAACAAGTTCTCCGTAATTTTTGTGTGTTTAGTATCGCCCATTTTGATACTGGTAAATATTACACAATGGAAAGTTTGTAATTTACCTGATTTGTAAAGTGAACCAGGCGAACCAAGAAGCTCTTATGAGGCTTATGCTGATGTTTAGTTCATCAGGCTAAACATGATGTCGCAGTAACCAGGAAGCGTTCTGTGAAAAAGAAGGGGCGCCTGTCATTATGGTGTAATAAAAACTCTCTCCATTAAGCGTATGTCGAGGTGTTGTAAAGCAAGCTCTAGGCTGAAGCGTCGCCCGGCATGTAGTTTTGAAAAATAGAGAGAGGTGCCTGTTAGCTTATTATAGCGGCTGACCTTGTGGGGCGGCATGTTGTGCTTGGGTAGAGAAAAGGCCTAGGTTTTTTGTTGATTTCAAAACAGCGCAATGAATTCGCTGATAGGTCAAGGTGGCAGTCGTGCATATTGCGAGCTGTAAAATAGGCATCTACCGGGTTTTATTAGATAGATATATGCCTGGAGAAATGAAAGGTGATCATTATCCAGGATAATTTAGACAGCGTGGATGGTTCGCCGACATGACAAGGTCTAAGGGTGGAGCTTGTGAGAGCTGGCGGTCGTTACATAGCAAAGTGGGCGCCATGGCTATGTTGCCGCTATGGACATGCCACGTTAATGTGGTGCCTGTTGATAGCTTAGCGTTACCAGGCGGTATCGGACACAAGGGTTAAAGGAACAAGAGTGTTACTTCTGAGTTTGCTGAACGGTGCCGTCTAAATGGATGTTCGATTGAGTAAGCGCTGTCTCAGATACGTGCATGCGTACTTGAATGGGACACGTTGGGTGTTTTAAGGCAATCTTTATTAGCACTTGAAATGTCGGATTCGTGTTGCTAGGTGACTACAAATGCTCGGTCTATGGCTCAGATATTGCAGTATTGTTAAAAAAGGGAGGAGATCATTTTTTGGGGTTTAAGTGAAAACCCTGGTGGGGCCGGGTTCAAAAAGTAGTTGGCTGGAAACTACTGAAAGGTAATATATGGCCATGGGGAAGTATTGTATTAGAAGCTGCATGATGGAAGCTGTGTAGTTGGCAAGATGATTGCATCTGATAACGTGCCATTGCCGCGGAACTACGTGATCTGACTGCGGCTGATTTTCCCGCGGTCGGAACGTTCACGCGAGAAAGGTGCGAACTACCAAAAGTTTTCACCTTTCTCATGCAAACACAGGTAAATACTACGAGGGCTGAAGGGGTTTCCCCGCAACACCCCGCTCACTATGCTGTAAAGTATAGTGAGCGGGGTGTTGCGGGGGACACCCCCGCACCCCCCACAGTCTTTTTTTTTAACTTACCTAATTACCAAATTGAACTTTTGGTGTTCAAACCTGTGGTGGTAGCATTTTTAGAACTTTTGGTCCTTGCAGACCTTTATTGCCAGTAAAATGGTACAATCCCATTGCTACATGTGGCCTTTAGTGCAAGTGGAGTGTGTAGGAGCTAATTTAGTAAGGAACTCCAGAGGTGAGCCGCATACAAGTAGGAACCTGAAGGTTGCTGGAGGGGCTGCGCCTAGTATTTTGATGTTGTATAACAGTTGGTTGTTCTGTATGAGGGTCAGTCAGGGGGATCAGACAGTGGTGGGTACTGTGGCCAGCTCACAAGGGGGTATTTTCAGGGCATGTGACAAGTAGGGGCTTATCAGAAGTGAATTTCAATTAAAGAATAGGAGGGGATTTCAATGAAAGTATAGATTCCATTCTATTGCCACATTCAGACGCTTCTTCACCGAGTCTAAACGGTGGATCAATTTTTGTTCTTTTTTTCTGAGTGCTAAGTCGTGGTCTCCTCCTCTAGGTGGGCTTTTTACTGTCTGAATGATGAACCAGAATATGTCTGTATATTTGTGATTCTTTTGCCTTGTAGTGTGCCACCATAAACTTGTCGGCTACTTGATTTTTGAGGCAGCATCTGTGTTCACAGATTTGTTGTCTAATTTCCCTCTTGCATTTCCCAACATAGATGAGTCCACACAGGCTTTTGATGCTGTATATTGTCCACTTGCTGTGGTGGTTTATCGGCATTCTAGTTACATTTAATACCTTAGATGTCTATCTCTTTAAAATCTTTTGGTGAGTCCACATATGGAACAATTGCCGCACTTAAAATGTCCAACTACTGGTGGTAGACTCCAAAGATTCAGTTGGGGATTCCTTTTGGTTTGTAGTTCTTCATAAGTACCAGGCGGTTAAAGTTCTCGCTCCGCTTGAATGCAAAACGTGGTTTGGCAAGCTGGAATGTATCTGTTTTGAGGATGTCCCAGTGTCGAAGGATGGTTTTTCTCAGATGGTTGCTTAGTGGAGAGCAAGATGTCATGCATGCCATTTTTTCCACTTGTTGATCTCAGAGTGGTTTTGAAAGACATGTTTGTCTGTTCGTGTTATGGGCTCTCTTGCATGCCCGGCATACTACTTGTGGAGGATAGCCTCTGGCTGCTAGACGATTACTGAGATCTTTGCTGTTGCTATCAAAATCTGATGGTGTATTACGGTTTCTGCGCAGTCTCAAAATTGTTCATATGGTAGGTTTTCACTCGGTGCCAAGGGATGAAAACTGTTGAAGGCGAGTAAGGTGTTTTTGTTTGAAGGTTTTCTATATAAGGTGGTGGTGATCTCGTTTGGCTCAGTTTTGTAAATGTCTAGATCTAAGAAGGAGATGTGGGTAAGATTATAATGCATTGTGATTTTTTATGGAGAGGTAACCACGTTAGAAAGTCATATAGTTTTTCCAGTGGGCCCCTCCAAATCAGAAAAAAACATCATCTATATAGCGATGCCAACACCTGAACTGGGTGATGAAGATGTTGTTGTCCCTATAGATTGAGATGGCCTCTTATTTGTCCATGAAGAGATTTGCTGCATCTGGTGCAAAGGTTGCACCCATGCTAGTTTCCATGGCACTGTTATACGATTTGTCTTGATAGAGAAACAAGTTTTCCCTGTGGGCTAAACGGATGCACCCTAAGATGAAGGCTGTTGGTACTTTGATATTGTCTCTCCTATCTAGTTATTCCCTAAGGACCTCAATACACTCTTCTTGGGAGATGCTAGTGTAGAGAGACTCAACTTCTAAGGTGACGAAGATGTCTTCTTTTTCAAGATTGAGATTAGCTAAAATCTGTATCATTGATGTCATGTCTTGAACGTAAATGCACAAGAGATGTAAAACTGACCCAATGCACGACACTATCAGTCTACCCGGTGGGCACTTTGCGTTCTTGTGGATCTTGGGTAAACATTAAAAGGCTGGTGTGGTCAGATTTCTTTTGACTAGAAACTGCCTTCTCATCGTCATCTATCCATCCTTCTGTCCATGCATGAGACATCAAGCTGCCGATTTCTGCTAATAGGCGGCTTGTAGGATTAGCATCCAATTTTTTGTAGAACTTGTCGTTACTGGGATGTCTTAAAATTTCTTTTTCGTAGAGGGATTTTGACCATAATACAATGCCGGCACCTTTGTCTGCCGGTTTGATGACAAACTCGTCTTTGCTTTCCAGATTGTTTTATTGCTAGTCTCTCTTGTTTGGTCAAATTGTCTGAGTAATGATTTTGATTGTGAACATAATGTCAATTTCTTTGAGAATCCTGTTCTCAAAGGCAAAGATTTATCTGCATACCATCAAGGACAAGGGGTAAAAACCGGTGGGGGTTTTAGCCCTGTTGCATTAGACTGGTCTGGTTTGTCTTTAGTTGAATTGCGGAAGAAAAATCATAGGCAGAGAATTCTGAAAAATGTCCTCAGTAGTGAACCTGTCTGCGGAGGTACTTGGGACAAAGCTTAAGCTTTTGCTGAGGATGCTGCTTTCTTCTTTTGTTAGTGTGTGATACCTTAGATTGAAGATTGGAATTACAACATTTGTGGCAGGGAGTGTTGTACCCATTGCCTTGTGTGCATCCTGTGGTGTCCTTGTTGGCGTACTTTGCCTCATCATCCCCACCCTTGAAAAAACAGTTGTGATCCCCTATATTGTTGGTTTCCTCCGGTCGAGGTAGAGGGGCCTCCGTTGGATTAATCCGAGTCACTGCTACTTGAAGTGTTCAAAAAAGGTGACACATTTCTTGGGGTATCTTTGTTAATTGTACCCCCTGCTTCTATTTTGATTTAGGTGTTGTTGCGGGTAGAAGCCGGGGACTAGATACAGGTAGGTTCTCTCTTCTTTGTAATTGCCAATGCCTTTTTTTAACTTCCAGATTTTTTTAGCTAGGCTAAATTGTTTCAACTTCTTTATTTCTTCGCTAATTTTCTCCAGCTGATTTTCAATGTCCGGAATTACTCTTTCTGTATTTTTTCTTCTGATGCTTTAAGTTATTTTTGATTTTTTCTTCTTCTTCCGCTGTCTCAATGACAAGAATAACGCAATCACGTGAGCATTTGTTGCCCACGCTGCTGAACCTACCTAGGAACTTAGGGTTATCTAAGAGCACTTGTGGAATGTTCTTGACTTGGAGACCTTCTGGGATTACTCCTGCTTTTAAATACTCCAGCATGATTTGTCCATGGGATTCTGTCTGGACTAGTTTCTTCTTCTTTTGGGTAGTAATATCAAGGTCTTAAGACCTGTATTGTCATCACTTCATCTTTATGATCTTTGTCCTATTGTGTGCAATTGATTTGGAACACATTAGAAACATTATTAGACACATTTATATAGCTGTTTTTAATATTGGTGTACTTTCAATTATGAATACATTTTGTTTTACCAGCTTTAGACCACTACCTGTTAACTATCGTCACAGTGACTCACACTTCTGTCTCACTGTTGGTTTCTGCCTGCACCGCATTGTGTCAAATGTTGGGGTAGCCTGTACTCTTTCTTCTCATTGATTAGCCCCTCACGAGGTAGGCTCCCCGAATCAAAAATGAGGGCGCTTACCCATATCATTTTTTCCTGTATGTATGAAAGGTAAGCAAAGAACTGTCCAAACGTGTAAATAACTTTCACAATTTGCACACTTTGCCCCTACACCCAACCAAACCAGCCGCCACTGCCTTCACATGCAAGTGCACAAACGTAAAATATTTAATTATCATGTATATCATTAAATACCATGTATGAAAGGCAAGCAAAGAACTGTCAAAACTTGTAAATAACTGACTGGCGCTGTTTGTCTGTGTAAACACAGTGAGTTAGAATGTCCCTGGTAGCAGGTACTGACCACTGAATTGCTGAGGATCTGTGGCTGTGGGGCGGGCCATTAGGGTCATAGTATAGCTCAGTATTAAGCAGCAGTGACTTGGCGACAATGACAAAGTAATCTTTGACATCTTTTTGTGTGTATGCATGAATGCTTAAATGTTGGAAGGGCTGTGTCTGCGTGCCCATGTTAGTGTGTGCATGATGTGCAGTTTGTATGCAGTCAATGAGTGCGCAGTGCTCACGTGTTAATGTTGGTGCATTTGTACGTGCGTGCGGCCCTTTGTGGAGGCAGTGTTTGCAGGGGAAGAGGATGAAGGGTGGAGGAAAAGAACATGCAAGCTAGACCATTCCATTCGGCTTTAATTCGACATTTTGTCATTTAGCCAAAAACACAGTATCACAATCAGATTAATTGGAGAGAATCAGAACAGAGTGAGTAGGAACATAATACAGTGATTGATGCAACATATTACACATATGATCGTATCATCGTATTTGAAGAGGGTGAATAAAAGTGAGCAACATTCTAAAACAAAGAAAACTATTAGAGTATTCCTCACAATGTACAGCACAAGATGGGACAATCTGTCCAGAAAGACCAAAACAAACAATAACAACCTCCTGGCATTGTACCCGATAGGATATACAAGAAATTGCAAAGGTGCATTAGTTCATATGTTACCAACATCATTGTAGTGTGAGGGCAGAAGAGTGTCCGATTTTATGCCCAATCCTGGCGAGTTGAGCAAACATTGCATAAAGTGCATTTAGCAAGGTACTAGCAGCATTATTAAAGTACAAAAACGATACGGTCTATCCAATGTTTCATGGATAGGGGTCTTACTATTAGCATGGTCACATATTAGTTCCCAAATTCTCCAGCTTTTCATATTCTTGCACTTGTGTGCCATGCTTGGTGAATAAAGCTTGCTGCAAAAAATACTACATGTATGTCCTTGTTTCGCCTAAAAAGCAATAAGGCTTTGCGTTTTCAAATACCATGAGCATTACATATTGTCTTCAGGAACTTGCACATGGCCACTCGATAGCTTTGACAAAAGAACAAGACATGGCCAATATATTCCTTATCAAGCCCACACACCAAGCATAACTCATTTCCATCAGCTTCCCAATTTTCGGTATGATAGGCTAGGTTCAATTGAGATAACCTGAATTTCAAATACAAAGTACGTGCCTTTTAAACAAATCCAGGTTTTTTTCTAACCCCAAAGCTGGCTTGCTGGCCAAATAGGTAACTCCCATGGCCAGCTCGTTCCATGCATTCACTAGTTCGACCTCAGCTACCTCCCGTGAGGTTTTTTTTTCCCTTTTTCTACATCACCCAAGGTAATGCCCAGGGGATTGTCGCACAGGTTTCCCATATTCATATCCGCCAGGGATCTTTTAACATATGTGAACCAGGGTAAGGATCTGCCGCCCTCAGTTTTCAGCATGTGTGTTAAGGTTATGATAAATCTTAAGTTCGGGTGTTAGACCAGCATCATATTGGCTTAGACTATGGTTGAGGTTGGCATCTCTTTGGATTTCGCCCAAGGCCTAGTTCCAAATAAACAGGGTTGCCTGGTATGTTGTTGGTGCCCAAGCAGCCTTTTCAAGAACACCTTTCGGCCAGGCCCAATCTGTTGCTGGTTGAATGGCCCCAGATCTCTGCCCCATACAGGGTAGCCGCTTTGGCATGTGTAACATGCATTTCACTTGCCCAGAACATGGCACCCTGACCATAGGTAGTGAAAAATCTCCATATTGCTGCCCCATATTTTTCCAGTGTTGCGCTGGATTTATACACCTGCGATGTCCAATTGCCCATGTCATTGAATCTAACCCCAATGTAATCATGAGATTGCACCTGTTCCAGGGGTGTGTCATTATTACTCATGTTTTGTGATTTTTTTTAATGTTCTTTTTTTATTTGGGGTGAAAGACTAATGAATTTGTTTTGCCAGTGTTAATCTTGAAATGAAGCTCTGAACATTTCTCCACAAATGCTTCAAGGGTAATTGCACATCCCTTCGCCAATGTGGGTAGAAGAAATGCGTCATCTGCGAAGAGAAGCATCAGGATCGCTTTGTGGCCTAATTTCGGGTGTTCCTGACAGTTCAATCTTACATGACGTATGACCTTGTCGATGTATATAAAGGAATAGGAGGGGGCAAGGACACATCCTTGCTGCACTCCTCTGGTCAACTCGAAGGGGTTGGTTAATTCGCCCCCAAACCCCACCATACAGAAGCACTGTTATTAGAATAAAGTTGTACTATGATGCGCTGCAGGTTAGCTGGTACCCCCCTCTTTACCAATATAGTCCTCAACAGCTCCCGTAACACGCAGTCAAAAGCGGTCCTAAGGTCGAAGAACACAGAGAACACTTTCTTTTTCAGGACCGTATATTTCTGTGTAGCCAGAATGCCTGGTCCATGGTACTTGTTCTGGGCCGGAACCCTGCCTGGAGATGGTCTATCACATTTTCCTCATCCACCCACGCCTGAAGATATTCGTAGATGGCTCTGGCAAATACTTTCCCCGCCCTATCAAACAGGGAAATTGGCCTGAAATTCCCCAGATCTTCCCGCCCTCCTTTTTTGTAGATGGAATTATTGTGGCTTTGGACAAGAGCAAGGGACCTTGTTAAGTCCAATTGTGTTAAATAGGTGCCATTGCACAGGCACCCAAACTGTTGGTTCCTCCTTAATGAGGTCAATTTGTACAAAGTCCGGTCCAGGGGCTTTTCCCCATTTCTGGGAGAAAATAGCATTGTTAATCTGCAGGTCAAATTAGATTGGGGTAGGGATGTCCCCTCTGTCCCAAGTCTGGGGTGTGGTACCCTAGCTGTTGGATGGGACTTCCATTCCATACATGTTTTGGAAGTGGTTTCTCCAGTTACTTGGGCTGATGTAAACTAACACATCCGCATCGCACCTTTTGTTTGCACAATCCTGCCTCCAAAACGAACCAATGTTCCCAGATGGAGAGGCCTCGTGCAGTTTGTCCCATTCACACCGGATATTTATCTTTTTTAGACTTTGGGCCTCATTACAAGCATAGTGGTCCGGGAACTATGGTACCGGTAAGCATGCCGGTACTGTAGTTCCCAGACCGCCATACTACTGGCTGTGCTGCAGGTGCCTGACAGCCCACCAGGTTTTTCCTGGTGGCTGACCGGCACCCGCGAGCACAGCACGTCGGATGCACCGGCACAACTTTGCATGTGCCGGTGCATCTGATGTCCCCACTCCCATACAGCCCTATGGGGCCGAATGGGGATGGGAATTCCCATGTTACCAGCACTCGCAAATGGGCAATTACTGGGACCGCTGAGCTCGGCATGACCCGGTTCTTGGCCATTCACGGGTGCCGGAAAAAATGCAACTTCGGCAGGAGCCGCGCCATTTTTAACGGCACGGCTATCGCCAGAGTTGTAATGAGGCCCTTTATCAGGGATTGGTACCTTGTCCATGAGCACTTCAATTCCGTTCTATCAAGTTCCTGAGGACTTTTTGGGCAATTCAAGATGTCAAGCTTGGCCAATTTGCAGTCTTCGTGAAACCTTTTTATGGTACTTTTCTTTATAATCCTGCTGGGTCTAGTAACGAAATCGGTATTCGGTAATATGGTTGCTGAAAAATTGCTGTTTTTACTAAATAAAAGCAGCAAAAAGGCTGTGGTGTGACCTGATAAGTGTTTCCATTATACCACACAAGGGGGGATGGGGTTGCAGGGGTGCCCCTCGCTCCCTTGTGTGGTATAATGGGTCTTGGGATACCAGGGGTGTCCCCCACATCCATTACATGGATTGGGGGTGCCACACCACAGCCTTTTTGCTGTTCTTTTTAAACTGATATTTTCACTGTGACCTTATTACATGCAACCACAAAATCTTATATATTTCGTATATAAGATAGATATCTTCATTGCCAAGGTCTATCATTAAAAATCGTTCCAGATCTGGCAGTATCTGCTATTATATTCTCGGTCTCAATGGTTCCAATTCAAGATCCAGTCATTTGATTCTTTGTTTGGATTGCTCCTGGATTTGGATAGAATAGCTGGGATTACCACACAGTGGCTGCGCTACCCAGGCTAATCAGTGTCAAGGACAGGGGCTTATGGTAACTTACCTGTTGTTCCAGAACCTCAAAAGCTTTTCCGTTAGCCCATAATTGCATGGATAGGAAGATGTAATCGATTTGCGAGGTACTATTGTTCCCTTGGAAAGTCGGTTTTGCCGGCTTGTCCTCTCCAAGGCGCCAATTGCAGGCTCTTAGGCTCATGCTAAGGAGTGTAGCAGTGCAGCCAAGGGACTGCGGGTGGGACCTTCCCGACAAAAATTAGACCAAGGTTGGAATATCCCAGGCTTCATCGTAATTGTCCCATGCCTCCTCCAAATCTGGGGTGGGGGGCTCATTTTGCAAGTCCAGGTCACCAACCAATATAGTACGGTGCTCCAGGCCTTCTAGTATATATCTTGTTTGTACAAGGTTCCTCGCTATTTCGATCTTGTGGTTCATATTTTTATTTGTTACCCGATTGTACACATTGAACATGGAAATTGGATGGGCACCCGGTAAACTGAACATCAAATACTGGGCATCAGGGGAGCTAAACTCGTTGGAAATTTGCCAGTCGAAGGCAGTGCTGATCCATGTTGCTAACCCTCCAAAGGGCCTGCCTGTCGTTAGTTCCTTTGTCGCCAGCACCTGAAATACCTCATACCCATGAAATGTGATCGTGCCCAATTCCCAGGTTTTCTGAAAACATACCACATTATAAACCCGAATGAAGGTACACAAATCGGAATCTATCAGGAGTCTCCTAAGGCCAGCTATGCCACACTGAAAATCGTCCATGCTTTTCACGTTTTTTCAGCAGTGCAACTTGAACAGCATGGACGCGTTTTTGTTATTTTTACTTTTAAATTCATAAAATATCCTCACCTAATGCAAGTAAATTGGGAAATCCACTTACCACTCTCTGCCTCCAAATATTGCTCAGAGGTGTATACACATTGTGGCATGTTAGATTTGCACCTGAAAAAAGCTGCAGTGACACAAGATTTATTACAGAGACAGTTGCATCCCAATCGCTCGCCCAGAGAATCTGCAGTTTGTTTGCCCTGTATGCATCCAGCCAGCCAGCATTGGCGTGACTCATTGCAGCGAATTGTAAAACCATCCGTTTTGCAAGTAATACACGGCAATTGTATGAACACTCGCTCTGGTAATACCCAAATGGAAGAGTTGACCATTGTTATCTAATTGGAGAGCTGCAGTGACTCTTGTGTGTACAGCCCTAACATAATGCACAATTAACAATACCCAACCAATACACCAGAACACTGTGCTTGTCCAAGCTGTGTTTTACAAAATATATTGATATTCACACATGGAAAAACTCAAGGTCTTGCCCTAGCCGACGCATGTTTCGTCCAAATGTGCTCTTTCTCAAGGCTCTTTCGCAAAGCTATCCAATTGCACATATCCTCTAATTACAATGTACCCCCTTATATTAAAACAGACCAAATCTAAATTTACAGAAGTTCTGAAATGATTATCCAATTTTAAATCCTAGAAACAACAGAAAAGATATATTAAAAACCAAATAGTTGGCAGTTAAGAGAGCGGGCGGAGAGGGTAGGCAAGGTAGGAAGAGATAACACAAATTTAGTTTTTAGAACCTTGGTTGGACATTCTTTGATTTTTGTAACCCTGTTGTAGTGTTTGTGGCTTCTGTACCCACTTACAACCCTCCTGCCCTTGGCCTGTGCGTCCCCAAATGGCAAATGAAGTGTATACATGTTACCCTCTGCCTGCTTCACCTTTATGATTGGGATCACTGCTGGTTTAGTATTGGAATAGGGTGAGAAGGAGCTCTAACCACAACACCCGCATTGTCAGCTGACCCTGTAGGCCCATGGCGTCTGCCTTGGCCCTACACTTGCCATGAGACCATGCTGCAGCTAGGATTGGCCACTACTCCATCAGCCCCTCACCCCACCCCTTTCAAATGTCTAGGTTCTCATATGTTTACTAAGAACTGCCAGTGCATTCAAAGCTGTTCACACAATTGCCAACAATGCTATCAAGGGCCTGGTTACCCACCCCCACACACCAAACTGGCTATCCTGTGAAACTGTTGCATGGGAGAGAAAAGCAGCATCCCATCTTCTGTGCCTCTAGATGATGAATCCACAGTCTGGTACGAAGAAGAAGCCTCGATTGATGATGGAGCAATAATGCGCGAGATCTCTCCCATGTACAAGTGCGCGAGTACTCTCCCATGTACAAGCACTTGGGAGAAGCCAGCCCTAGGCACGGAGTAGAGCATCTCTTGGCTCCCAGGTGTCACAAGCACCCCAGCCTTGCTGGCTTTAACATCAGCACTTCCCAGACCGACAAAGCAAGAGGTCTGATCTAGTGCTTTGCTCACCGGCTTCCTCTGCCTTTCTATCTTTCGCATACCGAGAGCGTTTGTGGTGCAGAGCAGGTTCGTAGTGTGCAGGGTTCTGGTATGCTGCTTCAGTGCACTCGTTTTACGATACTGACTTCCGGCCTTTTGGAGTGAGGCCTGGAAAGTGTGGAGAGAGGGGAGAGGACTTTGTGCCCTTGGCGCCCCTGCTCGCACTCTGCCTGACTTTGTGTGCAGGCTCCAGCATGTCTACGGAGCCACTTGTCTTGGGAGCACGAGGGCACTTTTCTTCTCCTGCTGCTGACATCTGGGTGCACATTTTGTATGGAGCATTCTACCTCATCACATCCCCATTCACCGGATTGCCTCAATCAAAAGCACAGCACTGAATCCGCTTAATGACTAAGCGCAGTACGTATGCAAGACAGCACACATAACCCACAAAGTGCACCTCCAGACAACTGTGGAAAGCATGGACCTTATGTGCATCAGGCAATCAAGAGCACACATCAAGCATAGCTGCCGAAGCAATCTACACCAGCCACACCAAAAGCAAACAAGCAGCGCTACTGCTGGGGAAGCATTCAACATAATCTGCAACAGGACACATTCAGTGGAACTGCTGCGGGCATGCAACCTCCTGTGCATCAGGTAATGAGAACGCCATTGCCATTGCGCATGCGGCAGTAAACAGTTATGAAAACCCCATAGTACGCTGCAAGCACATATTGTTGAGAGAATGCTCTCAGAGTGTATATTGTAAATGTCATGGAAAAAGCGCACATCTCTTCCAGGCATGTCACCCTCCAAGGATGAACCACGTTATCGCTACACACTTCTCTCCCACACTATCCTCCGATGACAGTAGTTGCAATCCATTAGACGTATGAACATAAAAAATATTGATAATTAGTAGTGGAATTGAAAATAATTTTGGTAATTTAAGTATTGCGAAAACAGACTGTAGACAGCCATCGGAATCTTTTGTCCCCTGTTTCTAAATAAATGAATGGCTAAAATAAAAATAGGCATGCATACACATGGAGAAAACTAAAGAGCAGGTCCAAACAGCAAATCAAAATATCAAACAATACAAAAATCAAAAAATAAAAGCCGTAGAAGTCTTTTGAAGAAACGGGACTGCATTGAAATCAGGTTCTGCATTTAAGTGATGATCATTTTGGAATGGTGTACAATTTACACTTAAATCTAGGAATATGTCTTAGTTGCAGTACTAAGGTGAGCGATAGGTTACATTAGCCCGCAATCATGTGTTATTAGCAATATTTAGGTGGTTGGGTTGATTACAATCGCCCTACATTGGTTAGATAAGCTTGCATGGTTCTCTGAATACATTGTACGGGCTTGGCTACATTGTTCAAACCCGAATGGGAGCAGCAGGATTACATTTGGGCTGTGGTCATACAGAATCACTTCAGACAAACAGTCTGGTTTTGACGGCCTTGCAGAAGGCAAGATGAGAAGGTTACCTTCTGAGGGAATGCAGCAGTGAGTTCCAGCGTCTAGAGGCAATGAATGGGAAGCTTGGGCCACCGCCTATTCACGTTTAATTCTTGGGACTGGCAGAAGGTTGGCATATGGGGCTCTAATGGGGTTCTAATGGGGTTCTAATGGGTCTTGCAGCCGGAGGCAGGAGGACTCTGTGGGAAAGGTAGGGAGGTGAGGTGTGGTGGATGCATCTATGCGTGTTGGCAAGTGTCTTGAAGAGGATGTGCTGTCGGACAGGCAGCCAGTGCGCTTGTTGTCTGGCTGCAGAGATATGTTCCCTTTTGGAGATGCCCAGTGCTACATGGAGGGTGACATTCTGAATGATTTGTAATTTGTCCAAGTTTTTTGCTGAGCTTCTTGTATAGAGTATATCACAGTAGTCTAGCCTTGAGGCTATGATGGCTCGAGCATTTGATAGAAAGTTGGTGGTGGATAAGAACGGTCTGGTGGCATTTAGTTTGGAATAGTAGGCTGAAGATGAGGCTATTGCGCTTACTTGTTCGGACAAAGTAAGGTTAGTGTCTAAGTAGACTCTGAGAGTTTTGACTGACTCGGAGACTGGGATGGTGTTGTCAATGGTGAAGGCTTGGTATTTAGCGTCAAGGGTGATGTGAGTCAGTGGGGGATAGCAGTAGTAGTTCTGTTTTGTCCCTGTTAAAGCACAGACAGTTTTCCGCCATCCATGTGTGGGTTGTGGTGTAGATGGAGTTAAGGGTGTTGGAATCATTCTCATAGTTGCCGGTGAGAGGCATGAGGACTTGAGTATCGTTGGCATAATTAGTGTACATCATGCCGAGCAAGTCAAGTAAATTGAACAGGGAGATTGTACAATATTTTTACTAAGTGGGCAATAGGCAGGAGCCTTGCAGTACTCCAAAGAGATGGTGTCTGGGTTTGCAGCTGTTAGGTCTGAGAAGAAACGCATGACTCTTCCTTCAAGGAAGGATGCAATCCAGGTGATTGCATTCAGAGAGAAGAAGGCTGAGGACGAGAGATGTTGACATAGTAGATTGTGATCCTCAAGGTCAAATGCTGCCGGTAGATCCAATAGGAGGAGAAGGGCAGGTTTGCCAGAGTCTGATATCATCAATTTGATTTTTAAGGTCCAGTAGGGCCGTCTCAGTGCCGTGACCTGGACGGAAGCCGAATTGTTAGGTGCCTAGGATGTTCTTTGATTCTAAGAATTCCTGGACTTGCAGGTATGCTGCTTTGTCCAGAATCTTAGGCAGGAATAGTATGGTGGTTATGGGTCTGTAGTTATTGGGATTGAATGGATCAAGTGAGTTTTTTTAGAAGGGGACAAACACAGCCTTCTGGATGAGTTCTGGATG
The DNA here is from genome assembly GCF_040938575.1 of Ambystoma mexicanum. NCBI lineage: Eukaryota > Metazoa > Chordata > Amphibia > Caudata > Ambystomatidae > Ambystoma > Ambystoma mexicanum. Next base: position 663,085,428 of record NC_090922.1, read on the forward strand.
ACTACCCCTATATAACACCCCTCTCTTGGAACCCCCCTGAACCCACTGAGCCAAGAAGTAGTTCTGTTTTGCAAGTTTAAACGGTTTATTTGAGAATGTAAACAATATATATATATATCACACTTTATAATAAATTAATAATTATTATCACACTTCAGAACATGAGCAGTTAACAACAATGGGTAATGTTCTACTAATAAACTGATTTGATTACCCAGGAGTAGTATAAAGGATGAGGTAGCACGCTTGGGAATAGGAACAAAGAATAAGGTGGTAGAGAATGCTTTATCTAGTTTCAGATGGATGCAATGTTGAATGAAAATGCAATACAGAAAATACTCAATATGATTTCAACAAAACAATGTAATCACTTTTCTCTGGCAATCCACTCCCCCCCCTTACGCAATGTAAGGAAATGAAGAGGAGAGCACACAGTTCTTAGAAATGCAATCAAATGTAATTCAGTTCACCCCAGCAAGCTTAGACTACAGAAGTTGAAACACAGGCAAAATGCTTTGAATATGGTGACAATGCAGTGAGAAATATGCTGAAAATGCTTTTAATTCCCTTCAGGAGGTTCAGGGTGAGTGGTATCTAGTTAATATTAGTCCAGGCTCACTCTAGCAATGATTCAGGGATGGTTCTTAGGAGGCAAACGAAATTTAGCAGTTCAGGCAAAAACAGCTATCTTTTTACAAGTAAAGAAATCGGGCCAAATCGCAAATCGCGGCAAAATTCGTGAATGCGTGAATCGTGATTGCGGAGAAAGTATAAGGAAGTCGGTTCTAGGCTTGTTGGAGAGGTAATATTCTAAGCCTTCAGAGGAAAGTTAAACCAAGTTCCTAGCCCAAACGGTTACAGAGTTATGAACGATTAAATAAAGGTAGTTTTTCGGATTTGAAATTTTAAAAGTTCAAAGCGACAGGTTACAGCTTGCAGATAGAAAATGACAGGTGATAGTTCTACTTAGGTTAAATAGATTGAATTATATTATATTAAACTAAGGGATAGGTTCTGAGTTTTACTGAGTATTCACAAGAGATTTTGGACAGGAAGGCGACTTTGTCACGGATCCGGTCACTGCACACAGCACTTCACAGCGATCTGGTCTCCGATTTCGAGTACAGCTCTGCTTTCTGGGTCACCGGCACTGCTCCTGGATCTTGGGTTCTGCTGGTCTGGTCTAGCACCGGTCTGCACGGCTCCTAGTCCCGCTTTCTCCGGACACAGCAATGTTCTAGGCAGGGAATTCAAACAGCTCGTCCGGCTGTTGATAGTCTGCAAATGATTTTTGGGCCTGCTGACAAATACTTTTGCTTGCAGTGGGCCTTCTTGGTTCAAAGTTCTGTAGTCTCTGTTTAGCTTGGAAGTCTAAGTGTAGGTTCTCTGGATGTGAAGTCGTCGGTCAGCATGCTCCGCAGCAAATGGAATTGAATGTCCCTACCTGTCCCAGCAGTCAGTCTCTTTGTATGTGTTTTGAAAATGGGTGTGTGCCTGGCATCACTAGCCAGCCCCTCTCTCAACTGCCCATTGGTCAAGCTTTCTGCACTGCTTTGATTGGGGGAAGGAAATGTGTGTCATGGTGATGCTGTTTTATGGTCTGCAGAAAGGATACTCCCCTGTCAAATTGCACACAAATCTATATTTGACCCAAATACATATTTGCACAGGTACACATTTGTTTAAAATTACATGCACCCATCACATATCACATGAGGTATACGCTGTTCAAACTCTGCTCTTCCTGGGGGCTTGCATTCAGAAATGGCAACATTTTGTGCTTTTTAGTGGGTTTTGCAACATCAGATTTTTCTCCAGATTTATACACATGTCCACCCCACTCCCACACATATCTCAGTACCTTTCCAGGTCGCTAGCTTAAACACAGAGTATGTGGTGTCAATAAACAGCAGGGTTTTGCCCCAGAACATCACACAAATTCCCAACGCGTCTTAAAACGTGCACAGAAAAATCACAAGAATTACGGTATCATTTAAATAATTTTGACAAGTCCGCACTGTGAGTTATACATCTTTCTTAGAATCATATTCTGGCCAACAGGGATGTGTCTTTTCAGGTCACATGGTGTAGAAACCAGTTTATCCAGTGTCTGCCAAGCTCAGAGACCCTGCCCCTCCCAGCTTCTGCCAAGAGGAAGCTATTTTACGATTCCCCCAATAAACCATCTGCCTGGGTCCTGGAAGGCTCATTGTTCAAGAGGAAGCCATTTATGACCTCCCCCCAATAAACCCTCTGCCTGGGTCCTTTGTTTAGTCTCTAGCAGTCCCTTGGTAATTCAATCAGAGAGGGGTAACCTCCCCTCAGAATGCAGCCAGGCCTGAGAACTGCTGTGGATCCAGTTTCACTCCAATTGGGGGGAAGTTGTCAGGCAGAATCCAGTTCCTTAAGCCAGGCCCCAGCTAATGTCACTTTTAGTTACCCATTTTTCTGCATTCAAATAAAACTAACAATTTTTACACATGCAGCTAGAATGCTGATTCTAAGTTCAAAACTATGACATTTTAACAGTTACAAACTATGTGACACTCAAAAGTAGGTCACTCAGTTAATTTAACCATTTCGATTTTGGTGGTTTTAATCCAGTTTCAGTTAGGCTGCTGACATGCATAGCTCAGCCAGTTTTGTTACGAACATTGTTTTGGGCTCTTCATCTTCCCAGATTTAGTATGCACACATACTTCATTCTGCCAGATGTCCGCTGGTGTTCAGTGAGATTTTTGGATGTGTTGCAATGTTTGAAAATAGGCTTTTTGAGCTGGCATTCAGAGAAACAAAAGGTGATTTTAAGTGCGTTTTTTCCTTTTGCACACATTTCACTCATGGCACCCCGGCCCATCCTGCTCGCACTGGTGGGTGGCAAGTTAGGCAACCATTTTGGTGTGCGCACAAACTGCGTGGTTCTCCTGGATTCTGGTGCACATGTGGGCTTTTTGGCCATCTTGGATTTTCTAAGCCCACAGCACCAAATGTTGCAGCATGATAGCTCAAACGTGGGTCAGGACACCCAACACGTCTCTGAACAAGAAGAGAGTGGTGTTGGTAGTCTGCTGGTTAAATGTGGATGGTTGAGACGTATTGGCGAGGAGTGGGTTAAGTTGATTTGCTTTGATTTTGTTCTGCAGAGTGTCAAGCTTGAGGAGCATGGCTACTTGTATGTTAGCACACGCACCATGCTTAATTCTTTAGTATGGCTGGAGGGGGGGGTTTCTAGCTCCCTAAAGATGGAAAAGATTTCTTTGCAGTTGGACTGGGCATTGTCTATTCCATTGCTGAATGAGTTAGCTTTGGCAAGGACAATAGTTTTTTTATATTCATTAGACAGTTTGGTAAACTCAAGTTTGTCTACTGCACATTGGTTTGCTTGCCATTTAGATAGGGCTGCATGCTTTTTGGTGCGTAGGGCTGAGAGTTCAGGAGTAAACCAGTTGTTAGCGTGTTTAGTTAATTTGGAATTGTGGACTTTTAAAGGAGCAATGGCATCAATAACTTCAGCTTGAATGGTGTTGAGGGAGAGAGAGACAAAGCCTCAGGATCTTTGGAGAACGGTGTCTCAAGGGCTGGGACCTTGAGATATGGTGCTAACATTTCCCTAGTGATGAGGAGTGCACTTCTAGTGGATGCCGAGGGCAGAGGTAAAATGGCTGTGTTTTGTCCTTCGGTGTGGAGAGTGTGAAGAGGATGAGGTGGTGGTCTGTCCATGGAAGGGGGAGGTTGGCTGTAACATTAGGGGCACAGTTGTGGTGGGCTAGCCAGTCGGTGGTGCAGCCTTTGTTGTGAGTGGGGTTGATGATGGAGTGTGAGAAGCCTAGAGTTTCTAGTGCTTTAGCCCGGTTTTTGGCTGGAGTATCTTTGGGGTCGTGAAGCCCTAAGTTTAGGTCACCTGCTAGGATGACTTTAGAGGATGTTTTGAGATTATCTGAGACAAGGTTGTAGAAGAGGGCCCAAATATAGCCTGCAGTCCAGTCGCCAATTTTGAAGTACCTGGAACATTCACACCAAAATATGTGACGTATGATGAGCAGATAAACCAGCAGAGAGCCGCAGTGGGGTTCTGCCCAGTACCTATTAGATGAATGACACCTATTGAAGTACCAATAACCAGACAACCATGGGCAGTAAGGTACCCATTAAGAAAACCCTACTAGCAAATTAAACGAAATGAAGATTGTTTAAGTACTGTACAGGAAGAACACAACAAGTCCTTAATTGAAGACGAATGGTGACATCACGAGGGCCTGGATTAACACACCCATATAAGATAGCATTGTTGAAATACAAGGGAACTTAAGCTGAAAGCAGGATGAAGATATTCAACCAGCTAACGCCTGTACATATGCTTGTAAATGAAAGAAAGCTAAAGAAATCAGTGTGGCTTGCTATGCTAAGTAGAAGAATAGAGCGGCAAGCGCCATTGTGCACAATCTACCTCAAAATGAAGCATGTTATACAAGTGCAAATCCACTTTGCATGAAAAGCAGAACTAACCCAGGTTATTCTAGGCCAAACGCAAGAAGTTTCATATTTTAGTAATACGAGGAAAAAGGCTGAATCGAAACTTGGCAGCTGCAGCTTTTGCCGGGGAAGCCAAGGTCATATCGATTGAAGCTATGAACAGTAGCTACTTTAATTGGAGTTAAGAACAGAATATTCTGCCACTGAAGGAACAAGATAAGGAGGCGTAGGCAGGTGGCAGGGTGAAACGAAAATCAAATACACAAATTGAGAGAAACGAGGTAAATCCATGGTGTGCTAGCACATGACCAGCCGAACGAGACGAGGCACAGTTACACACCTACGCTTGGCACCCACCCAGCCAACCACAGTGAACCAATTGACACATAGCTCACAAAGTGATGATTGCTGGTAGAAAGGCAGGGTGAATTGGGGGACACCCTGCACCTGCTGGACTGTTCGGCGTGCTGCTAAGCAAAGTGGAGATTTATTCATGGGGTTGATACCAACCCAATCACAATGGACCAAATAATCTAGGTTCCTATAGTAAGTAGAACCAATGAGACGTCGTACTTTTGGTGACGTCTACAGAAATCATTTTTGAAGGAAGGGCTTAGATGCCCACCTGACAGTATTTACCCAATACCCTCACTCCGTTACCATATACAGATATAGCACCTATATTAAAGTTAGCTTTTTCCAACCAATAGAATTGCATGTTAACTTTTGAGTGTTACACGTCACATTATAACACGTTTTTGTTATACAAGTTATTTTTGTATGAAGTTCGAGGGAGTTGAAGCGAGACGGGATGTCGGACCACTGCCTATTTCCATGTTTCCCCATTTTTTGTACTTGGCATTAAACTGACTCCCCTTTACCAAACCATTGAGTTGTCCTTATTGATTGGTGTTGGAGTAAGAAAACCTGCACCCCCATTCATCTCAAGGTGAAGCTATCTCATCTTAAAGTACTGAAGAGCAAACCCCGACTCTATGGGCTGGCCGGGGGTCTCTCGGTACACTTGACAGCAAAGATCGGATGGTTTATCGACTATCGATTATTGATTGAAGTAAGACACCTATTGACCGCCGACATAAAGTAACTCTAGCGGCCTCATTACGAGGTTGGAGGTAAGGGATTACCGGCACCTTCATATTCTGAGGTCCCTTAGCGGGAGCCGTTAAGGCACCAGGGATCTAATAACGGGCCCGTTATTAGCTCCATCCCCATTCCCATTGAGCCCTATGGGGGCTCGAATTGGGATGGGGAATGGTTTTCGGAATGGGGATTTACCGGGTCCTCCAAGGTTGGAATGACCCGGTAAGTCCCTATTTCGAGAACCCAGACCCGGAATGCGGTAAAGGGTTAGTCATGGTGCTAATAGCACCATGGCTACCTCGAACCTCGTAATAAGGCCCTAGGTCTTTGGCAATATCACGAGTCTTTTGCCATTCGGCTGAGAAGACCGTGAAGCTCCCCGTAGACAATGGTAGTGTTAGCAAGAGACTGCAGTCAGGGCCTGAAGGGACCCGCTTTCCCACATATCCCTTCCCATTCGTACGGGCAGCTGATCGGGCGAAAATCTAATGAAGGCGGTAACGAAGGCGGTGATCCCGAGGATCCAGAGACGAACCATGCGAACGGTGAGTGAAGCAAAAATGCAGTGCTTTGGTAAACAGTGCATGCCTTAGAACAAGTAAAGGGAAAAAGGTAACAGAGGGAGCAGGGAAAACAAAATAAAGTTAGAAGTAGAGAAGGCTGTATATATATATAAGGGGATAATGACTCGAGAATAATTACATAAATAAAGGTTACCAGGGTGGACACCCGAGAAGAGAGAGGTTACCAGGGCGGACACCTGAGAAGTGAGAGGATTTGCCTTATTCCTGCGCTTTAAATATAGCAGCCAGAAGAAAAGTGTACCCAGAGTCCCACATAATGGGGAACAAATAGACTACCAGAACGTTTAAAGACGTTGTGAAAGGGGTTTGTTTACACTCCATGAAGGGGTAATGATTCGAGGCAAGATATTTGTGTCCAGCTGGTGTCTAGCTAGTCTGTTAAGCATCTGTCTTACATGTTTTCTGTCGTGACGTCATATGTGAGAAATCTTTTTTTTTTCAAGAGAATCGATTAAAAATGTGTGCGGTTCAATAGCTGAGACAGAATCACAAATGAATTGATGTTTTTTTTTTTAACAAATTGGTAATATAAAATTTTTTGTGGAAAATTTGGATTGGAGCTTGCACTGTTTGGTGCTCGCTCATATTGTCACAAGTTGTTTAAACCATACGAAAGCTTTGACAAGTGTTATATCAGAGGAAATGGAACAGATTTAAACATGGAAGACATAACTCCATTAGCACACCGTGATGCTGTAAATGCATCGGAGGGACAGGGCCTCCGTATCCTTGTCCTTTACTGCTTTTTATCGTGTGTTATGTTGTGTTTTCTGCGCAGGAGTTCATGTGTTCATGTGGAGGCTCTCCAGAGTACTTGCGAAGCCAGGGAGTTAGACTTTATGGATAAGTCTAGGGCTTAGCTGATAGCTGCCCTGGTGGACTACCAGACTGATGGTGAAACTCCTGATGAGGGGGGGGGATGCAACCAATTAGGTCTCCACCAATGGGGTTGTTGCTGAATCTGTTTCTGGGAATGCCACCATTCCTACTGCCTCTGTTCCAAACCCCAGCACTTCCTTGGAGCTTGAGTTATGGATGAAATTGGCCTTTGAATATTGCTAGTTGGAAATAGATGCTGAGCTTAAGAAAGAGGAGTTGGCACAGCAAGTGGAACTCAAGAATAGGGATCTTGAACTCAAAGACAAGGACACTGAATGTCAGCAAATCCAGTTAGAGAAAGCTTGAGTGGAGACTTCAGCTAAACCAGTTGAGAGTTTCAGGTCCCCAGCAACCAAGTTTATGAAAGATTTGGTTGGTGTGTATGCGGAGGGTTCTGATATCCTCCAATGGATTGAAGTGTTTGAGATGGCTTGTGCAATTCATGATGTTGATAAGAGAGATTGGGCTAAGTGTTTGTTAAGCAGAGTGCCTCAGACTGGATATGACTGTATTCTGAAACTGAGTGTGGAAGAAAGGGGTCAGTATGGGTACATGAAGTCTGCTTTGAGTGCCAAGTTTGGCAAGACGCCTACCCAATATCTTAAACGGTTGAGGGATTTTAAGAAACGAGAGAATGTGTCTTGGATTGACTGGGTCAGTACTGCGACATTGAACATGATGGGGTGATTGATGGTTATGAAGTGAAAACGTTTGTTGAATTGTCCCACATCTTGTTTTTTGAGCATTTTTCGGAAGCCTGTTCACTAGAGCTGTGTTAGTATGTTGCTGACCAGAACATTTTGGATCCCTTTAAGCTGGCTAGGTTGGCTGACAAGTGGGTCTCCCACCGGGTGTCCCCTAAGGACTCCAGTGGGAAGGACAAAGAAAAGGGGGCCTCTCAGAAAGCTGAGGAGTCCCAAAAGCAGTCACAGTCAGGTAAACCAAAACCTTCCTCTCCGAAGACCCAAAAACCTAGTGGGGATAAGTCTGTTGTGGGTGGGAGTAAGAGTAGTGATCCACCTGCTGCAAAGCAGTGTCCCAGTGGTTCCCGTACCATTCCCCGCACTCCTGGCACTTGTTGGAATTGTGGGGCTCTGGATCACCGAAAGGGTGACCCCAAGTGTAAGGGTAAGGCACTTGGAGTCCAGGCTGTCAGCCTGACCTACCCCTACTCCTTACCTGAGTTGGAGGCCACTGTCCTCCCCTCCTCTACTGGGATCACCTTCGGTGTTCCCGTAGAGATTTCCTTAGTGTCCCTTGGGGCCTGGGACCAGTATGCAGAAGTACTGGCAACTATCCCACAAAACACTCGTAGGTTTTTGAGAAGTGTCCTCTTGAATGGCCAGCCTTCTACCTGTTTGAGAGACACTGGGGCAAGCATGACAGTGGTGGACGGACCCTGCTCAAGCCAGAAGACTTTGTAGGTGCTCCTCTGAGAACCACCAGGTTAGCTGGTGGGCCTCCCAAATTTCCCAAATTATCCCCTGTAGCCTTAGTCAACATTACGATTGGAGACAAGACAGCGAAGCTTCCAGTCCTGGTTAAGGACAACGTGCCTGCGAACATTTTGTTAGGCAACAATTTGGTTGAGTTGGGGATGATCACGGAAGGTCTACCCATGGCTGCTGTGGCGGTCACCCGATCGCAAGTCACACAGGGTCCGGCTGCGAGCCCGGTACCCTCGCCGACAGGGAAACCCAAGGCGCGAAGGAAACAGAAAAGTAAGACGGCCACCTCTGTGGAAGGAGCCCCTGCTCTTCCTGCTGTTCCGACAGCACCCATTGGGATCCATGCTCCAGACGTGCTGGGCCCAGTGGTAAATCCCATCTCAACTCCTGTGGGAGAAGAGCCAGAAGACTTTCCTGTGGGAGAGGTACTCAACCTGGAGGACCATCCCGACCTTCAATGCTTGTTAGCTGAAGGGGGACCCTCCCGGGTGGACTTCTGTAAGGGACAGAGAGGGTGCCACTCTCTCGAGGTTCTGAGGAAACAGGCCCTGTCCCAGGCACAAGGAGAAGTGCCTAGGACATTCCGAATCCATTGGGACGTTGAGCTCCTTATTAGTGAGCCCACTAAGCCTGAACCTGGTGACCTCAAGAGGTTGGTGGTACCCCAGGTTTACAGGCCCTTCCTACTGCATTTGGCACATGAGGTGCCCTTAGCTGGTCATCTTGGTACCAAGAAGACTAAGAAGAGGCTCTCTGCCCATTTCTACTGGCTTCGGATGGGAGTAGAAGTGGAGTCCCACTGCAGGACCTGCCCAACTTGTCAGTTATCTGGCAAGACTGGGGGCAGTGTCATTGCCCCACTGCAACCATTGCCAGTGGTTGGCACACCATTTGAGAGGGTGGGCATTGACATTGTCGGCCCCCTTGACCCTCCCACTTCAGGTGGACATCGGTTCATCCTGGTCTTGGTTAATCATGCCACTAGGAACCCTGAGGCTATACCCCTTCGGACTGTTACTGCCAAGGTGGTTGCCAGGGCTCTCCTGGGCATTTTCACCCGTGTTGGATTTCCTAAGGAGGTTGTCTCTGACAGAGGATCCAACTTCATGTCTAGTTACATGAAAACCATGTGGAAAGAGTGCAGGGTAACCTATAAGTTCTCCACCTCTTACCATCCCCAGACCAATGGTCTGGTTGAGAGGTTTAATAAAACTCTCAAGGGCATGATAGGTGCTTTGGAAGAGCTCCTAAGGAGGAAATGTGATCTCCTCCTGCCGTGCCTGCTGTTCGCTTACAGAGAGGTACCTCAAGAGGGTGTTGGATTCAGCCCCTTTGAGTTACTCTTGGGACATCCCGTGAGGGGGCCCATTGCCTTGATCAGAGAAGGTTTGGAGGCCAGCCCTCCAAGTCCCGCCAAGCTAGTGGGGGACTATGTGTTAGGCCTCAGACGGAGGATGACACAGATGATGGGTCAGGCAACAGCAAATGTTAAGGCCAGCCAGGAATTGAACAAGTACTGGCATGACCTTACAGCCTCGCAGTGGATTGGACTCCGGGACAGGAAAT